>NC_079498.1:46892424-47492424 GCF_030052815.1 Hevea brasiliensis
TCACCTTCTCGGGAGGGCCTCTTCTCGTGGCGCCAAAAGCTAATCGAGTCCTCAAGAATAACCGACTGCTCGAGAACTCCTGCTTTGCCCAAGTCTTGGGGTCTTCCATCTTCCTTCGAGGATCGACAAAGCTATCCTCGAACAGCCTTTGACGATATCTTGACTCAATCCATGAGCTCAACGTGGAGTGCCCGTGAATCGCATCATGGTTTGGGAAAAGGTTCAAGGTCGTAAGGAGATCGGAAGAAAATCGTGAAGTGGCTTCCTCCAATCCCAACTCTCATCCGCTCAAGATTATATATCTCAAGTTGAGGGGCGCTAAGTTTTATGAGGACAGGTGGCCAAACCGAATCTTGTTCGCCGAAAGGAATCTGGTTCTGAGAAGTCCAGCGCCACAGTGCCAACGAGCCGCCAGTCGCCTAACTCATCAAGAGCTTAAAGAGAAAGACGGGAGCTTAAGGAGAAAGATGAAGAGATGGTGACGGAATAGCCGAGGCCTATGTGAATGCTCACAAGGACCTCTTGGCCGAACCTGCTGCTACCTAAGAAGACTTCTCTTGATGGCCGACTGCCCCCGAGGGTGACGATGAGGACAAGTGAGGAGGAAGCCGAGGGTGAGAGAGAGAGTGAGCAAATGTAAATCAGCCGGGGTGACCTCCACCTGAATAGCTTGTATACAAAAAAAAAAATGAAATGAAATGGAATGTCTCTTTGTTCAATGAATGGATGTGATTGAAGATCTCGAATTGCCTAAGTATTTGATTGTATTTGATTGTATGGGCATAGCGAAACAAGAACTAAATGCAATTATTGATCTAAGTATAAGAGATCTAAAGCGCAATAAACATGAGATCGTGGGGCTTATAGACTGCAAAGCTTTGATCGATGCGAGAACTTAACAATTTGATTCGATTCTTTATGAGAGATCTAATAGTGACACTTATCAAAGAGGGATCTGAAATGTGATTAGTCGCCCAAGGAGACTTAGTACCGGGATCGGCTTCAAAGTTTTATTGATTTTAGATCGCCAAAATATGGTGTCGACAATGCTCTCTTTACATAATTTCTATCAAAGGAAAATTTCCGCAGGAATTATGTAAAGATTTAGACTCATATTTTGGACGATTAGGTGTATCTAAGTTAATGACCTAGAATTTGGCAACGGAAGTTAGAATACTAGAAAATTAAAACCAACTTGGATCAAGGAACCAGAGGTTGATAACAGGAAAATTTAAAATCAACTTAGATCAAGGAACCAGAGGTTGATAGCAGAAATGTAAATTGCTGGAATTTTAAATCAACTTAGATCAAGGAACCAGAGGTTGATGGCAGGAATGTAAATTTCATGAAATTAAAATCAACTTAGATCAAGGAACCAGAGGTTGATAGCAGGAATGTAAATTGCATGAAATTAAAATCAACTTAGATCAAGGAACCAGAGGTTGATGACAGGAATGTAAATTGCATGAAATTAAAATCAACTTAGATCAAAGAACCAGAGGTTGATAACAGGAAATGTAAATTGCATGAAATTAAAATCAACTTAGATCAAGGAACCAGAGGTTGATGACAGGAAATGTAAATTGCATGAAATTAAAATCAACTTAGATCAAGGAACCAGAGGTTGATGACAGAAATGTAAATTGCATGAAATTAAAATCAACTTAGATCAAGGAACCAGAGGTTGATGACAGAAATGTAAATTGCATGAAATTAAAATCAACTTAGATCAAGGAACCAGAGGTTGATGACAGAAATGTAAATTGCATGAAATTAAAATCAACTTAGATCAAGGAACCAGAGGTTGATGACAGAAATGTAAATTGCATGAAATTAAAATCAACTTAGATCAAGGAACCAGAGGTTGATGACATAAAATGTAAATTGCATAAAATTAAAATCAACTTAGATCAAGGAACCAGAGGTTGATGACAGGAAATTAAAATCAACTTAGATCAAGGAACCAGAGGTTGATGACAGAAAACGTAAATTGCAGGAAATTAAAATCAACTTAGATCAAGGAACCAGAGGTTGATGACAGGAAATGTAAATTGCATGAAATTAAAATCAACTTAGATCAAGGAACCAGAGGTTGATGACAGGAAATGTAAATTGCATGAAATTAAAATCAACTTAGATCAAGGAACCAGAGGTTGATGACAGAAATGTAAATTGCATGAAATTAAAATCAACTTACAAAGCAAGTCTAACCCTGACACATGAAGTACTTTCCTGACGAAGTGTACTTAACAAGATACCGAAGGCCGATGATTAATGGAGGAGGAGTTGCAAGACTTGACCCATGATCCCATTCCTTCGAATGCCCCTTTTCTGTTCCCGACTTTCTCCTTATTTTACGGAAAGCGCCCTTGCGGGTTTTTACTTTCTTTTCGTGCATTCGACTGTGTTACTTTCGGTTTTCACTCCTAGTTTGTTCTTTTTTTTTTTGTTTTTTATTTTTTTGAGACGAGTCCCTGCAAATCTCATAATAAAGTACGTGAGGTTATCAATTTTCGAATTCAAATCTTATGGCAAAAATTTTAACTAATCCATAGCACATTAAACAAAGAGAAAGGATAGTATTTAAAAAGTGAGTAAACAGGAAAACAAAAGGTATGAATAAAGTATAATTTTATTATGGCTTTAGGAAAAATAGAGATAGACTTTCAAAGGAAAAGGAAGGGTACAATGATAGATCTCACATATTCCTTATAGTTGGTTTTGAAATCTTTTAATCGCCATTATCTCAAGTTCTCTCAAGCCTCATGCCGCGCGCTTTCCTCTCCATCCCTGCTTCATATCCCCTTCCTTATTTCTTCATTTTGGTTCTTGGGCGCTCTTTCGGTTTTCACCCCAAGTTTTTTTTTTTTTTTTTTTTTTTTTTTTGGGACGATTCCTTTCGGCTTTCATCCTTCACTTATTTTATGCATAGTACCTCTTGACAAAGGTTTCAGCATTCACAGTCTCTGAATTCCACCGCCCATGTGGGTCAAGATCAAGGCCCTCCAAAAATGCCTTTAACCACATAGGGTCCTCATAGGTTGGTAACCATTTGCCCCGGGATCGCTTTTGGTTTAGCAAAGACTTTCTTCAAGACTAAGTCCCCGGTTGGAATTCGCATGACACCTTTATCAAATGCCCTAGCCATTCTCCTCTCGTATAATTGCCCATGACATGTCGTTAATCTTTTCTCATCCAAAGAAGTTTAATCGACTCCAACCTTGATCGGATCCATTCTCGATTCATCAATTCCTCGATTCCTTCGTAATCCTTAAGGAAGGAATTTCGACCTCAATAGGTAATACCGCCCATCCCGTAGACTGAGTATGGAGTTGCCTGCTGAGGTCCTTACTAAGTCCTGATGCGTGAAGAGCGTAGGGGAGCATATCATGCCAATCCCTATACGTGACCGTCATTTTCCGAATTATCCTCGAGGTTTTTGTTTGCGGCTTCCACCGCTCCATTCATCCGGGACGGTATGGGGAGGAGTTGAGATGTCGGATTCTCGTATTGATCACACGCTTTCAATCTTCTGACCATTCAAGTTCTTGGCATTATCACCACAATTTCATTCGGGAGGCCATACCGGCAGATGATGTTACTATTGAAGAATTTAAGAAACGTGTTCTGTGTAATGTGAGCATAGGATGTTGCCTCGACCCACTTGGAGAAATAATCGATGGCCACTAGGATAAATCTGTCCATTGGATGCTTTGGGATTGATGGGACCAATCACATCGATGCCCCACATTGCAAAAGGCCATGGTGAGACGAGGTTGAATAACTTGTGAGGTGGCACATTTATTGATCCGCATAACCGACACTTATGGCACTTTCTAAATACTCGATGCGCCCTTTTCCATTGTGGTCCAAAATATACACGCCGCATGATTTGCTTGGCCATCATGTGTCCATTGGCGTGGGTTGCACAGCCTTCCTCATGAGTCTCAAAAAGGATTTTCTTTGCCTCTTTGCATCTACACATCTTAATAATTCGCCGTTGGAGCTCCTCTTGTATAGGGTTTCTCCACTGGGGAAGTATCCCAACGCTAATCTCCAAATCATACTCTTTTCATTTTTGCTTGCCCTCGAAGGGAATTCTCTGTTCTACAAGAGACTGTGATGTCATGATACCAAGGCTTTCCATCGCTCTTCTTCAATCATGAAGCAAAGAGGTCGGTTCATCCTCGCTTTAACCCTCAATGCTTGAGTTGTCCGCCTTCTTTGATTTGAGCCATAACAAATAGAGTGGCTAAGGCATCAAGAAATTGATTCTTGTCTCTGCTAAGATGGGTGAAAGAGATTTCTTCAATTCCTTGATTAGCTCCAGAGGTACTTCGATATGGGATCACTGAGGTCTTTGGTTTGCCATTCTCCCTTGACTTGATAAATTATCGAGCCGAGTCTCCGTGACACCTCCAACTTTCTCGATCTTCATCTCGATAGCAGCTTGTAGACCCATTACACAAGCTTCATATTCGCGACATTGTTAGTACATACAAATCTCAACTTGATGCCTATCGGAAGTGTTTTCCGTCCGGGATACTAGTACACCCGATTCCATTCTGATAAATTGATCGCCCATCAAAATACATTTCCCATACATCGGTTGGCCCTTTTCCTCGCAGCCTACTTCATTAATATGTTCATCGTGGAACTCAAAATCCATAGCTTCATAATCGGATAGGGTTTTCCGCTAGAGGTCAAGAATCACGCTACCTTTGACCGCCGGTCATGTAGACTATATCATATTGGGAGAGTATAACCCGCCACTTGGCTATCCTTCCCGCACGAATGGGCTCTCGAATACATATCCGATAGGATCCATCCCGGAGATGAGCCATGTCTTGTGATTCAACATGTAGTGCTTGAGGCGATTTGTCAGTCTGTGCTAACGCGCAAGAAGTCTTTTCTAAGAAAGAGTACCTTGACTCACAATCATTGAACTTCTTGCTCGTAATAAATGGCCCTCTTTTTCGCCAAGATCATCATGTTGTCCCAAAACACATCCCATCGAAGTTCTCACTGACCGCCATGTACAGATCAAAGGCCTCGCCACATGTGGAACCAATCGTGGATTTGACAGATACAATTTTGATTTTCTCAAAAGCCTCTTGGCAACCGAATCCCATTGAGTAGAGTTGTTCTTCCGAGTAATCAAAATAGGCTCACTTTGGCAAAGGAGATTAGAAATAAACTCTAAATGTAGTTCAAATTTCCTAAAATCGCGCACCTCCCTTCTCGCTTTTGGGGATGGCATTTCTTGAGTAGCTCGGACTTACACACGAACTACTTCTATCCCTTTCTCGCTTACTATGAATCCCAACAACTTCCCTGATCTAGCTCCGAATATGCATTTAGCAGGGTTCAGCTTCAAGTGGTATTTCCTGAGCCTTTCAAATACCCTCCTCATCACCGAATGTGGCTCTCTTCTCCTCGGATTTGATGATCATATCATCCACGATACCTCCACTTCTTTATGCATCATATCGTGGAATAATGTGACCATTGCGCTACCGTAAGTAGCCTCTGTGATTCTTCAACCCGAAGGGCATGACCCGATAGCAAAATACTCCCATTGAGTGATGAAAGCGCTTTATCCTTGTCTTCTTAGTCCATTGGGATCTGATTGTACCCTGATGCCCCATCAATACACGAACACCTGCCCAATCCCGCAGCATTGTCAACTAACACATCAATGTGGGGGAGAGGGAAATCATCTTTCAAGCTAGCTTTATTAAGATCCCTGTAGTCAACGCACACCCTGACTCTCCCATCCTTCTTCATTACAGGGACGACGTTAGCCACCCATTGGGGATACTTGACCACTTCCAGGAACCCAACACATATCAAGCTTTCTGACTTCATCCCGAACTTTGAGCAAAGGTGTCGATTCATTCTCCTTAGTTTCGCTTCACCTAATCGCTCGAATTAAAGGAATTTTGTGCGTTACTATCTGAGGGTCCAAACCCACCATATCATCATAGCTCCAGGAAAATACATCGAGGAATTCTTTAAGCAGACTGATCATATCTCCCAATTCTTCACTCTCCACTACCTTAAGGTCCCTTTTTACTTCTTCTGTGCCCAAGTTTATTGTGTGCATCTCGTCTCCACAAGGCACGAGGGAGGGCTCATCCTTTTCACTGTCTTCTTGTGTAAGGTCTTCCTCAGAATCACTTGAAGTAATGGCAGTTATGGGGATTTCAAAATTAACCAGAGGGATTTCTGAGTCTATTGGATTATTAGGTGTTAATTGATGAATGGTCCTGAATAAATAAAGAATAGAACGTGTTATAAGGATGGAATTAAAAAAGGAGAGAAAGAGAGTATTGGATTTAAAATGCGCTATCAATCCATTAATATTAATGCCATAAGAAAAGGTCCATTTACAGTATTACACTTGTCATCATGGACAAAATGATCAAGTGTTGATAACCAAAGGTACTTTACTCGAGATTGAGTACAGGGATATCCTCTTTTGTCCAGCTTGTTCAGCTCCCGCCTCAGCCATAGGCGATACTAGGGCCTCATACAAGGAGTCCAGTTGGATGACATCTATGGATGGCTCATCGGGTGATTCTTCTGTATTTGCCGGATGTTGAATGACCGGTTTAGTGAAGATCTCCGTAATTCTTGGGACTACTTTTATCTTTCCCATTTTCCGATCGAACCTCTAATCCCGAAGCATTTTCCTCATACAGAAGTGCCCATCCATGAGGGCATCCTCCTCATATCCCAAACCGCACCTACTACCTTTTGGATAGTTGGTATGGGTTCAACGATTCTGTAATGTGGCGCCTAGGCCTTTGCCTTCTTCGCACTCCACTCCTTGTCATTATTTTGGCTACCATAGCCATAGCCCTCCATTGTCCGAGATGGTTTCTTGTAACTCGAGGGCTTGGAAGGAGCTTTCTAATGACTCCTCCGCCGCCTCCACATAGGGCGTTGATTGCGCTTGGTGACCAAAGAAGGCCTCCTCTCCTTTATCGTGACGCATTTTGCCGCCCCCGACGATTTTATTTTCTCGTGCAGAGTTGAGGGAACGGCGTCGCAGTATGGATCCAAGGCCTCCCAACAAAGATAGTGTAGGCCGGCTCTATATTCATCACCGAATGTGACGCTGAAAGTGCATGCGCCAATCAAGCGCAAGTCAATATCTCCCAACACTTCTCGTCTGGTACCGTCAAAGGCTCTTACCACCATAGCACTTTGACGTATGTCGGTTTGGTCAACTAGCAATCTAGCCAAGGTAGCACTGGGGAGCACATTGAGAGCTGACCCATTATCGATAAGTACCTTGGCTACTATACAACCCTTACACTTCACCGTCCACATGCGTAACCTTAGTGTGCCTTAAATCGCAGGATCTATCTCGCCCTCCGAGAAAGTAACAAAGCCGATGCCCGGATTTGTCCCACTATCTTCTCGAATCGCCTGAGTAATGTCGGGTTTACAAAGGCCCGATCCAGATTCTCTCGCAAGGTTTGTTTGCACTTCCGAACTCAAGATCGATAATAAATAAATTGGGCAGAGTTTTCTCAATCGCTTCCACCACATCATACTCGCCTGTTTCATTATTTGGAGTAGCAGCTTCCTCCTCTTCTTTATGCTCACCGGCCGTTTCCTTTGCCTTTTCTACATCCTCTTCTCGCATTCTTCCATGACTCTCCCACCTTTACTTTCCTTTCTCTTTCTTTTCTTCGTTATCAGAACACCTCCCGCTTCGAGTTATGAACTCGACCTCTTGATCAAGGGAGGAGGGCTTTGTGGCAGTGACGTGTTGGGGATCGATCTGGGGAGTAGCGCTGGTGGTAGGTCCAAAGATAAGTCATCCAAAGTGTGCATGAGGAGTGAAACACGGCTTAGGAGGTACCGAGGTGAAGCAAGGCTAGAGCCAGATATCGCTCGACGCCCTTGAGTGAAGACTTGGAAATTGTAGTTCCAAGGTATGGCATGGGTGTTGGTAACAGGAGCCGAGATGGGGCTTGATGACTGCACGGTGGCGAGGCTACCGGGGTGAGAAAGTGATTCGGGTTTAGGTTGGGAGCATTTTGGCCATATCTAGTGGTATTTACTCCTCTTCCATCTTCGACTGTCGCATCTCGTAACCTTGAGAGACAAAAAGTTCTCAACCTCTTGCTCAATCCCTCACACTCGCACTGTGATCACCGCTCTCCATGATAAGGACACCCCGTACTTTCTTCCAATCCCGCTACTTGAGGGCAAAGGTAGCCTTCCTTTATTGCCAGAGCAAAAATTTCCTTAAAGTAAGGAACCACCTTTGTCTACTTCCAAATGCTGATCCCCTTCATCATGCTCTATCATATTTACACCACCGCTCGTTATGGTTAGGCAAAGGGGTTTGAGGTAACATTGGGGAGGGAACCATTTCTCAATCTTCAACCACCCGCTTCGACAGCGCACCCTCCCCCTGAGTGCCCCGCAGTTATCGGTTGAGTGCCCTTGTGCTCCTCCATGGTACTCACAATGGGCAGTAGCATCATACCACCTGGGGTATGGTGGCTGGATGGGGTCTAGGGGAACTGGTACAATTTGGTTTATACCGATAAGATATCGGTATATTTCACTGAGAGGGAGGGGTAGAGGTGGATCAAGGTTTCTTGGGGGTCTGGGGTTGTTTTGTGGTGGTCTCGGTTGAGCAGGAGGAGGAGATGGTCTCGGTTGGTAATTTGTGGGTGAAGGGTATTGTGGGCGTGGGTGTGGATAACTAGGAAAAGGAGGTGGAATGTTTGCGATGGTTTGGCCGTGAGGGGAAGAGTACGACCGATAGTTATTCTGGGGAAATGGGGAATAATTGTTCTGACGGGTGACGGAATGCACATCACCCTCCTTCTTCTTGCCAAAGTCGCGCTTTTCGCAGTGGTTCTTCACGACTTCGCAGCCGTCCCATTCTCAAGTTGGCCTCTTTCCTCTCGCCACCGTATGATGTCGAGAAGCTTGGAGGTGTTCCCAATCATCAAGTTGAAGTAAGGGGCCTTCAAAGTTTCGATGAACAAAGAGCATAGCTCATTGTCACCAACGGGATATACTCACGCCTTTTCTCTCCATCTCTGGGCATACCGCTTGAAACCTTCCTGCCTTTTCTGTGCTAAGTTCTCGAGGTCCTCCTTGTGGGTGCCGCATCACAATTGAATTTGTATTGCTTCAAGAAGGTATCGCTAAATCCTTCCAGAGTGCACTTGCTTCGCCCAATTGTATGCACCATCTTAGAGCCGTCCCGAGAGGCTTTTGTGAAAGAAGTGAATGAGAAGTCCATCTTCTATTAGGGCGCATTTTGGCAATGTAGGTTGCCGTGTGGATGCGGGATCTGAGTTCTCTGTACTTGTCAAAATCCGAACCTTGAATTTGGGTGGCACCACCACATCCGCACCGCCTTAGTGATGCCACGTCGACCGAACCATACATATTCAGCCCTTCAATTGCTCTCAATCTCTCCTCTAGAGCAGATAGTTTCTCACTTTCTTTTGACTTATTTTCTCCCCCTATTGCGTGGAATACTCCCCCAGTTGGGAGATGAGGGGTGAAGTGAATGGGAGGGATCACATTTGAAGGGTATGGGTCGGTGTTTTGAACGGTTGGGTAATGAGAGTGAGGTAGGTCATTATTTGTAGTAACCGGATTGACAGTGATTGTCGGGTCCGGGATGGGGGACTGAAAAGTAAAAGAAGTTGAAGCTTGGTGAGGATCATTTATTGGAGGTGGTGGAGGAGGTAATGGCAGGCTAGGCTCTGCTGTGGGTTTATTCTGGGACATTTCCCTCATTAGTCTCATAAGTTCTGAGACCTGATCTTTCAATTCGGAGACTTCCCCCTGTAGGTTCTCAGATTTGTTCCCGATCTTCCATTATCTTCTTCGTCCGAGATCTTGTTAAGTACACTCGCCAATGAACTGCATGCTTGGTCAGACTTGCCTTGTTTGAAGCAATATTGATTTCCTGTGAGGGGTAAAAAAGAAAATTTTAAATGAACTTTGAATTTTGTAAAGAAACTAAAAGTCCTGGTCTGGACGAAGGATACAGTGGCATTTGAGAGCCAGGTTGAAATCTGTAAAAGGATAATCGCATCAACTTTATCATGGCATCGTCCGATAGTCTGACTGTGAATGACGGGATTGAATGCGCATTTATGATACCTGTCCATATAGCGCATTCAATCTTTCACATAACCCTATCGAGGAGTTCTACGGAGTCATATTATTCATTCACAAATTTACTCATCAATGGTCCAAAAATCATCTCATTAACTGAATAATTTGTACACCATATTCTTTACATTGGCCTAGGCTCTGGAAGGTTCTTTATAATGAGATGACATTTTCTGAGATACTCATATAATCTTTCTTCTTGCTTGGCAGGGTCGAATGCTTTCAGAGCGTACTCGGATTCAGGTAATAATTCTTGTTTTCCCCGTGCTATCGTTCTTTCCAGCTGGTCAGCATTCTCTTTCAGTTCTTGATAGAGGGCAGCTTGTTTTTCTTTCTCTTTCCTTTCTTTAGCGCATTCTTTCAAGATATCGTTGATGAGTAGTGCTTGTTCTTTTAATTCAAGCTTCTTCTTTTTGTTTTCTTGCTTATACTCTTCAATGAGTATTTCTTGGTATTTCATCTTTTCCTGAAGCTTACTATTCTGCACTTTTGTTTCTTTGGCCTCAGCTTGAAGAGAGTCTTTTTCCTTTTCCCACTGCACCTCTTGCTTTTCGAGCTCCATCCTTTCGGCTCTTGCCTCTTCCTTGAATCTTCTCACCCTTCTCTTAAGTTTCTGCTGTTGGTCCTCCAATTGTTTCATTCGTTCTTGCAACTGTGAGTTCTCGGTGTTTGCCTTTTGTAGCGAGTCAACCAGGCGATTGTCAGCTTCCTCTAATAGGGCGTTTTGGCGAGGGTTGCTGTCCTTGAATTCTATAGTAGAGTGTTCTCGGTCTCTGTCAGCTCTCCATTTAAGATAATCGCCTGAGGCACTTGGGCCTTTGGGTGACCTCTCCATCAGAGTGATGTTTTCCCAAGACTTGCGAGCCATTTTCAACCCTTCTTCCTCCTTGAGCTTATGGTAGACTTTGGTGGTATTCTTTGATGTTGATCACGGATTGTGTTGAGCCAAACTGCCTCATTACCAATGCCGGAGTGTAACTTGTATATCCGGTTATTCCAATTAGGGACATCGCTCGATTAGCCCCGCATCGATCGTAACGGGTTGGTCCAAGGCCCACAGCCTTCCTCCAACAGTAATTATGGCCATTGAAACTCAAAATCCGTTCCCACCATTGCTGTTCATTCTTCAGACTGATTACTAACCGGGTCATTCTCTCGATGGGAGGCTGGTCAAGGTACCAAGTCAACCCCTTTGTCTCCACGTGACACACGTGACTGATAATCCAGAGGTATAACAGTTGAGAACAACACTTAAGGGACCCTTTGCCCTGTTGTCTACAGTAGGTAAGGGTTAATAAAGTCTCTGCAAGGATCGCTGGTATTGGATTGATCCGCTGCCTTTCTACTGTCCAGAACACTTCCACCGCGTTGCAAGTTATGATTCCCAATGGTCCTGGGAACAAAATCAGACCATAGATTCCCAAGGCGAGTGCTACCGAAGCTTTATCCCATCGCTTTCTGAGGCATTGATCTAAACATTTCTGGAGATATGTCCAATGCCAACCATGCGTGTTTCCTTTGGCGGTTTCTTTTGACTTCAATTCTTCTGGGGGAGTACCTAACATATGTGCCAGTCTTTTCCAGGTCTGCCTATGTTCGAGGTGTAGGTAGATCCGGTTCTGCAATGAGTAAGGAATCCTTAGCAATGCCTGATATTCTTCCATAGTGGGAACTGTATCAATATCATTGAAAGAGAATACCCCGTACTTAGGGTTCCAAACCGACAACATGGCTTTTAATGCCGGGATTTGGACCTTGACTCGCATTAAGGTTGCAATCCTCCCGTACTTTTCTTCAAATCGTGCCTTAACCTGATCGGGAAGCGACCTCCATCCATTAGATAGACCCTCGAGGTTGTTCATTCTGACCTCTATTTTATTCAGATCTAGTGAAGGTAGTAAGCTAGCATGTGCCTTGGAAACATCATTTTGCGAGGGTACCGGACTATGAGCTAATTTGGACCAAAGTTTAGCATTCTGAACCTTTTCTGTCGACTGACTCGAGGATGCCATAATAAAAATGATGCCTATCCTTTTACAGACTCTCGATTTGGTAACGCCTGCGGGAAAATTCGTTAGTAAGACAAATTAGGGTAATTTTGAATCATACTGTTGATAGGGTGACACGTACACATTTATCAAAGTAGGAAAATATGTAGGTGTTCTAGTAGGATTCAAGATTACCTTCAAAAAAAATGAACAAAAGGAAATTAAAGCAGAATAGGGTAAGAGTAAGTATGCCCCTTTTGTCCTATAGTAGGGAGACTCCTAATACCGGGTGAGCGCTACCTACCTGGATAGTTCTATCTTATAAGGTAGTTTACTACGGCTTTCAACTATTGTGATAGTTTAGCTCAGGATCTAATTTTCTAAAAGCCACAAGTTCCCAAATTGCCCTCATCAGAACAAGAGAGCCCCATTCTACCCCCATGATATTGTCGGAAAATTCCACTGTATCACGGTAAATAGAATGAGTTTCAATTTGAGCAGTAAGCCTTCACTGATACTAACGGGTAAAACCCACTGCACCGCTACATGACCCCCTCCTACTTTCCTAAAAGGGTAAGAAAGCCCGGGTTAGGACCATAGTGTGTGAGGACATTGTGTGAGTGTTCAGTGTGTGAAGGGACACCTTTACCTCTTACCAATTCAGGGGGATTTTATTTTTCCATTTTTCCCTTTTCCCATTTTTTTGAAATGAAGAGCACTGTGAGGAAATAGAACAGGCAAAACGAACAAAATAGTTAGTAGCAATAATAATTAATGTATAAAACATCGCCGAATGAGCCCATCTAACTATAATTTGATCTAACAAAATTAAATCTACTTTTGGACCACTAGACCGGGGTTAAAATATGTGTCCCCAGTGGAGTCGCCAAGCTGTCGCAAGGGATTTTGCGGTCGCCTGGACGATCACTAACCGAAGTGGGAAAAGTGAGGAGTCGCCACCTTAGTTTTGAGGGAAACTAAAGAAAACCATTTGGGAAGATAAATTAAAATGAAACCACTTCAAAACAGAGATTCTAGGTTCGGGGTCCGTAAACGGGTGGGGAAGGTGTTAGGCACCCCACCTCGTCCCTTAATAAGGGTAAGTAGATTTAATTTTGCGTTCTTTATAAATTAGTTAAGAGGGCTCGGATGGAAATGTTAATCCCTTTTCAAAAGGAAATTTTGATCTTTCACTAAATTTGGATCACTCAGATACACAAGTAAATGAGACCACCTTAGTGAATTGACGTTACGAATTTTTTAGTTCTGAGATTATTTTGCGTATGGGTTAAGATTTGGTGTGAGAATCGGATAAGAACTCTCCTCCGATCTCTTTTAAGTTATTTATTAAAATTTTGGAGGGAGATCGGATAAGAACCCTCCTCCGATCTCCTCTAGATGTTTATTAAAACTTTTAAGTTGAGACCGGATAAGAACTCTCCTCCGATCTCTTTTAACGTTTATTAAAATTTTGAGGGGAGATCGGATAAGAACTCTCCTCCGATCAAAATTTTTGAGTTGAGACCGGATAAGAACTCTCCTCCGATCTTTTTTTTAACGTTTATTAAAATTTTGAGGGGAGATCGGATAATAACTCTCCTCCGTTCTCTTTTAGATTAATAGGAGCCTGAAAGGGACTTTTCCGATCTCCCAGATTTTAATTTCAGCTACATGACATAAGAGCCTAAAGCTAAGGATTCTGGCATTCAAAGATGTTGGGGATAAGGCTTCTCGATACCTTTTGGCTAGATGGGGAAAACTAGACTTGATTTACCGACCTTCCATGTATTCATTTTACCAATATCTATTAATGACCGATCTATTCTGTTTTGTTTATTTTGGTTTTATTCCACTTTATGACATCTTTGTCGAATTGTCACACGCCACCCTAATAGTTTGGCTATCTTCCCGACGCGTTATTCAGTTCTCTCTTTAAAGGAGATCCTGTTGCGCTTACCTACGTCTTACCGGACCATTTGCACGCTACTAGGAGCTAGAGAACTTGCATTCAGAAATGACGAAGATTAATAAAATGACGGACTAATCACTAAAGAGATAACTTGAGAGTAACATTCTTTTGGGTCTTTTGCACAAAATGAACTTGGAGAAAATCACATACGTAAGAAGAACAAAGAAAGTACAAAAAATAAATGTAAACACTTTGTAAAATAGCAATATGAGCTCTTACCTGTGAGGAGCCAAATCTACTGAAATAGCTACGGGGTGGCAAATAGAGATGAGGCAATGGACTGATTAGCCTGAGAGCTGATGTTCGTCGGGAAGGGGAGGGAGCTTAGCTAAAATATAATCAGATTAAGATAAAGGCCGAGTGGAATGAAGTTTAGCTTAGACAGTGGGAATGAAAGCAGAGATGATAAAGGGCTGAAAGTGAGGGTGTGACCAGATAATGAACAAACTGGAAATGTAGAGTTCCAATATTCAGAATCCTTTTCAAGAAACACTTCAGAAAACTAGTTTCAAAAGTTTTTCCAATCAACACTTCAAAGTAGCGGAATAACAAACTGAATGAATTTTTCAGAGTTCTTCCGCTATATTAACAGCCTCTCCTTTTTGTCCGTCCGTCCTCTCCTTTACAGTTTTTTTCATGCAGGTATTTATAGGAATCGGATGCTCCCCGTGAAGGGTCAGGATTTATTTTGAGGGAGATGGAGGGTCAAGATTTCGAAGGACATGATTGGATGTCCAGGAATTAAAGAGAATCAAAATGAATGGCTGAGATCCTCTTCGTAACGCTTGTCCTTTTCTTCTTTCAACTGATGGTCCTGCATCTTCTTGTCCGCAACGCATCCAAGGGCTAAGAGCGAAAGATGCCGGTATTGTCGCCTTTCTCTCTTGATCCAAGGGTTCCAGGTTTGTCCTTACAAGGGGGATCAACGGTGGAGATTGGGATGTACAGATCACATGACATACCCGGTACCACAAGATTGCGGCGATTCTTAGGCGTATGGTGGAGATCTCGCTCGCAACGCTTTAACTACTCTACCCGATTCTCGACTGCTTATTGGGATTTGTCTTATTCTTTTTCTTCCGATCCTCTTCTTTCCGATCTCTTTCACATGCTCTTTCCGATCTTTCATGCCGGTCTCCTATTATTCCGATTTTTCCTTTCCTTAGGTCCGGCTCGTCAAAGCATTAATTGCCCTCGATTCCCAAGTGTTCGCTTGTCGCTCAGCAATAAATGCTCATTTTCCCCTATATATACCCCTGTTGACAGAGGCATTTCCTTCATCTGATTTTCCTCTCTTCCTTTCTTACTTTCCCTATTCTAGCTGCTCCGGTGAAAGTTCCGGCCATGATTGTGGTTTTTGATCCCTTTCCGATGAGCTTCTTTAACCACTGGCTGAAAATTTACGATCCCGGTGATCGCATAACCCTAACTGACGATGGTGAGAGAACTGGATTTGACCGATCTGTGTTGCGGACCTTGGTTGTACCGATCTCGAGTCGCTCAACTGAGTTCATTCGGCTTCTCATCACATTGAGTGTTTTGACAGCGGTTTCCTCCCACATTGGGTGCTCCGACAGCGGATTAAGTTCCGATCGGCGGCAATATCCTTGGGATCAGTTATAAACTGATCCTTAGATCAGATCTCCAATGTATTCCGATCCTTAGAGATTGCCCAAATGATGTAGTTAGAACTTTATTGTAATTCGATCCCTAGAGATTGCCCAAATGATGTAATCCGAACTTTTGGAAATAAAGACTTCATTTTGTCAATTATCATCTTATTATTTTTGCATTGATCATTTTCGATCTCTAATGTGATTATCCGATCTGGTTCTTTACCTGAATGACACTTAACTGATCAAAATATTCAACTTATTATGCCGATCTCCAATTAACCGATCTCGGAACATTCGAATATTTGAGAGAAGTGTCCAACAAATTGGCCGAGTCCCACCAATCGATGCGTTGCCTAGAACCTCGCGAGCATTAAATGCTCGGACTAGTATAAATAGGGGTGGGAGGGTTAGCCAGTTGTTCTCTCATTCCATTTTCAATCCCCTGCTCACAACTTCGAAGTTCTATCGTTTTCTCAAGTTCTTCTGACGCCGATCAGACTCCGGTAAGGGCTTTGATCTTCTTTTTTGTTTAAGTTCTTTATTTCTTTTGAAAATGAGCGGTGCCGAAGGTCAATGAGCGGCGAGCCCTCCTTCCATTCAGTTCTCATGGTCGTCCGATGAAGAAGAAGTACTCGAGCCAAGCACGCAACCTGAACCTCCTAGGGTCTCCCTTCCAGGGCGGGGGCGGGTCATACCATCAAGGCGCGCACCTGTTTCAGGGAGGGAGACTCTCCCTATAGATGAGCTACCATCGGTTCTTTGAGTATCCGATCTGCAATCGTTTAGCCAAGAATACAACATTCGGCCTGATTTGTACGAGCTAATCAGGTGCCACAGCGATCTTCGTGTCGATCACTCCTTTGAAGAGAATGACATGGTTATGGTGTACGAGGAACAGTTAAAGGCCGGTCTTCGGTTCCCTCTAGATGACTTCTATAAGGAGGTCCTAAAACTTCACCGAGCGTGCATTGCTCAAATTCACCCTAACTCGTGGCGGATCTTGGTAGCCTTCCGAGGTCTATGCCGATCTAAGGGAATCAGACCTACGGCTAAAGTGTTCGCCGAGCTGCACAGACTAACTCGCCGAAAGGATGACGAACACTGGTTCTTTCAGGCGAAGCCTCATTGAGGGCTCTTTTCCGATCTGCCCTCATCCCTTAAGAATTGGAAGAACCGTTTCTTCATTCTGAGGAGCAAAGATCCGAGCTGCTTTGAGGACTTCCCCCATAGTTGGTGGTACCAGGGGCCCTTGCTTCCGAGGCACATTACCCTGAACTAGGAGGAAGGCTTAATAGTGATGGATCTGAAGAGTCTGGCCGCCACTCAAAAGTATTCTTGTTTGGATGTGGTGACTGCTGAGTTGCACCATTGGACCATTCAACTGCTCACCGGCCAAGACCGCGAACTTCCGCTCTCGACTTCGCATTGGTATTTTCTATATCTCGCCTCTCGCACCTTAGCGATCTCACCGACCTTTTCTTTGTGCAGTATGGCGGGTGGTGAGGGTTCTAGGAAGCTAAGAAGGACAAAGAGATCTCCGAAAATAAAGGAGATGAAGCGTCGGAAATGCTTCAACACCGGTCATGAATCGGGAAGTACAAGGGGACCCGCTCAACCTTTCGGATTCGCCGATCAAGCTGTCCGATCTCCTGCTAGATTGGAAGAGCAGCCTTCGGCTCTTCTAGTTGTTCCAAGCTCAGAAAGGGGTGCTTCTCAATCTTCTGGGAGGGCCTCTTCTCGTGGCGATCAAAAGCTAATCGAGTCCTCAAGAATAACCGACTGCTCGAGAACCCCTGCTTTTGCCCAAGTCTTGGGGTCTTCCATCTTCCTTCGGGAGGATCGGGACAGCTATCCTCGAATGCCTTTGACGATATCTTGACTCAATCCATGAGCTCGAACGTGGAGTGCCCGTGAATCGCACCATGGTTTGGGAAAAGGTTCGGGCCCGTAAGGAGATCGGAAGAAAAATCGTGAAGTGGCTTCCTCCAATCCCAACTCTCATCCGCTCAAGATTATATATCTCAAGTTGAGGGGCGGCGGTAAGTTTTATGAGGACAGGTGGCCGAACTAAATCTTGTTCGCCGAAAGGAATCGGGTTCTGAGAAGTCCAGCGCTATAGGCCAACGAAGCCGCCAGTCGCCTAACTCATCAAGAGCTTAAAGAGAAAGACGGGAGCTTAAGGAGAAAGATGAAGAGATGGTGACGGAATAGCCGGGCCTATGTGAATGCTCACAAGGACCTCTTGGCCGAACCTGCTGCTACCTAAGAAGACTTCTCTGATGGCCGACTGCCCCGAGGGCGACAATGAGGACAAAGTGAGGAGGAAGCCGAGGTGAGAGAGAGAGTGAGCAAATGTAAATCATGTCAGGGTGACCTCCACCAATAGCTTGTACAAAAAAAAAAAAATTTGAAATGAAATGGAATGTCTCTTTTGTTCAATGAATGGATGTGATTGGAAGATCTCTGAATTGCCTAAGTATTTGATTGTATTTGATTTTATGGGCATAGCGAAACAAGAACTAAATGCAATTATTGATCTAAGTATAAGAGATCGGAAAGCGCAATAAACATGAGATCGGTGGGCGATAGACTGCAAAGCTTTGATCGATGCGAGAACTTAACAATTTGATTCGATTCTTTATGTGGAGAGATCTGAATAGTGACAATTTATCAAAGAGGGATCGAAAATGTGATTAGCTGCCCGAAGGAGACTTAGTACAGGGGGATCGGCTTCAAAGTTTTATTGATTTTGGGGATCGGCCAAAATATGGTGTCGACATAGCTCATCATACTACGTACCATATCCAATAGGGTACGATTTCTCCTTTCAGATACACCATTCACCGTATGCCTCGAGGAGTCACCGAGAAACAATGCTATGCTCTCTCAAGTATTCATCAAATTCAGTACTCAAATATTTACCTCCACGATCTGATCGAAGAGCTTTAATACTCTTTCCTGTTTGATTTTCTACTTCAGATTTAAATTCTTTGAACTTTTCAAAAGATTCATGTTTGTATTTCATCAAATACAAATACCCAAACCTTGATTTATCATCAGTAAAGGTAATAAAATAATGAAAACCCCCTCTAGCCATTTTTTTAAATGGACTGCATACATCACTATGTATTAGCTCCAAAATATTTTCAGCTCTTAGCCCTTGTCCAACAAAGGTTGATCTAGTCATTTTACCCTGAAGGCAAGATTCACAAGTTGGAGTAGGCTTAGAGCCCAATGAGGATAGAATCCCCATTTTCTCCAGTTTTGCAATCCTATCTTCTGCAACATGACATAACCTTAAGTGCCAAATATATTTTGAACTTAAGTTGGTTTTCACCATGGCATTGCATTCTTTTAGATCACTTGCATTCAATTTGTGTTTGTCATTATTATCCAAATAATAAAGACCATCATTCATATAACCCGAACCAACATATTTATTTCCAAAATAAATATTGCAAACATCATCTGTGAACTGAAATTCATAGCCATTTCTAGTCAAACTAGATATAGAAATGATGTTCTTAAAAGCATCAGATACATATAAAATATTATCCAAACACAAAACATGTCCAAACATGTAAAAGGATTTAGATCCTATGGCTAAAGCTTCAACAGTTGAGCCATTGCCAATCCGGACTCTAATATCTTGAGAACGCAAGCTGCTACTATTTGCTAGTTCTGCATATCATTAGAAATGTGAGAACTGCACCAGATTCAAAACCTAAGTCAGAGATAAACTATGAGTATCATCGAATCTAAATAACAAGATATGGACATACCTTCCGAAAAGTGTATCCTTCATGTCCTTCAGAGAAGCAAGATACTCCTGCAGCCTTTTCCAAAGGCCCATCCTTTGGCAAGTGGAAACACTTTCCTTTGCCTCCATCGCCTTTAGTCTTCCTTTTCTGCTTAGCTATTTTCTTGAAGGACCAGAACTGAGGTTTCTTTTTCTTATTGCCCTTCTTCTTGTTGGACTTTCCACAGTAAGAAGATGCAACCAAAGCTACCTCTTTTCCTTTATTGCTCGCATATTTTTTTGGGCAATAACCAAAGATGTTGAGTAAACCAAAGGTGCATTCCTGCTTAGTCATATAGAAATTTATCACAAAATTCCCAAAAGACTCAAGAAGGATCAAGGATCAAATCCGCTTGTAGTTGGAAATCCATGTTGAAGTCAAGATGTTCCAACCGCTCAATCACCGAATCATCTTGTGGACATGATCCCCAACATTCTGCTCTCGACATCCTCATACTGGAATAGTCGCCTAGATATCTCATACCTAGCATTCCTGCTGTGCTCACCATACAACTCTTGTAGGTGAAGGAGGATCTCACTAGCACTCTGCATGTTCTCATGTTGCTTCTGTAACTCATTACTCATGGAAGCAAGCATGTAACATTTAACTCTCATATCATGCTCCTTCCACTTGTCCAAAGTTTCATGTTCCTCTTGTGTGGCCTCTGGAGGTAAGGGACCAGGAACATTTGAATTTAGAACATATCCTATATGTTCAAGGCTCAGGACAAGTTTCAAATTTCTTAGCCAATCAGACAGATTAGGTCCTGTCAACCTTTTGTGATCAAGTATGCTTGCAAGGATATTGGATGGTGGTGGTTGTTTTGTACTCATTTTTATCAGAAAATTAACTGCAGAAAATAACCAGATTAATTAGTAAATGTATCATGTAATTAACCAAAATGATTATGTTCTTTTAATCAAATTGGTCCTCTCACTAACTTAGCGAATCCTACACTTCAAAAGTAGAAAACGGAAATTCTAGTTGGATGGATTTCTAGTGGGTGATTGAATTCTTATAATTCTATTGATCATCCTCAAGTGCATCCATTATTGGAATTACAATAAACTATAAGTGAGCAACTCCTTGCCCATCACATCTCATGTGAGGTTCAATCCTTTACCTGGCCCCTAATGCTCAAAATCTCAGGTACATCCATTACTGACTTATCTTGCATTAGTTAAGTTGATCCCATTGAGCCAGTAATTATGCAAATAATTTTAATGTCCTCAGGTACATCCAATATTGGCCACCAAACCATTTACATATTTATAACATCTCATGCTTAACAATTATTCTTAAGAAAATCTCTTAAATTAATTGCATCTTATGCAACTATTTAAAATTTCTTAAAATAATTGCCCCAATGGAGGGCCTATGTTATAATTACTTTAATTATAGCATTTCCAACTTAATCATTTGTTTGGAAGATTTTATGGTCATTCTAATTACTATTAAGGTCTCACTTTGCACATTATCCAATTAGCATGCATATATCATATAATAGCATACATTCCCATACATCTCATGCATTCATGGATAAGCAATAAATATGGTATGATCATGGACTTTCTAAGGGATTCAATTCTGAGCCACCAAGAATTGAATCAGGGCATTCCTAGGTGCATTTCATTCATTCATTCATTTTACAAGAGTTGCTGAAGGAGTACATAATCAACACTTGATCTTGAATTCCTCTCACTGGTCCCACCAATGCTCTTGACCTCCTTGAACTTCTTGCAATCCAATATTACATGGTAATCCTTGGCATACCAAGGTGAATTTACAAGAACTTAAATAAATGAAATTACAAGCCAAAAATTATTGCAAACTTAATAATACATGCCCAAAATAAATTAAAATAAATCAATTAATTTACAATCACAAATAAACATAAAAGAAATAAATCCAATCACATTGGTTTTTTTATAATCCATGATCATCCATCATGCATATCACTATTTAACAATTAAATAAAACATACTTAAATTAAATTGAATATCTCATATTCAACTTAAAAATCCAGATTTGAATATGATTCAAATAAATTTAAAAATTCAGATTGGAATCTCATTCAAACAAATTTAAAAATTCATATTTGAATCACATTCAAACAACTTTAAAAATTCAGATTTGAATCACATTTAAACATTTTTAAAAAATCAGATTTGAATCACATTCAAACATTTTTTTAAAAATCAGATCTGAATTTTATTCAAACAATTTTAAAAAATCAGATTTAAATATGATTCAAATAACTTTAAAAATTCAGATTTGAATCACATTCAAACAACTTTTAAAATTCAGATTTGAATCACATTCAAACAATTTTTAAAATTCTGATTTGAATCATAATTTAATTGTGTGATTAAAATTCTAATTAAACAATTTAATTAGACATAGGATGAGCTTTTAGATCATACAACAATTGTAAATTAAAAAGCAAACCTTGCACCACTTTGCAGAACCATTGTTGCCGCCACCAATGGTGGCTTCACCTTGTGTGCCGCCACACATCCATTGCAACCAGCAATGGATCAATCATCTCATGATCAAATCACATAATTTAATCATATAATCAACAATCTGAATGGCAAATATAGTGGCTCTGATACCAATTGAAGGAACGGAAGCGTGAAAAACACAAGTTTATACCATTAAATTCAAAAATTTTCATCTAAGGTCACATGCATCATGCAAAATTTATTTTTATCTATTTGATTTCAATTATAAACAACATATTAAAACTCTTTTAATATGTTTTTGGATCTGTATTTGCCATTTAAGATTTTAAAATTAATCAGATTAATTTTAGAACCCTAGATTAAATCAAGAACGATTACACTAACCTCTTGATGCAATCGCAATGTCTGCGCCTTTGAGATTCGTCTTCAGGACACCAGCTGTTGTCCCTCTAGCTTGTCCACACCAAGAACACCTATGGCAGCCCTTGAACAGCTTCTAAAGCTTTTTCTATTAATTAGAAATTCAAGTTCTTCCTTTTAAGAGATTAGAGATGTAAACAGGACACTAGAAACAATTTCTAGTGTTCTTAATTCAAGAGATTGATGGCTAATCTCTTTGAATTGATGAGAGATGAAAAAGAATAAATGAAAAGCCTCAAAGTGGCGTGACAAAGGAGAGGAGTGGCTGCTGGTTATTTTTTCTTTTCATAACCATACTTAAATAGCTAGGTTAACACATTAAACCCTTGCCACATGTCACCCTTTGATTAGCTCTAGGTTTAAGTGACCCAATCACATTGTGCCAAGTGTCAAACCTATATTTAATCTTGATTTTAATCATCTTTCATGATTAAAAAAAATTTGGCAAGTTTCTGTGTAATCCCATGTGTCACCATCTCATGGTGCCACGTGTCACACTGTGAAATGACCAAAATGCCCCTGTGTCTTAATTTTGAGTTCTTAACCCAAAATAATTATTTTTCTTCTTCTAATTAATTTATATCAAATATAAATTAATTAATTAATCTCTATTAATTAATTTCTCATTAATTAAATTCATATTTAAACACTTTAAATATAAATTTAATTTATACTACACATCCAATAATCTAGATTTGGTTTCAAGTCATGCTAGGGACTTTGCAATTTAATTGCAAACCAAACCTATTTAATTAATCAATTAAACTCTTTAATTAATTAATTAAATCATATTTAAATAGGTGATAACTTGTGTACGTGTGTGACTTACTAGGCTCATCACTAATTGGCAATGAGACATGATATCAACTCTTAATATCATCAGAACTCTTTCTTACCATAAATGATTTCTCTAAATCATTTTATGAACCTCAGAGACCATGGTTAACACCTAGAATAGCATGCCATGGCCACCCAATTAGTAATAAGGTTTACCTTAAATGAACCTATAATCATATGTTACCATGCACTAGAATCTCTCTGTTACAAAATCCCAACTCAAGCTGGAGTCATGGTTTATGTCAAACTCCATTTGCTATGAATATTATGTTCTCTTTTAATTCCAGTTCTTGATTGAAAGATTTTCTCATCAGAAACTCTTTTCTAAATAAATCTATCTGTCCTGGCCAGGAACTTGAAACATCAAGAACAATTAAATGAACATAGGATTTTATCTCTATTTACTTAGAGGAACGGATTCCATCTTGATCAACACCTACCTCCATATATAACTAGTAGGAGCCAACACATGCCCATATACCCATACATAGTATAAGTATGAAAGCAGTATCAAACTCAAACTACCTATATACAAGATAACTGTGCTATCTCAGGTCTAAAGATTATATGCACTGATATGATTTTTGACGAAACATTGACAAGAGTAAACTCCATGTGCTTGTCATAAGTGTCACTGGTTTGGCTTACTTATCATTTCTAAGTGCCTATCATGTTTGTTATATGGCATGAGACTCACCATTCCATCTTATTTATATCTCATATAAGTAACTTGGGAACAAACATTAATACAATCTTTCTGGATAAGTCATGTCCTTATTATGAAGTATCCTTGATTGTGAACCTATTTATGATACTTTGTGCTAGAAATGTTGTCACTCATACTCTTAACAACTTAAGAATAATATTTCTAACAAAATATCAATAGACCTTTTCTATTACACATAAATATATTATGTAAACGGAAAAGTGGAAATGCCTTTTATTAATAAAAATATGTACAAGATACATACTAAATGATATGCTCTAGGGCATACTACTAACACTTGGAACATCCGCTCTTGGCCTTTTTCTTGAGGCTGCAAAGTCTCGCTAGGTCCTTCTCGTGCTTCGTCTCTTCAAGGGATGGCGATCCCTTCGGCATCTAGCAAGTAGCAGGTGTTGCCAACCTTCTTACATATCCCCATCGATATGCAAATGGTTTGATCTATTCTTGACGTTCCAGTGACAAAGGGCAGCCTGTGATGTCCTGGAATGAAGCTGAAGTGGAGGGCAATGGTTGTGACAAGGCCACCAAGCACAATGTGCCCGGTAGACTGATGACAGAGGCGGCGGAGATGGTTGCACAAAAAGAAGTCGGTACTGCAGCACTGTCCGGTGACCATACACCACAAGAAGAATAGCTCGTTAGCATTTACAATGCCAAGGCTATCGCCACGGCCCATGATGGTGAGGGTGGCGAACCGATGCATGTAACGCAGGGCTGGACTTGTGATGCCCATGGATTTGGACTTGCTGGAGTTATACGGCTCCGTGTTCGGGGCGATGGAACTCCAGAAGTTGATGCTGTTGTAAAGCATGCTGTTCTTAGGGATCTCCTAGTGGTCAGTGCTGTAAAAACCAAAGTTGGCATTGAACTCATTAATGTTTATCACCCAGTCGACACTAAGGAGGCAAAATTTAATCCTGCCCCTATCCTCCCTGTCAGTAGGCCATAAGGGGGCCTTGAAACTGCTCAAAAACTCCAGTGTGGTGTCCCGGTATGCTGAAAATTGGAGTTGGGCGAACCTTGTCCACCCGATGCTATCGAGCAGCCCATTGATTTCATTCTGCAGCCCGATTTGCTCCAGCAGTGGAAAATCCATGTATTTGGTGGAGCTTCTTTTTCGGGTGTGAAGCTGGGTGCACATTACCTTGTGGGCATCATCGCAGAATCCCCAAGGAATGGAGATTTCAGGTTGTGGAGTGGCTTATGGTAGGGGTTACAGTAGAGGATGGGCTGGTTAAGATGGTTGGGGAGAGGCTACCCTGTTTCTTGGGCATTGGGGTAGCGGCTAAGGTAGAGAAGATGAGGATTCTCCTCTTTACCTGGAGGAAGAGCCGATTCTTCTCACAGAATGCTTTGCAGGAGCCATTAATGAGTTTTTGGGAAGGCGAATAGTAGGGTTTAATCAAAGGAGATGAGATTTAAAGGGTTTTTATAGGCTATGAGGGATGGAGATGAAGGGTTTTACCTTTATGAATGGTTTTAATGTGAGGGGTGCATTTAAAGAACCGTTAGGACTCTTCATTTCGCTGCTTGCGTGCCTTAGAATCGCTGTCATGACATGATACACGGGTCATGTATCACTATATGGGTCCCGACATGTAGGTCCGTAAATTTTTGCTCAAAATTTTAAATTCTATCATAGTACACGGCCCGTAAATGAGCTCTTGGAACCGTAACTGCCTCCCGAGTTGCTTTATCGATATGTTACACTACCATGTCAAATACAAGGAGGCCCGTGTAATTTTCTGTCTCCCTTAGAATTATAAATGCAAGAAATTTATGGACTTCAAGAAAGTTACACGGGGCATGTAAAACCAGTATACAACCCGTATAATTTTCTTATTTTCCAAATTTTTGTCAAATGAAAAATTGTTATTATCACAACACATGAAATGGATGTAAAGTTTAGCAATAGAGCTACTTCCCTGGTTTTGTCCAATTTTCCCTTTTGTGGTTTTGACTTGGTGATTCCTTTCTTCTCTTGTTCTCTACTCCCTTTTTTTAAAAAAATCCTACAAAATGAAATGCTAATGAATACGAAATAAAAATCAATATGAAAAAGGAGAAAAAAGAAAAGTTCAGAAAAATTTTTGGGTTGCCTCCCAAAAAGCACTTATTTATAGTCTTTAGCTGGACTTTGCTTTTTTATGGTCTGTAGGTAGAATGGTCGAGGGTGCAATTGACTCCCATTTTTATGGGTTCTCCCTAAAAGCAAGGCTTCAGCCTCTGCCCATTGACCTTAAATGCACCTGAGGTTTTGCTCCACACTTCTACTACTCCATGTGGGAAGACTTGGGTGACTTTGAAAGGTCCGGACCATCTTAATTTTAGCTTCCCTGGAAAGAGTTTCAATCTAGAGTTGAATAAGAGGACAAGATCTCCTTTTATTTCTTTCCTGCCTATGCGCCTGTCATGCCATCTTTTGGTTTTATCCTTGAAAATTTTGGTCTTTTCATTTGCATCCTATCGGATTTCTTCCAACTCATTCAGTTATAGGAGTCTTTTCTCACCAGTAGCTTTGAGGTCAAAGTTTAGGATCCGACCATGAGTAAGCTTTATGCTCAAGTTCAACAGGGAGATGACATGATTTTCCATAAACCAGTCAAAAGGGTGTTATGCCAATTGGGGTTTTATATGCAGTGCGGTATGCCCATACTGCATCATCTAACTTCATGCACCAGTCCTTCATGGGCTTGTTTACAGTTTTCTCCAGAATTTGCTTTTTTCTGTTTGAGATTTCTACTTAACTAAGGGTGTTGTGCCAATTAGGGTTTTATATGCAGTGCGGTATGCCCATACTGCATCATCTAACTTCATGCACCAGTCCTTCATGGATTTGTTTACAGTTTTCTCCAGAATTTGCTTCAATTTTCTGTTCGAGATTTCTACTTGACTGCTGGTTTGAGGATGATAAGGTGTGGCCACCTTGTGAGTTACTCCATACGTTTTCGGTAGTGTTTCGAATTGTTAGTTGCAGAATTGACTTCCTCCATCGCTGATTATTGCTTGTGGTGTGCCAAATCTTGTGAAAATGTTCTTCTTAAGAAACTTTGTGACCACTCTATCATCGTTGGGTGGTGTTGCAATTGCTTCTACCCATTTTGACACATAATCAGCTCTAACCAAAATATACTTGTTTCCACGGGAAGAGGGAAATGGGCCCATGAAGTCTATTCCCCATACATCAAACAATTCTATCTCAAGTATACCATGCAGTGGCATTTCATTCCTTCTTCAATTGTTACCTGTTCTTTGGCATTGATCATAAGCTTGCACAAAGGATCTTACATCCTTAAACAAATATGGCCAGTAAAACCTTTCTTGCAAAATCTTGGCTGTGATTTTTTAGGTGTCGAAGTGTCCTCCATATAGTGATGAATGGCACTAATGAACGATACTTTCCATATCTTCCTCTGATATGCATCTTCTTATCAGCCCATCATTACATCTCTTGTACAGTAGAGGTTCCTCCCATATGTAATATCTCACATCATGTAGGAATTTCTTCCTTTCCTGATAAGTCATGTTTGGAGGTAGTACCCTGCATACAAGAAAATTAACAAAGTCAGCGTACCATGGAGCCTTGGAGAATGCAAGTAATTGCTCATCAGAAAATGAATCATCAATTGGCAAATCTTCGAAGTCCCCTGTGTATTCCAATTTTAGTCTGAAAAGATGGTCAGCTACTACATTTTTGGATCCTTTTTTGTCCTTGATTTCAAGGTCAAATTCATGCAGAAGTAGAATCCATCGAATCAGCCTTGGTTTTGCTTCCTTCTTGTTCAAAAGGTACCGGATTACAGCATGATCTGTGAATACAATGACTTTTGACCTAATGAGGTAAGATTTGAACTTGTCCATTGCAAACACAACTGCTCTCTGTGGTGGCATAATTGATTTGCGCATCATCGAGTATCTTGCTAGCATAATAAATAGCATGGAGTTTTCATCTTTTCTTTGCCCGAGCACTGCTCCAACAGCAAAGTCACTCGCATTGTACATCACCTCGAATGGTAGCTCCTAATTTTGTGGCTGCATTATTGTTGCTGATATCAGCGCTTCTTTGATCCTGTTAAACGAGACAAGGCAATTTTCATCAAAATCAACTGAAACATCATAACTTAACAAGTTGGTAAGTAGTTTAGCTATTTTGGAAAAGTCGTTGATGAATCTTTTGTAGAATCCTGCATGTCCCAAAAAGGTTCACACTCCCTTAACTGATGTTGGTGGTGGCATGTTTTCAATGATCACAATTTTTGCCTTATCAACTTCAATTCTTCTTTTTGATATCAAATGTCCTAGAACTTTGCCTTCCCTTACTATGAAGTGGCATTTTTCCCAATTTAGGACCAGGTTTGATTCTTCACATCTTTGCAATACCTTAGATAAATTAGCTAGGCAATCATCAAAAGTAGTTCCATAGATATAAAAATCATCCATAAAAATTTCCATGATATCTTCAATATAATAAAAAAATATAGCAATCATGCATCTTTGAAAGGTAGTAAGGGCATTACAATGACCAAAAGGCATTCTCCTATATGCAAATGTTCCATAGAGACAAGTGAATGTTGTCTTTTCTTGGTGTTTTGGGTGAATAGGAATTTGAAAGAATCCCAAATACCCATCTAGATAACAGAAATAAGACTGTTTCGCTAACCTTTCTAACATTTGGTTGATGAAGGGTAGAGGGAAATGGTATTTTCTGATAGCACTGTCAATTTCCTATAATCTATGCACATTCGCCAACCAGTGACTACTCTAGTAGGGATTAGTTCATTGTTTGCATTTTGGATAAAAGTTATCCCACCTTTCTTAGGAACTACATGTATTGGACTAACCCATTTACTATCAGAAATTGGGTATATGATACCTGCATCTAATAGTTTTAAAATTTCTTTCTTGACTACTTCTTTTATGTTTGGGTTAAATCTTCTTTGGTGTTCAATAGTGGGTTTACTATTTTCTTCTATGGGTATCCTATGCATGCAAATCGAAGGGTTGATTCCCTTCAGGTCTTCTATTTTATACCCTAGGGCTTTGTTATGGATCCTAAGTTCTCTTAACAATTTGTCCTCTTCTAACTTAGACAGGCTAGCATTGATTATAACAGGATATTTAGAATTTGAGTCCAGAAATGCATACCTTAGCGAGGAGGGGAGAGGTTTAAGCTCTACCTGCTTGGCGTTTTCCTAGAGCTTACCTTTGGTTTGATCCTCCTTGAACTTCTCCATCTCGGAAGCCTTAGCTGTAACACCCCTATGTTCAACAGTGCGTTCTACTGTTCCGGTGACCAATGTCTATCCGGACAACTAGGATGCCTAGAACTACACTTAAATATTGTTGAGGAGACATAAAATAATGAAATACAAGAAAAGAGAATACAAAAAAAACAAAGGAAAAATAATAGTAATGAAATGAAACCAAGTTAAACGAGCCGAGAACCCTAGCGATGGGTGACCGCACCGGGAAGTTGCGGCGTGGACCGTTGACAAGCCGTGGACTGCGGGAAACCCTGGAAAATATTTTTAAGACTTAAATAAACATCTATTGAAGTATAATGTCATTAGAAATATCAAAGAAAAATTAAATAATTAGTACAAAGAAAAACAAGAAATCGAGAAAATGATAAAACTCGGTGTTACCCGAATAGGGGTATTGTGGTCATTTGACATCCCGAGTTGTATTTTGACCAAAATGTCCATTAAAAATAAATGATATTATATTTGGAAAATGTCATGAAAAAATTAAAATAGTGGTGCATAATTTAAAAAGCAAAAGTTAGGAGGAAAATGTGGGAAATTGACAATTTTAGAATAAATAAACATTAAAATGTTAATAGTGCTCCACTAACTCCACCTAAGTGGACCATTGAGCAGAATTGTGGCTGAAATTAACTTCATGTTCAACCTTGGACAACCAGCCGAAACATCTTAGGAGAGAAACCTCCATGGCTGAATCTTCCAAGCTCCATGTAAGCTTCACTCTTCCATCTTCAAGCCGTGATCCTTATATTTTCCTTCACTAAAGTTATTCTACATAACTTGGGCAGTAGATAGGAAGCAAGAAAATTAAGTTTTGGTGAGGTTTTGAAGAATTTCAAAAGTGGTAAGTATGTATTTTTAATTATTGTTTCATTAAACTTTGAATGGGTGTTGTGGGTAGTTGATTTATGGAAGGATTTTTGAAGTTTGATGAGTTAATGGAGAGGTACATTTTGGCAACCATGGAACTTCAATAAGAACAGTTTATACTTGCATGTAAATAGTGGTTTGAATGATGATTTAAATGTTTAGTTGTATTGAAGTTGAATTCAATGTGTAAGGGTTGAATTGTAAGCTTAAAAAGTGAATGTGGAAATTGATGGGTATGTATAAACTTGTGGTAGCCTTATGAAGAAGATCAAAATGTGTTGTTTCATGGCTTGGTTTATGGAATTATATTGTTGAATTATGTTATTATGGATGGCAGCATATATGTGTGTATAAATGTTTGAATTTGGACATGTAAATGAGCTATGTCATGTGATTAAATTGTTTTGTAATTGGACTTGGAAAATTCTGGGTTATAGTGTGCATATTGAGAATGGTTATAAGCTGCCAAAATGACCAAAAATGAGTTGCTAAATGTGTTAATATTATGGTACAAACCAGAATTTGGCATGGAAGAGTGACTTGGTAAGCATAGGATGTGTAATTGGTAAAGGATGAATAATATGCAATAGGGCAGTGTATGTTTTGGCCTAGAACCTTAAGTGTGTGGCTCCATTTGGTATGAGACCAATTGGAGGTGAAACTAGCCACAAAATGTGCCAACTTTCATGAAGGAAGCTTACCAAAATTCTTCCAAGAAGGTGACTTGAAAAATGACCAAATCCGGATTAGTGCTTTGAAAGCTTGAAAATTGACCATTTGGGCAGTAGTTAGCTTTTTGGCCATAACTTACTCAAAACAGGTCCAATTGACCTAAAATTTTTACCATGAATAGTGAGACATATATCTACAACTCTTATGAAGACACCAACACCCAGAAAATGACCATAACCAAGCCAAATAGCTTGCACAAATTCAGGTCCAAAAACTGGCCGAACCAAAAGTGACCTAAAAATGACCTAAAGTTTACCATTTTGATATATTCTATCCAGCATTGGTAGATTGACCATAACTTGGTCTACACAACTTAGAATGACCTAAAATTTTCCTCCGCGTGCAATAAGACATAGACCTACAAGTTTGTAGTTTGGACCGAAACCCGAAAATTGAGGAAACTAGGTCATCTGGCTAGGTAAAATTAGTATACTGGAATCCAGCAAATTGTAATAAAATGCAATATACTTGAAAGTGAATTTGGTAACATGTACCAATACTAAAAGGCTACAAATGTGATATATTGGTAACATTAAACCTAGTCCACTTAGAGTGCATCGAGGATCAACATCTTAGGTAGACTAAGGAAATAATAGAATTCAATAAATTAATTAATGAACCTTATTGTTAGAGACAGTTTAAATGAGTACTGAAACACTTCAAATTGTGTGTTTCAGTTAGCAAAGACTCAGAGAAGGGGAAGGAAACACTGAGTCAGAGCCAAGAGACTTTTATCAGAGGTTTGTGCACAACAGTTATTTCTTTAGAATTTTTCAATTGTAATAAATTATGACTATTTGTATATTATTGTTTTAAATTGTGAAAAGTTGTTTGAATGATATTTGATGGATACTTATTGATTGAAAATCATTGTAAATGGTTTGAAACCACAGCTATCATGTATATTGATTGAATTCCTCGCTAGCTTGTCTAGTGGTAGGAATTGAATTCCCTCTCTGGCTGAAGTGTTGAGGTGTGTGCCTATTGAGGACGAATAGAATGAGTACTCATATTATTGCTTGCTAGCTATGTTATTCCTCACTAGCCATCGGCTTTTGGGATGAATTGAATTCCTCACTAGCCATCGGCTTTTGGGATGAATTGAAATTTGGCAACATGATTAAGCTATGTGTGTATGATTTATTGATATTTATTGTGATATAGTGAAATGGAGTTTAAATTCTTATTAACATTCACTGTCTTTGAATTTAACTATGATTTTAAGTATCCATTGTTTATATGACTTATGATTTGTGATTTAAAGTTGTATTTTGTTGATGTTGTGCAACACTGAGACATTGGCTCAGCGATAGCTTTTTATTACTGTCGCAGGTAGACATACTGATAGGGTAGCAAACTAGGCTGCTAGTACTACACTGAGAGATCATTGGGTATATTGAGTATACCGTATTTTGCATTTTGTATTGTAATTTATGTTCACTGTATGTATATATTGTTATTGGTTTTGAGCAGTTGTAAATTAAAATTGTACATTAAAGTTGTATACTAAATTTGTAAATTATTTTGGTTTGTAAATATTATGATATATTTCTTTTATCTTAGCTTTTGAAAACACTAGAAAATTATTGTAGATTTGAGTTGACAATTGTTGAGAAACTTATTGTGTTGATTGAATATTGGAGTGCAGAGGTTGAACCAAATATTTGAAGTGTTTTTTTTACAGGTTTTTGAAGAACTATTTTATTCAAAATACAGAGGGCTCTCTGCCAAAATTTTTGCAGAAATTGTTAATTATTCAAATTTGTTAGCGGTTTCACTTCAGTTCAAAAAAATTTTAACACCTGTAAATAGTGCTCACCACTGTAAAAAAAAAAAGTAAGAAAAGGTTTAAAATCCTTTGTAGTGTATTTAATGGGTTATTAGTAGACGAAGTTGGTAATTCATTAGGTATAGTACGGGATCATGTTATGCCTTACGGAAGGGTAGGGTGTGACATGTTTTAGTAGTATCAGAGCTAGTTTTTAAATTTTGTTTTCACCTATAATTTGAATATTCTTTCTTCATAGTACAACTGCTCAATGTCATTGTTTGATACATACAGTACATTACATTATAAATATGCACTAACGGGAGGAAATCTCCTTCTGTTATTTGTTTAGGAGGTCTAAGATCCTCGAATTGACTATGGAAGAGAGTGATCGTTCAGCCGATCAATCTATAGAGGCTGAGGTACAAGAGGATGCCCCAGCCCTACATAATGTCAGTGGATCGTGCAGCCCTCAAGCACTTCTCGCTCGATTCGCTCGCCACAGATGGCTACAATGTTCCAACAAATGGCTGGTAACATGCCTACTCAAGTCTCACTACAGACACCAGTGGTACAACTACAGTCTTCTGCTAGGCAGTATGACAAATTAATGAAATATGGGGCTACTGAGTTCAAGGGCATAGTAGATCCTCTAGATGCAGAACAATGGTTAGAGAGAATGGATAGGGTGTTCAAGAAACTACATTGTACAGAGGAGCTCAGGTTTAAATATTTAGTATCTCTGCTACAGGGGGGATGCATATGACTGGTGGAAAACCATTCTCCATAGTCTGGTAGAACCTTTAGTGCTAACATGGAATGATTTTTTATGGGAGTTCAAACAAAAATATGTCCCTGATTCTTATGTGGACCAGAAGCTGCAAGAGTTCCTAAGTCTGAAACAGGGGAGTAGATCGGTGGCTAAATATGAAAGGGAATTTTCTCGTCTGAGCCATTATGCAGTAAGTCTACTTTCAACCAATAGGGAGAGATGTAAGAGGTTTAAAACCGGCTTAAAGCCCAGTATCAGATTACAAGTGGTCAGATTCAAACATAACAACTTCTCTGAGCTTATTTCTCAAGCACTAGAATTAGAAAGAATTGAGTTAGAAGCAGCCCCAGAGAAAAAGAAATCAGATAAGACAGAAAAAGAGGGAAAGTCAGTAGAACAGAGTTCCAGTGGTCCTACTGGAAAGAGGAAGAACCATGGGGGACACAGTAGAGGTGGTAAGAAGTCCATTAGGGGAAGAAATTTGGGGCAGAAACCTCCTCTATCTGGTCAGCAGAGTACCATAAGTTCTTACCCTCCCCGCCAATGTGAAACTTGTGTAAAAACTCATGGTGGGGTGTGCTACAAGGCCATAGGAGCCTGTTATAACTGTGGAGGCACAGGACACTTTGCCAAGGATTGCACCAGTACTTGCAGAGTTGGACCACCTCCTACTACTACTGAAGGGTTAGTTCAGAGCCCTGTCACTATAGGTTCACAACCACCTAGCAGAGGTAGAGGCTGGGGTAGAGGTAACCGAGCAGGCAGCCAAGGCACTGTGAATTAATCAGATCAAGGCAGTGCTTCAGTCAGAGTCTATGCAATGAGACAGAGAGAAGAGGCTGAGACATCTGATATTGTGGCTGGTACTTTCTCAACTTTTAATAAAGATGTGTTTGTGTTATTTGATCCTGGTTCTACCCATTCTTATGTGAGTGCTAGCATCATTGATTGCATTACTGTTCCATGCACAAAAATGAACTTTGAGGTGCTAGTAACAAGTCCTCTACGATAGGAGGTTAGGGTCAATAGAATGTATAGAGATTGTCCTTTGGTGATCCAAGGACACACTTTTCTGTCTGATCTCATTGAAATGCCCTTCAGAGATTATGATATCATCTTGGGCATGGATTGGTTAGTCAGGCATCATGCCATGATTGACTGTAGGCTGAAGACAGTCACTTTTGGTCTCCCTCAGTACATTGATGTGGTAATACACTGGGAGAGGCAGCTATTTCCATCAAACATCATTTCGGCTGCACTAGCTAGAAAAATGATCAGAAAGGGGTGTGAAGCATACTTGGCACATGTGGTAGACACCCAAGTGGGGAGTCCAACATTGAGGGATATCCCTATAATATATGACTTTCCATATGTATTTCCTGATGAATTGTAAGGATTACCTCCAGAAAGAGAGGTGCAGTTTGAAATTAAGGTTATGCCTGGTGTGGATCCAATCTCTAAAACACTATACAAAATGGCACCAGCAGAGTTGAAAGAGTTGAAGGTACAGTTAAAAGAACTACTTGAAAAGGGCTTCTTCCGCCTTAGTGTGTCACCTTGGGGAGCGCTAGCATTGTTTGTTAAGAAGGGTGCAGCTGTATTCTCCAAAATTGATTTGCGATCTGGTTATTATCAGTTGAAAGTGCAAGAGCATAGTATTCAAAAAACTGCTTTCAAAACTCGATATGGCCATTATGAGTTTCTGGTAATGCCATTCGGGTTAACTAATGCTCCAACTAATTTTATGGATCTGATGAACACTATCTTCAGACCATATCTCGACTAGTTTGTGGTGGTGTTTATTGATGATATTTTGATATATTCGAGGAATGCTTAGCTGGATATTACCGCCGGTTTGTGAAAAGGTTTTCTATGTTAGCTTCTCCACTAACCAAGCTGCTTCGGAAAGATGTAAAATTTCAGTGGACAGATAAATGCCAGCAGAGTTTTGATGAGTTGAAGAGGTGTTTGACTGAAGCTCCAGTCCTTACTTTACCTACCCCGAGTAAAGAATACATAGTTTATAGTGATGCTTCTCACAATGGGTTAGGCTGTGTACTAATGTAAGATCAGAATGTCATTGCTTATGCATCATGCGAGCTAAAACCGCATGAGAGGAACTACCCAACACATGATTTAGAGCTAGCAGCTATTATTTTTGCTTTGAAGATCTGGAGACACTATTTGTATGGGGAGAAATGTTACATTTACACAGATCACAAGAGCTTGAAGTACTTAGGTGCCCAGAAGGAATTGAACTTGAGGCAGAGGAGATGGTTAGAACTGATTAAAGATTATGATTGCTTAATAGACTATCAGCAAGGGAAAGCAAATGTGGTGGCTGACGCCTTAAGTCGCAAGACTATGGCAAGTCTCAGAGTTTCTCCGTTGTCCATGGTACAGGAATTGAAAGTAGAGCATGCCAGTTTGGAGATTGATGATGAGGGACAGACAGTAGTTGCATGGCATGTACAGCCAGTGTTGATTGATCGATCGTAATGGTCGCTCAAAGTTATGATAAATATTAGAAGCTACTGAAAGAAGTCCAGCAGGGCAAGAAACTTGAATTCTCTGTGAGAGATGATGGTTTACTACTACATCAGGGCAGAATGTGGATTCCTAGTGATGTTGACTTGAGACAGATCATTATGAAGGAAGCACATGAGTCTCCTTTTGCTATGCACTCTGGTGGCACTAAAATGTACAGAGGGCTGAAAGAGCATTACTGGTGGATGGGTATGAAGAGGGATATAGCTGAATTTGTTTCCAAATGCCTAACTTGTCTGCAAGTAAAGGCAAAACATTAAGTTCCAACTCGTTTGTTACATCCATTGCCAGTACTAGAGTGGAAATAGGAATGGATAACTATGGATTTTGTGATGGGACTTCTAAGAACACAGAATAGTCATGATGCAGTATGGGTTATAGTTGATAGACTGACCAAGTCTGCTCACTTTTTGCCAGTCTGGATGGACTATAGCATAGAGAGATTGGCTAGATTGTACATATAAGAAATTGTAAAATTGCATGGAGTGCCAGTATCGATTGTATCTGACAGAGATCTTAGGTTCACTTCTAGATTCTGGGGTAGTCTTCAGAGAGACCTAGGAACTAGATTGAACTTCAACACAGCATTCCACTCATAGACTGATGGCCAATCTGAGAGGGTAATTTAGATATTGTAGGACATGCTACAGGCTTATGTGATTGAGTTTAAAGGTAGTTGGGATATACACTTGCCTTTGATTGAGTTTGCTTATAACAATAGCTACCAATCAAGTATCGGGATGCCTCCATATGAAGCTTTGTATGGCAGAAAGTGCAGAACTCCCCTATGTTGGGATGAAGTAGGTGAAAGAAAGATGATTGGGCCAGAAATTATTTAGCAGACAGAGGAAAAGATCATATTGATCAGAGATAGACTTAGGGCTACATCAGACCGTCAGAAGTCCTATGTTGATATGAAGAGAAGAGACATTGAATATGCAGTGGGTGATAAGGTATTCCACAAAGTTTCTCCTTGGAAAAGGATTATGAGATTTGGTAGAAAAGGGAAACTAAGTCCTCGTTTCATTGGACCATATGAGGATGCACAGTGGGTCCTTGTGTCCATGTTAAGGAGGTACAGATCTGACCCATCTCATGTACTATCAGTTGAAGAGATTGAGGTAAATCCTGAGCTCTCATATGATGAAGAACCCATAGAAATTCTGGCATATGAGGTGAAGCAGCTGAGGAATAAACAGATACACCTGGTTAAAGTGCTGTGGAACCATTATTCAGGCCAGGAAGCTACTTGGGAACGTGAAAAGGATATGAGGAGACAGCACCCACAGCTTTTTCAGAGACTGATGCCAGGTAAAATTTTGAGACGAAATTTATTTTAAGGAGGGGAGAATTGTAACACCCCTATGTTCGGTAGTGCGTTCTACTGTTCCGGTGACCAGTGTCTGTCCAGACAGCTAGGATGCCTAGAACTACACTTAAATATTATTGAGGAGACATAAAATAATTAAATACAAGAAAAGAAAAAATAATAGTAATGAAATGTAATAAAGTTAAACGAGCCGAGAACCCTAGCGATGGGTGACTGCACCGGGAAGTTGCGGCGTAGACCGTTGACTAGCCCTGGACTCCTGGGAACCCTGAAAAATATTTTAAGACTTAAATAAATATCTATTGAAGTATAAATACCATTAGAATATCAAAGAAAAATTAAATAATTAGTACAAAGAAAACGAGAAATCGAGAAAAAGACAAAACTCGGTGTTACCGAAAAATCGAGAATGCAACCCGAATAGGGGCATTGTGGTCATTTGACATCCCAAGTTGTCTTTTAACCTAAATTTCCATTAAAAATAAATGATATTACATTTGGAAAATGTCATGAAAAGATTAAAATAGTGGTACATAATTTAAAAAGCAAAAGTTAGGAGGAAAATGTGGGAAATTGACAATTTTAGAATAAACAAACATTAAAATGTTAATAGTGCTCCACTAACTCCACCTAAGTGGACCATTAAGCAGAATTGTGGCTGAAATTAACTTCATCTTCAACCTTGGACAACCAGCTGAAACATCTTAGGAGAGAAACCTCCATGGCCAAAGCTTCCAAGCTCCATGCAAGCTTCACTCTTCCATCTTCAAGCCATGATCCTTATATTTTCCTTCACTAAAGTTGTTCTACACAACTTGGGCAGTAGATAGGCAGCAAGAAAATTAAGTTTTGGTGAGGTTTTGAAGAATTTCAAATGTGGTAAGTATGTATTTTTAATTATTGTTTCATTAAACTTTGAATGGGTGTTGTGGGTAGTTGATTTATGGAAGAATTTTTGAAGTTTGATGAGTTAATGGAGAGGTACATTTTGGCAGCCATGGAACTTCAATAAGAACAGTTTATACTTGCATGTAAATAGTGGTTTGAATGATGATTTAAATGTTTAATTCTATTGAAGTTGAATTCAATGTGTAAGGGTTGAATTGTAAGCTTAAAAAGTGAATGTGGAAATTGATGGGTATGTATAAACTTGTGGTAGCCTTATGAAGAAGATCAAAATGTGTTGTTTCATGGTTTGGTTTATGGAATTATATTGTTGAATTGTGTTGTTATAGATGGCAGCATATATGTGTGTATAAAGGTTTGAATTTGGACATTTAAATGAGCTATGTCATGTGGTTAAATTATTTGTAATTGGACTTGGAAAATTCTGGGTTATAGTGTGCATATTGGGAATGGTTATAAGCTGCCAAAATGACCAAAAATGAGTTGCTAAATGTGTTAATGTTATGGTACAAACCAGAATTTGGCATGGAAGAGTGACTTGGTAAGCATAGGATGTGTAATTGGTAAAGGATGAATAATATGCAATAGGGCAATGTATGTTTTGGCTTAGAACCTTTAGTGTATGGCTCCAATTGGTATAAGACCAATTGGAGGTGAAACTAGGTACAAAATGTGCCAACTTTTATGAAGGAAGCTTACCAAAATTCTGCCTAGAAGGTGACTTGAAAAATGACCAAATCTGAATTAGTGCTTTGAAAGCCTGAAAATTGACCATTTGGGCAGTAGTTAGTGTTTTGACCATAACTTACTCAAAACAAGTCTAATTGACCTGAAAGTTTTACCATGAATATTTGATACATATATCTACAACTCTTATGAAGACACCAATATCTAGAAATGACCATAACTAAGCCAAATAGCTTGCACAATTTTAGGTCCAAAAACTGGCCGAACCAAAAGTGACCTAAAAATGACCTAAAGTTACCATTTTGATACATTATGTCCAGCATTGGTAGATTGACTATAACTTGGTCTACACAACTTAGAATGACCTAAAATTTTGCCCCGCGTGCAATAAGACATAGACCTACAAGTTTGTAGTTTGGACCGAAACCCAAAAACCGAGAGAACTAGGTCATCCGGCTAGGTCAAATTAGTATACCGGAATCCAGCAAATTGCAATAAAATGCAATATACTTGAAAGTGAATTTGGGAACATGTACCAATACTAAAAGGCTACAAATGTGACATATTGGTGACATTAAAACCTAATTTGCCTAGACTGCATCGAGGTTCAACATCTTAGGTTGACTAAGGAAATAATAGAATTCAATAAGTTAATTATTAAGCTTTATTCTTAGAGACAGTTTAAATAAGTACTAAAACACTTCAAATTGTGTGTTTTAGTTAGCAAAGACTCAGGGAAGGGGAAGGAAACATTGAGTCAGGGCCAAGAGACAATTATGAGAGGTTTGTAGACGACAGTTATTTCTTTTGAATTTTCAATTGAAATAAATTATGACTATTTGTATATTATTGTTTTAAATTGTGAAAAAATTGTTTGAATGATATTTGATGGATACTTATTGATTGAAAAACATTGTAAATGGTTTGAAACCACAGCTATCATGTGTATTGATTGAATTTCTCGCTAGCTTGTCTACTAGGATGAATTGAATTTCCTCTCTGGCTGAAGTGTTGAGGTGTGTGCCTGTTGAGGACGAATAGAATGAGTACTCATATTATTGCTAGCTAGCTATGTTATTCCTCACTAGCCATCGGCTTTTGGGATGAATTGAATTCCTCACTAGCCATCGGATTTTGGGATGAATTGAACTTTGGCAATATGATTACGCTATGTGTGTATGATTTATTGATATTTATTGTGATATTGTGAAAAGGAGTTTAAATTCTTATTGATATTCACTGTCTTTGAATTTAACTATGGTTTTAAGTATCCTTTATTTATATGACTTATGATTTGTGATTTAAAGTTGTATTTTGTTAATGTTGTGCACCGCTGAGACATTGGCTTAGTGATAGCTTTTCATTGCTGTCGCAGGCAGACAGACTGACAGGGCAGCAGACTAGGCTACTAGTACTACACTGAGAGATCATCGGGTATATTGAGTATACCATATTTTGTATTTTGTATTATCATATATGTTCACTGTATGTATATATTATTCTTGGTTTTGAGCAGTTGTAAATTAAAATTGTACATTAAAGTTGTAAACTAAATTTGTATATTATTTTGGTTTGTAAATATTATGATATATTTCTTTTATCTTAGCTTTTGAAAACACTGGAAAATTATTGTGGATTTGAGTTGACAATTGTTGAGAAACTTATTGTGTTGATTGAATATTGGAGTATGGGAGTTGAACCAAATATTTGAAGTGTTTTTTTTACAGGTTTTTGAAGAACTATTTTATTCAAAATACAAAGGGCACTCTACCAAAATTTTTGCAGAAATTGTTAATTATTCAAATGTGTTAGTTGTTTCACTTCAGTTCAAAAAAATTTTAACACCTGTAAATAGTGCTCACCACTGTAAAAAGAAGTAAGAAAAGATTTAAAATCTCTTGTATTATATTTAATGGGTTATCAGTAGACGAAGTTGGTAATTCATTAGGTATACTACGGGATCATGTTATGCTTTACGGAAGGGTAGGGTGTGACATTAGCTAAGTGTAGGGGTGGATGAGCTGCTAACTATTATGCACAGGCTGCTATTTCTGTATTTTCATCATCCACTGTGTGGCTATGCACAATACATGCTCAAGAGGATCTTTAGGATGTTTCTTATGAAATTCCTCTTCAACTTATTTGTCAATTATGTCAACCTTGAAGCATTCATCAAGTTCAAATTTGTGTTTCACTATGTCGAACAAGTTGAACTCCACTTCTTCTTCTTTTACCTTGAGGGTTAGTCACCCATTTTTTAAGTCTATGATGGCTCCGACTATTGCCAAGAATGGTCTTCCGAAGATGATAGGAATTTGAACATCTTCTTCCATCTCACGGACAACAAAGTCTATTAGAATGAAGAATTTGCCCACTTTGATAGGGATGTTCTCAATTATGCCCATAGGATATTTAAGAGATCAATCAACTAATTACAATGAGATTGTCGTGGGCTTCAGTTCTCCGATCACCAGCTTTTTGCATATTGATAAAAGCATTAAACTGACACTTGCCTCAAGATCGCAGAGGGCCTTGTCTATTTTCTTATTACCAATGAGGCAAGGTATGGATAAGCTTCCTGGATCTTTCAACTTTTGAGGTAGCTTGTTTCGCAGTATGGCACTACATTCCTCTGTTAGAGCTACTATTCCATAGTCTTCCAGCTTTCTTTTCTTTGACAGAATTTCCTTAAGAAATTTGGCATAGGATGGCATATGAGAAAGTGCTTCAGTGAAGGGGATGTTGATATAAAGTTTCTGTAAAACTTCCAAAAACTTCCCAAACTGCTTGTCTAATTTGGCTTTTTGAAATCTCTAAGGAAAAGGTAGGGGAGGCTAGTATGGCTCTGGTAATTTCTTTGTCTTCCTTGCTTCCTCTTCCTGATCTTTCTTAGCTTCTTCCTCCTTTTTGTCTACTTGGCCTTTAGATTTTTCTATGGTTTCCTCTGTCGGTTCTACCTCTAGTTGTACTAGAGTTCTCCCACTCCTCAGTGTAACTGCCTTACAATGCTCCCTTGGGTTCATTTCTGGTTGGCTAGGCGCTTGCCAAATTTTACTTGAAGAACTTGCTTGCTGAGCGATTTGATTCTCTAGCATCTTGTTATGAGTAGCAAGTTAGTCCATTCTAGAAGTTAGCTATTTAATCAATTCATGTTGTTATTGTTGTTGAGCTACTTGGAATCCTTCCATTATGGTTTCCATGTCATCTTCAGTTCAGGTTGTTGAGATTGGAGAGGTTGTGATGGTTGTGCAAAGTTTTGACCTCTGTTTTGAAATCCAGGGGGTGCTGGTGGTTTGCACCCTTGTTGCTTGTTTATTGGCTAGTTCTGTTGATTGAACCATGAGAAATTTGGGTGGTACCTCCATCCAGGGTTGTAAGTATTTGAATATGGATTGTTGGGCTGCCTTTGGTTGAAGTTTCCTCTATTATTCACATAGTTCATCTGTTCTGTGGAGGGTTCACTAAAATTGTTGTATTTTAAACTCATGTATCCTTCTCCATAGCTGTCCTCATGTTGACTGTTTGTACCAACTATGTTGGCTTGCATTCTTTCGAGTCTCTTTGTGAGCTAATCAAATTGAGCATTTATCATGCTTAGGGTGTCTAATTCCAGGACCCCTGCAGTTCTCCTTGCATTTCCTCTTTCATTTGACCACTCATAATTATGGTATGCAACCCTTTCTAGAAGTTCAAGTGCTTGTGTCACTGTTTTTTCCATTAGATCACCTTCTGTAGCTGAATCAACTATGCTCCTTGTAGAGGGTAGTAACCCATTATAGAAATTTTGCACTAATAGCCAATCCTCTATGCCATGGCGTGGACATTCCCTCTGCAGGTCTTTATATCTTTCCCATGTGTCATAAAGTGATTCTCCTTCCTTTTGTCTGAAGGTGTTGAGCTCAAACCTCAGTTTTGGAGTCTTTGTAGGTGGAAAATACCTTACTAGAAAAGCTTGAGAGAGGTTTTCCCAAGTGGTGAACATTCCAGCCGATTGAGAAAGTAACCACTTCCTTGCTCTATCCCGAAGAGAGAATGGGAATGCTCTGAGCCTTATTGCTTGATCAGACACTCCATTCATCTTGAATGTGTCACATAGGGCAAGAAAGCACTGGAGGTGATAGTGTGGGTCTTCTGTTGGTGAACCTGCAAACTGTGTTTGTTGAATCATTTGGAGCCATGCTGGTTTTAATTCAAAGTTGTTGGCTTCCACTGTGGGTTTAGTGACACTGGGCTGAAATCCTTGGACAGATGGAGCTAAGTAATCTCTTAAGAGTCTTAGTCTGTCATTATTATTGGCCATGGTTGGAATTTTAGGATCTCCTTGACCGTGCTCTTGATGTTTCCTTTCCCTCCTGATGGCTCTCAGAGTTCTGTCTATCTCTGAATCACTGTCAAAAATTTCTTCTTCTCGCCTTGTTCTAGTCATATACCAGATCGGGCACCTGAGAGAAAAGAAGAGAATACAACTATTAAAATAAAATTAGATAATAAATATAATTGCCTATCGCTTGATATTAATAAAGCCAAAAATCCCCAGCAATAGTGCCAAAAACTTGTTTCGCTGGTTTTACAACCCCACAAGTGCACGGATCGCTAATAAGTAATAAAGTGATGAGTAGAGTATCGTTCCCACGAGGAATTTGATTAGTAAGTATGAATCTACACAGTAATTTTGACTGTCTAGGCTATCGAATACTTAGGGAATGAAGCTTGTTAACCTTAAACACTAGAATGGTAAACTTAAAACGAAATGATTTATTTAAAACAATTCTGAAATTAAGATTTCACACTTGAATCTTACTAGGGATGTTATCTCATTTAGTTACTGAATTAAGGATCGTTTTCCTTGATGGAAATTAGTCCTAAGTTATCCTAATTCCTATCTCAAGGCACCTAGGGTGTATTCTAATTAACTCAAACCCGACTTTCGTGGTGATCAAATTAATTAAAATACATTAAGATCTTTGACCAATTTTGAAGTTCCACAAAGGTATCAGCCTATATCTAGGTCAGAATTCCTAGGTTCAAGATCTTGATTTTCTAATATTAATCTTCACCTTTCAGTCCTTCAATTAACATCTACAATCATGGCTAAGTGGGTTTCAGTACATAGCATACATTAAGATCACAATAAATTAAATCAAGGAACGAATCTCAAATCCAATAAATAAAACTTAGTGTTCATCCACAATAATAATTACAAGCATTACTCTCCCAAATCCAGAATAAGAAAACTACTCACTCATGGTGAGTTCAACAAACATCATGATAAAAGGTAAAAACAGTAAAAAGAAAATCATGTAGAAGAAATAAAACAATAAAAATCCATCTAGGGAGATGAAATGAAGGAACCGAAGAGAGTTTGCAGCTTCGATCTTGTGGAGCTTCAGCTGGAAAACTTTTTTTGGTACAGATGTTTCTGTCCTCGAGATGGCTGGAGAGAGTGCAGAGTCTGGATTTCTCTCCAAAACTCCTCAAAAGTGCTGTCAAAATATAAAAGAGAGCCCCCTCTTTTATGATGTTTTCTCTTTTATTTATAATGGTTGCTCTAGGGTTAGGTCATTTTGAGTCCAAAAGGCTTTAGAAGTCTCATTTGAATCAAAAAACAAGAGCGGGAATTCGAGTTATAAAACTGGCTGCCGCATAGTACATGGCCCGTGTGTCACTACACGGCCCAGGGCCGTGTAACTTGCTGGAGTGGAACCATAGAGTCTTGCATTGGCACAGAGAGTTACACGGGTCTGTGCCAACTACATAGGCCTAGTTACACGGGCCATGTACTTTTGTTGCCATAAGGTTCTTCAAGCTTGTGCCCAGCAGAGACTTGCATGGGTCTTTGCAAATTACAAGGGTCTAATTACATAACCTGTGTACTTTTGTTTCTCCATTGGCTATCTGGCTTTCTTCTGGCAGAAGGTTACACGGGTCTGGCGCTTGGCTTACACGAACTGTGTACTATGACACCCCTTACCTGTCTACAATGTAGCTGAGCAAGACATGTCATACTCGGTGCCAGAGCACCCTATCTTATCTTACTTTATTCCTTCAATAATTTATTCTCATTATATTTTAATATCAATTATTTTTCTAAGCAGAAACCGATGGAATTTTCCCTGTTTTATTGTCATTTGATGTGATTCACTATTCACCTATTTGAAATTTTCAATAACATTTTCAAATAAAGATCTCATTCACACTCATCATTTCTTATAGTGTCCATATTTCGATTCTTATTCATTTCCATGCATATCCATTCATGATCATTTCATATATCAAAATTCTCAAATTTCATAGTTTACATGATTTACAAACTAATTACATAAATTCATACTTTGCATGATATACAAATTCATTACAATTCCATAATTTACATTTCAACATAATAACTAATTATAAATACATAAAATAACTTTTGTGCGCCTTATCTACATGCATTGCTAAGGAGGTGACAACTTGAATACTTCTGCAAATCTGGACTTCAAAATCTCAGTCTAATATCCACTGGGCTTTATCTTCAGTACCTACACAAAGGAAATAATCTATTGCGCTAAGCATTGCTACTTAGTGGTGTAATAATATAACAAGAGAATAATATATACAAATAAAGAAAGAAATGGATTATACTTTGGATACTCTGGAATTTAATCTAATTTAATATAATATTTCTAGTATCAACTATCTTTCGTTATAATTTATTCCTCGTAAGAAGCAATTTATTCCTAAATTCATAGTAGTAATATACAATCCCTAAAAATTCTACGAATATTATTATTCCTAACTCTATATTATTATAAAAAGAATAAGTGCATTTGTAATGCTTATTTAAGTTATATCTCTTTTGCAAATCTTTTTATCATTTCATTCAATACTTTTTAGGTTATCGCAAATTATTTCATAATATTTAAATTTTAATATTGTTCTAACTCATTTCAATTCTTTATACTATATAACTGATCTAATTTATTTTAAATATGCTTACTCATTTATTTGATTGCTAATATTTTCAGTTGCTAATGTTTTTAACTTATTTCAATAAATTTCACTGCCCAAGTAACCTATGACAGGTTAACTAAACTGGATAACGGGTTGGTGGCACTGGACACCGTAGTGCCTCTGGCCGTCATACCATGGGACGCGGAACATCAACCACGTATGCAGTTAGTATGGCTAAAAAGCCATGATAACATATAATCGAACATAAAAGCCATGAGTGCGAGCATAAAAGCCATGAATACAGGCATAAAGCGTTAAGCACTACTACTAAAATAATACCCTATTGGCATGTCAATCTATCCAATCTGACAGACGTGACTAGGCAATTTAAGGGCACATAATATCATTAAATGTTATTGTATTGTGTTTATGACTTTATTATTTCATGATAAATTCCAATTATAATTTATAATATTTCAATTCTATTCCTAACAGAAGTATAAATTTTTAAAATACATTTCTACATAAATTGTCCTCATCATAATTCATATATTTATTCATCATATCATTCGTGTTGATCACAATTCACAACAATGGTTTCCATATACTGTTGTACTCAAAGTACTTTTCCTTTCTACGATAATGAGAACTAATGTCTCATGCTTACATTCATTTGATTCATTTATTCAATTCACTAATTATATAAATTATCATTCATATTTCAAGTAATCCATGAACATTTCATGGATTTCAAAATTAACTAAATTTTCCTTAAATCCTAGAGTCACTCAACTTCAAGAATTTAAATTCATTAATCACATTATCTATATTAACCATCCTAATAGTTTTTCTAATTTAGTATACCATTTCCTATACCATTGGGGTTACTATTCACTTGACCATTTCCCTTCAAAGGTTGACTTTCTCATACATAATAGTTACATGGGTTCTAACCACATGAAATTATAACATTTTAGTTCACAAAAGTGTTGGCATTGGTTGCCAATCAATACTTCAAACCTATAGGAAATAAAACAAAAATTTCAGTTTTGGGTACTAGAGTTTACTGTTCTATTAGGCAATTCAACAGTGATAATTTGGTAAACTTTTCTTCATAAAAGTTGTTCCTGTATGTGTCTTCTTTAATTCCCTTTTTGAAACGCTCCATTTGGAGTTTTGTAGCTCAAGTTATGGCCATTTTACCTGTAACATCCTCATTTTCGTAGTCCGTACATTCTACTGTTCCGACAGCTAATGTTTGTCTCGGAAAGTCGGAATGTCTAGAACTACACTTCGGTGATAGTGAACAGACATATAATGATGAAATAAATAAAAAGAAAATACAAGAAAAATCAAAAAAAAAATGAAAGAGAGAAAATGATGCTAAGTTAAACGAGCAAGACAAAGAAATGATGGGTGATCAGACTGGAAGGCCGTTATCGATTCAGGACCATGGGAACCCTCTGAATTTAATTTTGAGACATAAATAAAGGTTTATTGAAATGTAATTGACACTAGAAATATCAAAGAAAAATTAATAGATTAGTACAAAGAAAAATGAAAAATCGAGAAACAGACAAAAATCGGGAATATAACCCGAAGTGGGGTATTTTGGTCAATTGACACCTAGAGTTTACTTTTGACTTAAATGTCCATGAAAAATAAGTGGTATTATATTTTGAAAATTTAATGAAAAAATGAAATTCAAGATAACATGTAATTTAAGGGAATTGGAAGGCATAATTGCAATTAAAGAAAATCTTGAATTAATCTAATTTTTAATTTTGATTAGTGGGGCATTAGTGGAGTATATAAGGACTATTAGGACAGATTTTTCCACTATTCATCTTCTTCTTCATTCTTCTTTGCCGAATTGAAATTTCTCCAAGCTTTATCCACGGCCGCCCCATATACGAGCCTTCATCTACCCATCTTCAAGCCTTGATTTTCATAAGTTCCTTCATTAAACTTAGTCTATACATCATGGGCAGTATAATGGAAGCAAAAAGAAGAGGATTTGATGAAGTTTTGGTCAAGCTCAAAAAAGGTTAGTGCTAGTTTTTCATCCCTTGCTTCATTAAAGTTTGTATTAAGGTTGAGATGAGTTGGATGGTGAAGAAATTTGAAGGATTTGATGAGTTATTGATATATTCAATTTTGGACAGCCATGAAAGTTTATTGTAGTTGAGTTTTTCTTACCTCAAATGGTTGGAAACTAAGGTTGAATAACTTAAATGGAGGAAGTAGCAAGTTAAAATCTAAGTATGTGCATGTAGTGCTTGAATTAAGGGTGTGTAATGGAACCTTAATGCTTTGGGCAAACTGCCATGTTTGGTAGCCTATTAAACCATGAATTTGTGTGTGAATATGTAGTTATTAATGAAATATGATAATGTTAAATTGTGGGCAGCAAGTGTAAGTGATATTGAAGTATGATTATGTTGAAGTGTATGTGTAATATTGACATTGAGATATGTTGAATTTTGGTGGAAGTGAATGTTGAACTTAATGGTGAATTGTGTGCATTGAGCACTTGAATATTATGCCCAAAATTGTTGCTGGAATTGTGTACAATATATATATGGAAGTGTTATTGATTGAATATTGAAGTAATGAGGAGGAGAAGGAGTATCAAATTGGAAGTGTATGTGCTTTGTGCAGGTTGTATATTGAAGGCAGTACCTAAATTAGGCTATAAGTGCCAAACTATGAACCCAATTGGTATGAAGCCAATGGGGGGGTGAAACTAGACACCAAATAGGCCAACTTTCATGTAGAAATGTTGCCAAAATTCTGCCTAGAAACTGACCTTAAAAATGACCAAATCCGGATTAGCAACCTTGCAACCCAGATTTTCGACCATATGAACAGTAGTCCTTGGGATGACCATAACTCACTCAAAACAGGTCCAATTGACCTGAAATTTTTACCATGGTTAGATTAGACATAGAGCTACAATTCTTATGAAGACACAAAAACTCAGAAATGGCCAGAACCAAGTCAAATAGCTTTCACAATTTCAGGTACCAAAACTGCCAGAACTAAAACTGACCAAATTTTGCACTAAAGGTGCAATCTGTCCAGCTTTAGTAAATTGACCATATCTTGGTCTATACAACTAAGAATGACCTGAAATTTTGCACAGAGTGCAAAAAGACATAGAGCTACAATTCTTATGCAGACACCAAAATCCAGAAATGGCCAGAACCAAGTCAAATGGCCTGCACAAGTTTGGGTGCAAAAACTGACGAACCAAACGTGACCTAAAATTGACCAAATTTTGCACTAAAGGTGCAATCTGTCCAGCTTTAGTAAATTGACCATATCTTGGTCTATACAACTCAGAATGACCTGAAATTTTGCACAGAGTGCAATAAGACATAGAGCTACAATTCTTATGAAGACACCAAAACCCATAAATGGCCAGAACCAAGTCAAATGGCCTGCACAAGTTCGGGTACAAAAACTGCCGAACCAAACGTGACCTAAAATTGACCAAATTTTGCACTAAATGTGCAATCTGTCCAGCTTTAGTAAACTGACCATATCTTGGTCTATACAACTTAGAATGACCTGAAATTTTGCCCCGAGTGCAATAAGACATAGAGCTACAATTCTTATGAAGAAACCAAAACCCAGAAATGGCCAGAACCAAGTCAAATAGCTTGCACAAGTTCAGGTACCAAAACTGCCAGAACTAAAATTGACAAAATTTTGCACTAAAGGTGCAATCTGTCTAGCTTTAGTAAACTGACCATATCTTGGTCTATACAACTTAGAATGACCTGAAATTTTGCCCCGAGTGCAATAAGATATAGAGCTACAATTCTTATGAAGACACCAAAACCCAGAAATGGCCAGAACCAAGTCAAATAGCTTGCACAAGTTCAGGTACCAAAACTGCCAGAACTAAAATTGACCAAATTTTGCACTAAAGGTGCAATCTGTCCAGCTTTTGTGAATTAACCATATCATAGTCTATACGACTTAGAATGACCTGAAATTTTACCCCGAGTGCAATAAGACATAGAGCTACAATTCTTATAAAGACACCAAAACTCAGAGATGGCCAGAACCAAGTCAAATAGCTTGCACAAGTTCAGGTACCAAAACTGGCCGAACCAAAAGTCACCTAAAAATGACCTAAGCCTACTATTTTAGTGCTTTCTGTCCAGCATTGGTAAATTGACATATCTTGATCTACACAACTCAGAATGACCTGAAATTTTTCCCCGCGTGCAATAAGACATAGACCTAGAAGTTTGTAGTTTGGACCAAAACCCAAAAACTGAGGGAACTAAGTCGTCCGGCTAGGTCAAAATAGTACACCGAAATTCGGTAAATTGCAATAAAATGCAATACACTTAGAAATGAAATTGGTAACATATACCAACACTAAAGGGCTATAAAATGTGACATATTGGTAACATTAGAATTGACTCACGTAGAGTGCATCAAGGGTCAACATTATAGGTTGACTAAGGAAATGAATTGAAGGGAATAGTACCAATAGAAATAGGACTTTAAGCTAGACAAATCTAGCACACAAAAATTGAGAAATTGACCAAATTTTGAAGTAAAGGTGCAATCTGTCCAGCTTTAGTAAATTGACCATAACTTGGTCTATACAACTCGAAATGACCTAAAATTTTGCCCCTCGTGCAATAAGACATAGAGCTACAATTTTGCTTCTTTGACCAAAAGCTAAAAACCAAGGAAAATAGGACTTTAAGCTAGACCAATCTGGCATACTAAAATTGAAAATTGGTAATTACATAAAATGATGCTTGAAGTGATTTGGCAATGAATGCCAACTTGTGAAAAGGGTAAATTGCATTATATTGACAACATATTGAATTGTAAGTTGTGACATGTTGATGCTAGAATCAACCTATCCATGATGCATAAAAAGGTCAATAATTTTATTGACCAGTGAAAGGCATAATGATGTATAAACCCTATGAATAAAGAATTAAATATGTAACATTGTAATATGCCCTAATTTGCCTAGTTGACTAGTTTGGATAGGTTGGCATGCTAATAGGATTCTGACAGCTATTCTGTAAATGACTTTACGTCATACTGTGTTTATGGCTTATTATGCCATACTATGATTTTAATAGCCTATGGATATACAGATTGTGTTATTATACTCGGCTTAATGCTTGATTAATCATATGGCTTTTTAGCCACACTGTTTGCACACCGGGAGATACTTTGTAACCGATGGTGTGAGGGCCCGAGGTACTAGGTAACCAGTGCTAGTGTATCCGTTTATCCAGTCTGGTCAGTGTATAGGCTATATGGGCAGTCATTTAAAACATTATTCAATTCAGGAAGCTAAGTTAAGTTAAGTATAATGAAATTTCAGTACAATTAAATTACGTATTGAATGAATGAGTAAAAGCGATTAGCAAAAGAGACAACAAAAATATAAATTGCAGAACCGTAGAGACTTGAAATACAATACAGTTAGAATAATTTGTATACTGGGTAGTATTACTGAAAAGTTATAAACTAAGCACTTCCAAAGAGGAATAAACTAGTATAAAAGATTGTTGATACTAGAAATATCATACCAAATTAAATTGATTCCTGAGTATCTGAATTATGATTTATTTCTTTCTTTAATTGTATATATTATTTCTTATTATACTATTGCACCACTAAGCAGAAATGCTTAGCGCGATGGAATTGCTTCCTCGCGCAGGTACTGAAGGTAAAACCAGTAGACTGTCGACTGAGATTTTTGGAGTCCAGATCTGCAGAAGTGTCAGAAGAATTGAAGGTTGTCACCTCCTCAACAATACATGTAGATAGGGCTCATATTTACACATGTTATATATTTTCTTCATTCTAAGTATAATGTAAATTATTTGTACATCCTGTACTTGACAAATTTATGTAATTAGTTGGCAAATTATGCAAAATAATAAAATGTAAGAATTTTGATATATGAGTTAAGTATCTGATCATGATGATTCTGATTGAGATTGAGTATGAAAAATTTTGAGACTGATTCTAAGTTGTGAATTTGAGTATATATTGAAATTGCTTTTAGCAGGTTCAGAAGAACTATTAGTCCAAATTACTGCTGGCACTTTGCTGGATTATCATTAAAATTTTTGAATTTTCCAAATTAGTTAGATTTTGATAAAAGTAAAAATAGCCTAAACCTTAAATAAAGTTTTTGAATAAATAAATTAAGAACTGTAATGAAATCAGATAAGATCATGTGCTCCGGTACTCTGTGTAGCACACTTTGCTTAGCTACACTGTAGACGGGTGAGGGGTGTTACATTACCTTAACTGGCCGGACTGACCTGTACCCAGAATTCTGGGCAATCCTGGTTCTACCAGATTTGGTAGCTCAACTTTGGCTAGCAATTTCATTTGGTTAAGTCTTTTATTTAAGTTTGTGTTCTGCATTAAAGTTATTCTAAATTATCTAAGCTTTCTATTGATATAAAATTTAGGTCATTTGCACATTTCTACACTGAGTTATGGCCAAATGAACAAATACTGTTCATTTGGTCAATTTCCAGGACCAGCAGGTTGGTTACTCAGATTTGGTCAATTTGTAAGGTATCCTAAGTTTGTTTTCTGGGTAAATTTTCTTCACAAAAAATGTTGCATTATGTTTCTAGTCTCATGTTCAATTGGGCTTGCACTAATTGAACCTATACCACTCAAGTTACAGCTGCCCAAACTTATTGGACTCACATCTAGCCCTGCAGGTCCTATGAGGCAGCATACCCAACCTCAAATCCAAAGCCACAATTCACTTCAATTCCTCATCAAACATAGCCAAATGGTCACTAATTGACCATTAGGACTTCCATTCACCAACACATGAGCAAAACCCAAAATTTGCCCCAAACATTAACTCCAAAATTCCAATTCATGGCATACACACACCAAACTCATACCAATCACTTTATCCATCATCTATACTCATCAATAACATAAATAACTACTTAATTTCAGTAAAAACCAACAATTCTCAAACTTTCTCATGGCTGCGAACATTTAGAGGTTCCATTTACTCAAGGTTTTCTTTTGATTTCATGCAATTTCTACTTGATTTAGCATGCTTACAAAGATTAAAGAAGAGAACTTATTTTATGCACTAACCTTGTGTGAGCAAAATTTTCCCAAGCTTTAACTTCACTTTCTCTTCAATTCTTGGCAGCCAAACACTTCCCTAAGAGGTGTAAACAAGTTTTAATGAAGATAGTTAAGTGTTTTGTAGAGAGAAACCAAGGAAAATTAAAAGTGGAGCAAAGAAATTTCAATGGACGAGAAAGGAGGGTTCTTGGCCAAGTGAAGAAAAATGAAGAAAATGGTTGTTTTCATCTTGTTTTTATCCCATTTAACTTTCATTTTTATCCCTTTAAAATATTTGGCAATTTCCCATTGGTTGAAAATTTTATTTGGTGGTAATTTTAATTTATGTATTATGACATCATGGCTTATGTAATAATTCAATTTACATTTCATTTTCTTTTCTCATTTCTTTTACTCGTTTTTAATTATTTTCTCATCAATATTAATGCATATTTTATGTCATAAATTTCATTTACTAGACTGGACAAGTTGGTCAAAAATCATCTATGAATGTGAAATGACCAAAATGCCCTTTGTTTAGCTTATTGAGCCAAAACTGTCTGTATCGATCTTAAAAATTCTCCTAACCTTTTTTTGGCATTGTAACGCTACCTAGGGTGCCGTAACTCTTCTCTGCTATCCCAAAAATTATTTCATGAGATTTTTCTCAAGTTTAGGGCTACTAGCTGTGAAGACAGCAACTTCCTATTAGGGTCACCCATCACCGGGGCACTGGCTCATTTAATTTCGTTGCATTGTATTTTTAAAATTTTTCCTTAATTTTTCTTACCATTATTTGGTCTATTTATGATTCCTCACTCTAGCTTAAATATAGTCCCAGACATTCCGACTATCTGAACTGACATTAATCACCGAAACAGTAGAACGTTCCGACTAGCTAAAGTAAAGGTGTTACAATTCTTCCCCTCTAATAAAAATTTCGTCCTCGAAATTAACCCAGTGTACATAGTCAAAGATCTACATTAGTGTCACCTCGACTCATATGAATGCAATGTGTGTTATGCACACCATCTTATTCTATCTATCGATGCCTAGCAACGCTTAAATCATGCTCTGATACCAATAAATGTGACAACTCTCACCCGTCTATAATGTAGCTGAGCAAGACATGTCACAATCGGTGCCGGAGCACCCTATCTTATCTTACTTTATTCCTTTAATAATTTGTTCTCATTATATTTTTAATATCAATTATTTTCTAAGGAGAAACTGACGAAATTTTCCCTATTTTATTGTTGTTTGATGTGATTCACTATTCACCTATTTGAAATTCTCAATAACATTTTCAAATAAAGATCTCATCCATACTAATCATTTCTGATAGTGTCCACACATTTCGATTCTTATTCATTAGCATGCAGATCCATTCATGCTCATTTCATAAATCAAAATTCTCAAATTTCATAGTTTGCATGATTTATAAACTAATTACATAAATTCATATTTTACATGATATACAAATTCATTACAATTCCATAATTTACATTTCAACATAATAACTAATTATAAATACATAAAATAACTTTTGTGAGCCCTATCTACATGCATTGCTGAGGAGGTGACAACTTAAACACTTATGACACTTCTGCAGATCTGGACTTCAAAATCCCAGTCTAATATCCACTGGGCTTTATCTTCAGTACTTGCACGAAGGAAACAATCCATCGCGCTAAGCATTGCTGCTTAGTAGAGTAATAATATAATAAGAGAATAATATATACAAATAAAGAAAGAAATGGATTATACTTTGGATACTCTGGAATTTAATCTAATTTAATATAATATTTCTAGTATCAACTATCTTTCGTTCTAATTTATTCCTCCTAAGAAGCAATTTATTCCTAAATTCACAGTAGTAATATACAATCCCTATACAATCCCTAAAAATTCTATGAATATTATTATTCCTAACTTTATATTATTATAAAAAGAATAAGTGCATTTGTAATGCTTATTTAAGTTATATCTCTTTTGCAAATCTTTTTATCATTTCATTCAATACTTTTTAGGTTATCGCAGATTATTTCATAATAATTAAATTTTCATATCGTTCTAATTCATTTCAATTCTATCTACTATATAACTAATCTAATTTATTTTAAATATGCTTATTCATTTATTTAATTGCTAATATTTTCAGTTGCCAATGTTCTTAACTTATTTCAATAAATTTCACTGCCCAAGTAACCTATGATAGGCTGACTAAACTGGATAATGGGTCATTGGCATTAGACACTGCAGTGCCTCTGGTCATTATACCATGGGACGCAGAACATCAATCACGTATGCAGTCAATATGACTAAAAAGCCATGATAACATGTCAGTATGGCTAAAAGCCATTATATCATATAATCAGACATTAAAGCCATGAGTGCGGGCATAAAGCCTTGAATACAGGCATAAAGCCTTACGCAGTACTGCTAAAATAATACCCTATTGGCATGCCAATCTATCCAATCTGACACACATATTGAGGCAATACAAGAGCACATAATATCATTAAATGTTAATATATTGTGTTGATGACTTCATTATTTCATGAAAAATTCCAATTATAATTTATAACATTTCAATTCTATTCCTAACAGAAGTATAAATTTTTAAAATACATTTCTACATAAATTGTCTTCATCATAATTCATATATTTATTCATTACATCATTCGTGTTGATCACAATTCACAACAATGGTTCCCATATACCATTGTATTCAAAGTACTTTTTCTTTTTACAATAATGAGAACTAATGTCTCATGCTTACATTCATTTGATTCATCTATTCAATTCACTAATTATATAAATTATCATTCATATTTCAAGTAATCCATGAATATTTCATGGATTTCAAATTTAACTAAATTTTCCTTAAATCCTAGAGTCACTCAACTTCAAGAATTTAAATTCATTAATCACATTGTCTATATTAACCATCCTAACAGTTTCTCTAATTTAGTATACCATTTCCTATACCATTGGGGTTACTATTCACTTGACCATTTCCATTCAAAAGTTGACTTTCTCATACATAATAGTTAAATGGGGGCTAACCACATTAAATTACCACATTTTGGTTCACAAAAGTGTTGGCATTGGTGCCAATCAATGCTTCAAACCAATAGGAAATAAATCAAAAATTTCAGTTTTGGGTGCTAGAGTTTACTGTTCCATTAGGCAAATCTACAGTGAGAAATTGGCAAACTTTTCTACATCAAAGTTGTTCCTGTATGTGTCTTCTTTAATTCCCTTTTTGAATCACTCCATTTGGAGTTTTGTAGCTCAAGTTATGGCCATTTTACCTTAACTGGCCGGATTGACCTATACCCAGAATTCTGGGAAGTCCCGGTTTTACCAGATTTGGTAGCTTAACTTTGGCTAGCAATTTCATTTGGTTAAGTCTAGAATTTGAGTTTGTGTTCTGCATGAAAGTTTTTCTAAATTATTTATGATTTCTATTGATATAAAATTTAGGTCATTTGGACATTTCTACTGTAACACCCTCCCGGTAACAACTCCGTACATTCTACTATTCCGGTGACCGGTGTCGGCTCGAACAGCTAGAACATCCGGAAAAATATTTAAACTAAAGTCAGGAACCATAATTAACTCAAATATTAATAAGAAAAATTTAGTAAAAATTTTAGAAATAAAATACAAACAAGTTAAATGAGCCGGTGCCCAAGCGAAGGGTAATCAGAGGGAAGTTGCGGTTCTCGCAACGAGGAGCCTTAGACCCGGGGGAAAAATTATAAAATAATTTTTGGGACTCCAGAGAAGGGTTATTGAGGTTCCCATGGCATTAGAATGCCAAGAAAATATGTAGAAAAATTTTTCAATCGGTACAGACAATTTTGACCCGTTAAGCCAAACGGAGGGCATTTTGGTCATTTCGCCTTCAGAGGTGATTTTTGGCCAACTTGTCCAGTTGATTAAATAATTAATATGACATAAAATATGAATAAACATTACTAGAAATTAAATTGAAACTTGATAGAAAAGAAAAGAAAGAAAAAGGAGCTAAATTGTGAATTATGATGTCATGCTTAGGTAATTAAAAGTGTATTGGCCAATCAAATTTAAGCAAGTCCATTAAAATGAAATAAAAATGGGTAATGAGGCAGAATTCTAGAAACCCAAAACTAGCTCCCTCTCTTCTTCTTCACGCCACCCATTCACCCTTACCCATTCCACCATTAACAACCTTTCATCCTTCATCTTTCTTAGCTTTCTTTCACTAAAAACCCTAATTACCAACACAAAAATTTATTCTATCATCTTGGTGATTATTGTGGGAGCAAAAAGAAAAGGAAACCAAGAGTTTGAGGAAGGGAGAAAAGCTCCTAAGTGAGGTTAGTGCATATTAACTTCCTAATCTTGTTTACTTATTGAAATTTAGTTTGAATATGAATAAATAATTAAGAAATTGAAGAAACTCATGTGTGAAATTGAGAAGCAAATTTTGGCCAGCACTTATAGGATGAGGAATTGATGAGTTTTATTGGGCTAAAATCTAAATACAAGCTTAGATAATGACATATGAATGATTGATGACCTTAATTGGGAGGTGTTGCATGATTCATGGATTGGAAGCTAGGGTTTTGGGGAGTGAAAATTGATTTGGCTTATGAAATTGTTAGAGGACATATTAATGGTCAATTAGTGACCATTTGAGGAGATTTGACCATAATATGGACTGAAAAATAGCATGGAAAAAGGGAATGACTATGCTGCCTATGGAAAATACCCAGTGCCAGTTTACCCGTTATCCAGTCCAGTCGTCTAGTGTAAGTTACTTGGGGCAACCAAATGAATAAAAGTGGACAAAGTAAATGATATACAAATACCAAACAAATAAAATATATACATTCACTACACATTTAATTTCTTACTATTTTCTTTTATTATATTATTGCACCACTAAGCATTATTGCTTAGCGCGTTACTTTTGCCACGCGTAGGTACTAGAGATACAGATCGTGAGCCCAGTAGACCGCAGACTGGGTGAGTCCATCCTGCAGTTCTGCACAGTGTCCGTGTCACCTCATCACCTGCAGTGCATTGGTAGGACATTAGATGTCATTTTGTCATTTTGTAATTAAATATTTGTTTTCTCATATGTATTTGGGATTTATGTAATGTATTTTGAGGTTCATGTAAATAATAAAGATTTATGGTTATGTATGGAAATAATTTGAGTATTTAATTATTGTTTATATATGAGAACCCTGAGAAATGGATTTTTGAGAAATGAAAAGGTTGTTGAGACCTGAAATTGAAAAATTGTTGAGATCTTGATATTGAGCTTTGTGATGATATTGGAGTTGAGAATGAATGAATTTGTTCATTGGAAGTGTTTTTAACAGGTTCCGAAGAACTGTTTTCTCCATTTTTAGCCGGTACTCCGCCGGATTTTCTATAAAATTTTCGGAACCTCAAATAAATAAAAATTTTGCTAAATGGCTTAAATAAAGTATATTTCATAAATTATATGCAAAAGCATGATATAAATTAATTAAGGTATATTAGAGTGTGCCGGTACACCGTGTGGCATTACTTACTCGGGTATACTGTACACGGGTAAGGGGTGTCACATTTAGTGGTATCAGAGCACGGTTTAGGCGTTTCTGGGCCTAGATTGAGTCCATACCATGCATTGCATTTGTAAGAGTCGAGGTGACACTAACGCAGATCTGTTTATCTTTCTTATTTTGAATAGGATATGGATCCTTCATCTCAGAGAGCCATTGAGGAGGAAGTCGAGAGTCATGCTCCACTGCAGTGAGACTGGGGCATGAGAGAATCGCTCCGCCACTCAAGCGAGCCTCGCCTCCACGAGCCATGTTCCTACAAATGGCAGACTTCTTTAGACAAATGGCGGGGTAATGCAGCACCACCACCACCACCACCACCACGCTCCACGTAAATCACACTGAAAGGCTAAGAAAGTTTGGAGTGTGGACTTCTATGGCAAGAGAGAAGATGACTCTGTTGCAACCGAGAATTGGTTGAACAGAACAGGCAGAGTCCTAAAACAACTCCACTGCACTCCAGAGCAAAACCTGGAAGCTGCCATATCTTTGCTGCAAGACGATGCATATGAGTGGTGGGACACTGTGTCCAGTGAAGTACAGCCAGAAGTTATGACATGGGACTTCTTTCTCTCTGAGTTTAAGAAGAAATATGTGGGTACTGTATACCTGGAAGAGAGAAGAAGAGAGTTTATTAACCTGAGGCAGAGACAGTTGTCAGTGGCTGAGTATGAGAAAGAATTCATCCGATTAAGCCGCTATGGAAGGGAGATAGTCCCTAATGAAGCTGAAAGGTGCAAGAGATTTGAAGAGGGACTAAATGACAACATCAAGATCTAGCTCACTGCCTTGGGAATCACAGAATTTACCAAGTTAGTGGAAGCTGCAATAAAGGTGGAAAAAGTAAGAATCAGTGAGCAGACTAGAAGAGAGAGACAGCAGAAGAGGGGACCGGGTCAGTCTAGTTCAGCCCCTGCATTTGGGAAGAAGTTCAAGGGTCCTCCTGCACAGAGTTCGGGTCAACCACAGGGTCAGGGTCAGTCTCGGGCCTGAGCCACGATTCACCCCTAGGAGAGGTCACCCACACCATCGGGGCGCCTCTCCAGGGATGGGGTTCAGGGGACCAGCCCCAACATCTTCTGCATGTCCGCATTGCCTGAAATGGCACAAGGGGGAATGTTGGAGAGTAACTGGTGCCTATTTGAGGTGTGGGTCAACAGAGCATCAGTTGAAGAACTGTCCACGCAGAACTACTACAGCTGCTCCAACACAAGCAGATAGACCTGCTCCTGCACCACCAAGGGGTAGAAGGTCCAGTAAACTGGCCGTGGGACCATCTCAGAGGCCTGCATCTGAGCCAGCAGAGAGGCCAGATAACAGACCACCTGCCAGAAATTATGCCTTGAGAGCTCAGGAGGAGCAAGATGCCCCGGACGTCATCAGGGGTACGTTCTCCCTCTACTCTACACCTGTGCATGCATTGGTGGATCCAGGATCCACTCATTCCTACATTTGCATCAACCTACCTGTAGAAAGGGGGATATTGGTAGGGGAGAGTGACCAAGACATTCTGGTCACTAATCCATTGGGCCACAGTGTGGTAATGAACAAAGTATACAAGGGTTGCCCATTGAGGATTTAGGGGTATGAATTCATGGCAGACCTGATTGAGTTGCCTTTCCATGAGTTTGACGTGATTTTGGGAATGGACTGGTTGTCACGTCATCAGGCAATAGTTGATTGCAAATTGAAGAGAATTTCTCTAAAAACTTGAGAGGGAAATGAGATCACGGTTGGGGGAAAGGATAGATTTCTTGTCCAATGTCATCTCACCAGATTGCAAGAAGAATGATGAGAAAAGGTCGTGAAGCCTACCTAGCACATGTGGTGGATACTAGGCAAAGGCTAAGCCAAACCCGAGTGACATACCCACGTGAGAAACTTCCTGCAGGTATTTCTGAGAGTTGCACGGTTTGCCACCGTAAAGGGAAGTTGAATTTGCTATTGAGACAACGCTGCACAAAGACCCATTTCCATTGCTCCTTATAGGATGGCACCCATCGAATTGAGGGAGTTGAAAACTTAGTTGCAAGAGTTGCTTGATAAGGGGTTCATACGCGATGTGTCACCATGGGGAGCTCGGTCGCTTTGTGAAAAAGAAGGATGGGACTTTGAGGCTTTGCATTGATTACGGCATTGAATAAAGTGATCGTGAAGAACAAATATCCGTTGCCTAGAATCGACGATCTGCTTGATCGATTGAAGGGAGCAGGAGTATTTTCTAAGATTGATCTTAGATCGGGTATCATCGATTGAGGGTAAAGGATGCAGATGCCAAAGACTGCATTCAGGACCCGATATGGGCATTATGAGTTTCTAGTGATGCCCTTTGGCCTAACAAATGCACCAGCGGCATTCATGGACCTTATGAACCGTATCTTCCATCCACACTTAGATCGGTTCGTAGTGGTCTTTATTGATGATATTTTGGTGTATTCCAAGACCAGGGAAGAACATGATGAGCATTTGAGGATTGTTCTGCAAACCCTGAGAGAAAAGAAGCTGTATGCTAAGTTGTCCAAGTGTAACTTTTGGCTGAATGAGATTGCATTCCTTGGACACATAGTGTCAGCTGATGGGATTAGGGTGGATCCCAAGAAAATAGAAGCAGTGATGGAATGGAAGCCTCCCAGGAATACAACTGAGGTCAGAAGCTTCTTGGGGCTAGCTGGGTATTACAGAAGATTTGTGAAGGGATTTTCCCTAATAGCTGCTCCAATGACCAAGTTGTTACACAAGAATGTCAGATTTGACTGGAATGACAAGTGTCAGACCAGTTTTGAGAAGTTGAAGGCTATGTTGACAGAGGCACCAGTGTTAACACAACCAGTGTCAGGAAAGGACTTCGTGGTCTACAGTGATGCCTCTCATAATGGGTTAGGGTGTGTATTGATGCAAGAGGGGAAGGTGGTCGCCTATGCTTCCAGGCAGTTAAGGCCACATGAACAGAACTACCCTACTCATGATCTAGAGCTTGCAGCAATTATCTTCGCACTGAAGATATGGAGGCATTACTTGTATGGTGAAAAGTGCTACATTTACACAGACCACAAGAGTCTAAAATATTTGCCAACTCAGAGGGAGCTCAACCTTAGACAGAGGCGATGGATTGAGCTCCTGAAGGACTATGATTGTGTGATTGACTATCATCCTGGGAAGGAAAATGTAGTTGCTGATGCTTTGAGTAGAAAGTCCATCACAGCTTTGAGATCATTGAATGCCCGTCTAACTTTGATTCGAGATGGAACTATTTTGGCTGAGCTGCAAGTGAGGCCAAACCTGCTACAGCAGATTTTGGATGGGCAAATGGCAGATGGAAAATTAATGGCTATTATGAGCAAAATCTCTGAGGGAAAAGCAACTAATTATGAGGTGAAGGTAAATGGGTGTTTGTATTACAAAGGAAGACTGTGTGTACCAGATGATGGGGAATTGAAGGTCAATATTCTAAAAGAGGCACACACTAGTGTATATGCTATGCACCCAGGAAGTACAAAGATGTATCATGATCTGAAGCTTCAGTATTGGTGGCCTGGTATGAAGAAAGACATAGCTGACTATGTGACTAAATGCTTGACATGTCAGCAAGTCAAGGCAGAACATCAAGTTCCATCGGGTTTGCTACAGCCTATACGCATACCTGAATGGAAGTGGGATCGGGTCACCATGGATTTTGTAAGTGGTCTACCTCTCACCCGAAAGAAACATGATGCAGCATGGGTAATAGTGGATAGATTAACCAAGTCAGCACACTTTCTGCCAGTTAGGACTGACTACTCACTGGAGAAGTTAGCAGAATTGTATATCAGTGAGATAGTTAGACTGCATGGGATTCCACTTTCCATCATATCTGATCGAGACCCAAGGTTTACATCGAGATTTTGGAAGAAGTAGCATGAATCCTTGGGTACACAACTCCATTTCAAAGATGACTTTCCATCCTCGCACGGATGGGCAATCGAAAGAGTAATCTGTAAACAATTGAAACCAATGAAATTGATACAAATATTGAATTGAAATGATAACAATAACATGAAATATATGTCAGGTCCTTGAGGATATGCTGAGGAGTTGTGTCATTGAGTTTGAGGGAAGTTGGGATAGATACCTCCCATCGCGTAATTTGCATACAACAATAGCTACCAAGCTAGCATTCAAATGGCCCCATATGAAGCAATCGTATGGGAGAAAATGTAGAACTCAGCAGTCTTTGGACTGAATTGGGTGAAGACAACTGGTAGGGCTGCACTGTGAAACAGATCGAGGAGAAAGTGAAACTAATTAAAGCCAATCTCAAGGTTGCCTCGCATGCATGTAAATCTTATGCCGACCTGAAGAGAAAAGAAATAGAATATGTGGTTGGCGACAAAGTGTTCCTCAAGGTGTCACCATGGAAGAAAGTGTTGAGGTTTGGAAGAAAAGGTAAGTTGAGCCCTAGGTTCATTGGCCCATATGAAGTCATTGAACGTGTGGGTCCAGTGGCCTATAGGCTAGCTTTACCACCAGAGCTGGACAAGATCCACAATGTGTTCCATGTGTCCATGCTCAGAAGATACCGCTCAGATCCTTCACATGTCATCTCCAGAGAAGAAATTTAAATACAGCCGGATTTGACATATGAAGAAGAACCTCTACGGATCTTGGCTCGGGAAGTAAAAGAATTGAGGAACAACCAGATTCCATTGGTGAAAGTGCTTTGGAGGCACCACAACACCGAGGAGGCAACTTGGGAAAGTGAAGAGGCGATGAGGCAACAGTTCCCTCAACTGTTTGCATCAGGTAAATTTCGAGGACAAAATTTAAATTAGAGGGGAAGAGTTGTAACACCCTCCCGGTAACAACTCCGTACATTCTACTATTCCGGTGACCGGTGTCAACTCGGACAGCTAGAACGTCCGGAAAAATATTTAAACTAAAGTCAGGAACCATAATTAACTCAAATATTAATAAGAAAAATTTAGTAAAAATTTTAGAAATAAAATACAAACAAGTTAAATGAGCCGGTGCCCAAGCGAAGGGTAATCAGAGGGAAGTTGCGGTTCTCGCAACGAGGAGCCTTAGACCCGGGGGAAAAATTATAAAATAATTTTTGGGACTCCAGAGAAGGGTTATTGAGGTTCCCATGGCATTAAAATGCCAAGAAAATATTTAGAAAAATTTTTCAATCGGTACAGACAATTTTGACCCGTTAAGCCAAACGGAGGGCATTTTGGTCATTTCGCCTTCAGAGGTGATTTTTGGCCAACTTGTCCAGTTGATTAAATAATTAATATGACATAAAATATGAATAAACATTACTAGAAATTAAATTGAAACTTGATAGAAAAGAAAAGAAAGAAAAAGGAGCTAAATTGTGAATTATGATGTCATGCTTAGGTAATTAAAAGTGTATTGGCCAATCAAATTTAAGCAAGTCCATTAAAATGAAATAAAAATGGGTAATGAGGCAAAATTCTAGAAACCCAAAACCAGCTCCCTCTCTTCTTCTTCACGCCACCCATTCACCCTTACCCATTCCACCATTAACAACCTTTCATCCTTCATCTTTCTTAGCTTTCTTCCACTAAAAACCCTAATTACCAACACAAAAATTTATTCTATCATCTTGGTGATTATTGTGGGAGCAAAAAGAAAAGGAAACCAAGAGTTTGAGGAAGGGAGAAAAGCTCCTAAGTGAGGTTAGTGCATATTAACTTCCTAATCTTGTTTACTTATTGAAATTTAGTTTGAATATGAATAAATAATTAAGAAATTGAAGAAACTCATGTGTGAAATTGAGAAGCAAATTTTGGCCAGCACTTATAGGATGAGGAATTGATGAGTTTTATTGGGCTAAAATCTAAATACAAGCTTAGATAATGACATATGAATGATTGATGACCTTAATTGGGAGGTGTTGCATGATTCATGGATTGGAAGCTAGGGTTTTGGGGAGTGAAAATTGATTTGGCTTATGAAATTGTTAGAGGACATATTAATGGTCAATTAGTGACCATTTGAGGAGATTTGACCATAATATGGACTGAAAAATAGCATGGAAAAAGGGAATGACTATGCTACCTATGGACAGCAGAAATGGACTGAAATTTCAGTCCAATTACACAGCCATAACTTTGGCTGTGTTAGTCCAATTGATGTTTGGCCAATTGGACATGAAACTAGGCTTATAATGGCACATTTTTGCTGAAGAAACCATGCCCAAAAGACCAAAGCAAGAGGACCAAAACTTGGTCCCAATCCGGATACCCTGCAACTGATTCTGCAGAATGATCAAATGAATAGTAACTGTTCATTTGGCCATAACTCACTGTAGATATGGTCAATTGACCTGAAATTTTTACAGCAACAAGTTAAGACATAGAAAAACAACTTTCAGGAAGGAACATACCCCAAATTATGGCCAGAACCCATCCAACCAAGTGACTCTAGTTACTGTTTCTGTTACTGTAGATATGGTCAATTCTGCAGATTGTCAATCCGGCCAGCTTGGGTTTTTGGACCATATCTAGAGCTACAAAACTCCAAATGGAGTGATTCAAAAAAGGAAATTCAACTAGACAAAATAAGGAACAACTTTTATGTTTACCAATTCCGCAAATTTTCACTATAACAGTTCCAAATGGAACAGTAAAGTTATGGTACAAAATCTGAAAAATCTGCTCCTTTGGTTTAATGCTTAGAAATGGTATTAACACTTAATGCCAACAAATTTTGAATGCCAAATGTGGTATATTGGGAGTGCCAAAGTCAATGTATATATTTTCTATCCAAAAGTCAACATTTTAGTTGACCATAGAGGTGAATAGTAACACCGAAACTTGAAATTTAAAGATTGAAGAATTTAAAAGTTTCAAATGCCCTAGTATACCTAACATGATTGGTTTGGATAGTTTGGCATGCCAATAGGGTTCAGTTAGCAGTACTGCACATGGCAAAAATGCCATTCTGTGATTTCATGGCTTTTAGCTATTCTGACTTTGCATTGAGACTGGGCCTTGTGCCTGAGATTATTCTGACTTGGTAGGCTACGTTGCACACCGGTGATGCACATGCATCGATGGTGTGACGGCCCGAGGTATTAGATACCCGGTGCGGTTTACCCGTTATCGATTCGATCGTCTAGTGTAGGTTACTTGGGGCAACCAAATGAATAAAAGTGGACAAAGTAAATGATATACAAATACCAAACAAATAAAACATATACATTCACTACACATTTAATTTCTTGCTATTTTCTTTTATTATATTATTGCACCACTAAGCATTATTGCTTAGCGCGTTGCTTTTGCCACGCGTAGGTACTGGAGATACAGATTGTGAGCCCAGTAGACCGCAGACTGGGTGAGTCCATCCTGCAGTTCTGCACAGTGTCCGTGTCACCTCATCACCTGCAGTGCATTGGTAGGACATTAGATGTCATTTTGTCATTTTGTAATTAAATATTTGTTTTCTCATATGAATTTGGGATTTATGTAATGTATTTTGAGGTTCATGTAAATAATAAAGATTTATGGTTATGTATGAAAATAATTTGAGTATTTAATTGTTGTTTATATATGAGAACCCTGAGAAATGGATGTTTGAGAAATGAAAAGGTTGTTGAGACCTGAAATTGAAAAATTGTTGAGATCTTGATATTGAGCTTTGTGATGATATTGGAGTTGAGAATGAATGAATTTGTTCATTGGAAGTGTTTTTAACAGGTTCCGAAGAACTATTTTCTCCATTTTTAGCCGGTACTCCGCCGGATTTTCTATAAAATTTCGGAACCTCAAATAAATAAAAATTTTGCTAAATGGCTTAAATAAAGTATATTTCATAAATTATATGCAAAAGCATGATATAAATTAATTAAGGTATATTAGAGTGTGCCGGTACACTGTGTGGCATTACTTACTCGGGTATACTGTACACGGGTAAGGGGTGTCACATCTACACTGAGTTATGGCCAAATGAACAAACATGGTTCACTTGGTCAATTTCCAAGACCAGCAAGTTGGTTACCCGAATTTGGTCAATTTGTAAGGTATCCTAAGTTTATTTTTTGGGTAAAGTTTCTTCACAAAAAATGTTGCATTATGTGTCTAGTTCATATCCAATTGGCCTTGCACCAATTGAACTTACACCACTCAAGTTACAGCTGCCCAAACTTGCTGGACTCACATCCAGCCCTGCAGGTCCTATGAGGCAGCATACCCAACCTCAAATCCAAAGCCACAATTCACTTCAATTTCTCATCAAACATAACCAGATGTTCACTAATTGACCATTAGGACTTCCATGCACCAACACATGAGTAAAACCCAAATTTTGCCCCAAACCTTAACTCCAAAAATCCAATTCAAGGCGTACACACACCAAACTCATACCAATCACTTTATCCATCATCTATACTCATCAATAATATAAATAACCACTTAATTTCAGTAAAAACAAACAATTCTCAAACTTTCTCATGACTGCCAACATTTAGAGGTTCAATTTACTCATGGTTTTCTTTTTATTTCATGCAATTTCTACTTGATTTAGCAAGCTTACAAAGATTAAAGAAGGAAGAGAATTGTTTCATGCACTAACCTTATGTGAGAAGAATTTTCCCAAGCTTTAACTTCACTTTCTCTTCAATTCTTGGTAGCCAAACACTTCCCCAAGAGGTGTAAACAAGTTTTAATGAAGATAGTTTAGTGTTTTGTGGTGAGAAACCAAGGAAAATTGAAAGCGGAGCAAAGAAATTTCAATGGAGGAGAAAGGAGGCTTCTCGGCCAAGTGAAGAAAAATGAAAAAAGTGGTTGTTTTCATCTTGTTTTTATCCCATTTAACTTTCATTTTTATCCCTCTAAAATATTTGGCAATTTCCCATTGGTTGAAAATTTTATTTGGTGGCAATTTTAATTTATGCATTATGATATCACGGCTTATGTAATAATTCAATTTACATTTCATTTTCTTTTCTCATTTGTTTTACTAATTTTTAATTATTTTCTCATCAATATTAATTCATATTTTATGTCATAAATTTCACTTACTAGAATGGATAAGTTGGTTAAAAATCATCTCTGAATATAAAATGACCAAAATGCCCTTCGTTTAGCTTATTGAGCCAAAACTGTCTATATTGATCTTAAAAATTCTTCTAACCTTTTTTTGGCATTCTAATGCTACCTAGGGTGCCGTAACTCTTCTCTGGCATCCCAGAAATTATTTCACGGGATTTTCCTCGGGTTTAGGGCTACTAGCTATGAAGATAGCAACTTCCTGTTAGGGTCACCCATCACCGAGGCACCGGCTCATTTAATTTCATTGTATTTTATTTATAAAAATTTTTCTTAATTTTTCTTACCATTATTTGGTCTATTTATGATTCTTCACTCTAGTTTAAATATAGTCCCAGACATTCCAACTGTCCGGATCAATATTAATCGCCGGAACAGTAGAATGTATGGGTTAGCTAAAGTGAGGGTGTTACATGTACGTTGTGTCAGCAGCAATACTTAGTCTCTTGTCCTCTCCAAGCTTCCTTTTGCACTCCTATACTATGGGGCTTCACCTAAACACCTGAAATGATGTAGAAAACATGGAATTATTTGACAATAGAAATTACAAAAACTAATGAAATCAACTACTATGCATGAAAATACTTGCCCAAATGCTATGAGATAGTATACGAATCTGCTTAAAAACATCTATACAATTCACGTGTATCAATAGTATACCTAATGAATTACTGAACTTCGTCTACTGGTAACCCATTAAATATACTACCAGGGATTTTAACCCAATTTCCGATCATTTTAAAGTGGTGGGTAATGCAAATTAATTATATAAAACCTTTAATTGGAGTTTAGGTTATAAATCAAATTTTTATTTTTATTTTCTTTTTTTAAATTTCTGAAAATTTTATAGAAAATTTGGTAGAGTACCGTCTATATTTTGAGAAAATAATTCTTTAAAAACCTATTAAAAACACTCCCAATACTTTTAGTACTCAAAACTTCAATATTCTCATCACAATTTAATCTCAATCAACACAATTTCCAAGCAATTCATTATATAAAAAAAAATATAAAAGAAACTCAAGGATTTTGTTAATACGAAATAACTGGCTTACATTATAAATATTTACACTGGTCAAAATAAAATTTTAAAATGTTTATACAACTGCTCAAGTCCAGTATGTACATACACACAGATACATATATATTAAAAGAAATATTTACAATGGTATTTTCTATATACCCAGTAATGTCTCCAAAATAATGATCACTGCACATCACTAGCAGCCTACTCTGCTGCTTTATCTGTCTCGTTATCTGCAACAGCAATAAGAAGCTATCGTTGAGCCAAAGACTCAGTAGTCACAACTTAAAGAAAAATAATAATAATTGACACAACAATTAAGTAAAAATTTTACTAAATTAAATCAATTGAAAGATTAATCACATACAAATCATGTTGTATTTCTAAAGCCAGATTTCATTCCATAAATCACAACACAAATTCTTTTAAAAGGTCAAACAGCTTAATCATGACACCAATATCCAAGTCATCCCAATAGCCAAATGCTAATGAGAAATACCAAAGCTACTAGCACAATATATGAGTACTCATTCAATTCGTCCTCAATGGATACACACCTCAACACTTCAATCAGAGAGGGAATACAAATATAATTCATCCCACTAGGCAAGCTAGTGAGAAATTCAAATATATAGTCATGACACTGTGGTTTCAAATCATTTCAATAATTTTCCAAGCATCAAAATATCATTTAATTCACTTTCATATTTTATTTAAAATAATTTTCCGAAAATTTGGGGCTAGCTATACAAAATTTTTTCAATCAAAGCATTCAATGTAAATAAGGAGAAAAACTAATTTCACAACTCATTTCATTCAAAATTCAATTTGAAAATCAAAACGGGGTAGTTGTTGTGCACAATCCTCTAATGTGTCACCTCTCTGCCTTGACTCACTTTTTCCCCAGTGTCTTTTTTTTATTGAAACACGCAATTTAAAGTGTTTCAATACTCATTCAACTCATTTCTAATAAATAATTCAACAATCAAATTTTGTAGACTTAATCTGCGCCAATAGATTTATAAAATTTGAGTCATTTGCATTTGGTGCATTTGTGGTTACTATTCACTTCACTATTCATTTCAAAATATTGACTTTTTCATACTTAAAGGGTATACTAATTCTAATTAGATCCATATACCACATTTTCGATTACAATTGTGTTGGCATTGATTGCCAATTGAAATTCAAAACTCCCTAAGAGAAATTCCAAAATTTTAGTTTTGGTCACTTGGGTTTACTGTTCATTGGACCTATCTACAGTGGAAATTTGGCGAACTTTTCTTTATCAAAGTTGTTCCTTAATGTCTTAAATTTAATTCCCTTTTTCTATCACTCCATTTGGAGTTTGTTAGCTCAAGTTATGGTCTTGTAACCATAACTGGCTAGATTAGTCAGATTTCATAATTCTGGGCAATGTAGGGTTTCGGCAGTTTTGGTGAGCCAACTTTGGTTAGCAAATTGACTAGATTATGGCCAGAATTTGGGTTTGTGTTCTACATGAAAGTTGCTACTATGTCCTAGCTTTCTAGTGATTCAAAAATCAGGTCATTTGGACCTTTCTACACAAAGTTATGACCATTTGAACATATAATGTTCATTTGATCAATTCTGCACAGTAACAGGGTACCAAATCCGGATTTAAGCAAATTTTAGGTCCACTTGGTGTCAATTTTAGGGTAAGGTTTCTACATGAAAAATGTTTCCTTATGACCCTGTTTTCATCTCCAATTGGTCTCACACCAATTAGAGTCACTGAATTCAACTTATACTATCCTAAGTGGACAGGGGTCAATCTGTCTAGAATGCATCAAGTTTCTAACCATAACTTCACTCACATTCATTTGTCAATTTACATCCGTAAGTACACTAATTGACCAAATTAAGCATCAACAATATTAATTGGTCATGAATTCTTAAAAATCCCTAATTTTACACTAAACCCTAGCCACCATAACCCTAACTCACCAATTAGCACAATTCATATAAATTTACTTCTCAATCCAACATAACACTTTATCCAACATCACTCAACATGCATAATTTAATAAAATTCTTCAATTTCCTTGCCCTAACTGTAATACTGTCACTTTAGTTAGCCCGTATATTATACTCTTTCGATGACTAATGTCCGTCCGGACAGTCAGAATGTCTAGAATTATATTTAGACTATAGTGAGGAGTCATAAATAGTCCAAATAATAACAAGAAAAATTAATAAAAATTTTTAGGAATGAATTGTGTTAAGGTTAAATGAGCCGTAGCCTTAGCGATAGGTGACCTTAATGGGAAGTTGCGGTGAAGATAGTTAGCAACCCTAAACCCTCGGGGAATTTTGTGAAATAATTTATGGGACTCCGGGGAGGAGTTATTAAGGGTTTGATGATAATAAATTACTAAGAAAAGCCAAGGAAAATTAAAACAATCGGTACAGATAATTTTAGCTCACTAAGCTAAATGAAGGGCATTTTGGTCATTTCACCTTCAGAGATGATTTTTGACCAACTTGTCCAATTAAGTAAATAAATTATATGACATAAAATAGGAATAAATATTGAAGAAATTTTAATAAAAAATAAGCAGAGAAAGGAAAGAAAAAAAAAACCAATTGAAAATTTAAATTTACATAATGACATCATGAATGATGTAATTAAAATTTGTTTGACCAATCAAATTTTAACAAGTTTAAGTATAAAAGCTATAAGAAAAAGACTTAAAATAAATCAAAATTTACCATATTCTTCTTCTTATTACAGCTGGCCGAACTTATCCCTCTTCCTCCCTCCATTGATCTTCAAACAAGCTTCTTTTTTCACTTGATTTCCACCATAAAACTCCTTCTTACCTTCATTAAACTCCTTCTTACCTTCATTAAACTTGATCCTTACAACTAGAGCAAGCTTGAGGCAGTAAAAGGAAGGAGAAACTAAGAGTTTTTCAAGCTTGGGAAAGTAACTCTATCAAGGTTAGTATCCAATTTTTTCTCTCTCTCACTCAATTCATGTTTAAGGACATGATATAAGTTGAAATTGTAAGAAAATGGAATGAAATTTATATGTATGTATCCCCATGATTCTGGCAGCCTTGGGATGGTTAGGGTTTGATGAATTTCCTTGAGTTAAAGTAATATGCTAGCTGCCCTTGACATGAATTGAGTATTGAACATTGAATTGTAAGTGTAGTGCATAAATTGAAATTTGAGAATTTCGGTTTTGCTCATGTGATGGTTGATGAAAATTTTAAAGGTCAATTAGTGACAATTTGGTAAGGTTTGACCATAAAATGAAACAAATTGTTGCTTTGGATATTGAAATGTGTAGGTTGCCCTTTATGATCAATTCTAGATCACTGGAGTCCAGTGTGTTTGGAGAGCCTTAACTAAATTTTTGTAGATCAAATTGGTGCAAGGGCAATTGGAGGTGAAAATAGAAATATAATGCAACATTTTTTATGAAGAAACCAAACTCAGAAAACCAACCTAAGTTGCCCTAAAAACTAACCTAATCCGGGTAACACATATGCTGCCCTGGAAAAGTGACCAAATGAACAGTGTTTGTTCAAATGGTCATAACTCAGTGTAGAAATGTCCAATTGACCTGAATTTTATATCAATGGAAGGCTTAGACAATTTAGAACAACTTTCATGAAGAAAAACAACCTAAATTCTGACCATAACCCATCTGAATTGCTAACCAAAATCAAGGTACCAAAACTGCCATAATAAATTCAGCCCAGAAATTCTGGGTAGATACCAATCCGGCCAGCCTTACTAAAATTAGCATAACTTGAGCTAAAAAACTCCAAATGAAGTGATTCAAAAAGAGAATTAAAGAAGACATAATAAGGAACAACTTTGATGAAGAGAATTTTGCCAAATTCTTACTGTAGCTTAGTCCAATGTAACAGTGAGTATGGACCACGAAATCTGGAATTTTGAAATAACAAGCAATGGGCTATGAATTGAGTTTGGCAACTAATGCCAACAAGTATAAAGCTCAAAATGTGGTATCTAGGTGAAATTAGAAATATCAAACCTAGTGTGTATTTAAAAGTCAACAATTGTGTTTGAATAGTAAATGAATAGTAACTACCAAACCTCAAAAACAAGAAATTAAATAATTAACTATATAAAATGCCCTAGTATGCCTAAAAATGATTGGTTTGGATAGGTTGGCATTCCAATAGGGTTCCGAGAGCAGTACTGCATATGGAGGCAGAGGAGTTCTACACTTCCTACCATACAGAGCTTTATATGGAGGCATCCCTATGCTTAATTGATAGCTATTGTTGTAAGCAAACTTAATCAAAGGCAAGTGTGTGTCCCAACTACCTTCTAATTTAATCACACAAGCCCATAGCATATCCTCCAATATCTGAATTACCTCTCAGACTGGCCATCTGTCTGTGGATGAAATGTCGTACTGAAGTTCAATCTAGTTCCTAGGGCTTTTTACAAACTACCCCAAAATCTAGAAGTGAATCTTGGATTTCTGTTTGACACAATCGATACCGGTACCCCATGCAGTCTCACTATCTTATCAAGATACAGTTTGGCCAATCTGTCTTGGCAATAATCCATCCTTATAAGCAGAAAGTGAGCAGACTTGGTTAATCTATCCATAATGACCTATACTGCATCATGGTTCTTCTATGTTATCGGAAGTCCCATCACAAAATCCATCATTATTCTTTCCCATTTTCACTCTGGAATTGGCAGTGGATGTAGAAAACCAGCTAGCACTTGATGTTCTGCCTTTACTTGCATAGCAAAAGGAGAGTTATGTGCTTCCTTCATAATAATTTGTCTCAATTCCACATCATTAGGAATGCACATTCTACCCTAGTGTAGTAATAAGCCATCATTATTTATAGAAAAGTCTAGTTTCTTGCCTTCCCGAGGTTCCTCCACTAATTTCTGATATTTTTCATCATTTTGTGCAGACATTTTAATCTGATCAATTAACATCGGTTGCACTTGCCAAGTAGCTACCATCTGTCCCTCACCATTAATCTCCAGATTTGCATGTAGTGCCCTCAACTCATGTACCATAGATAAAGGAGAAACCTTTAGACTAGCCATAGTCTTATGACTTAAGGCATCTGCTACCACATTTACTTTTTTTTGCTGATAATCTATCAAGTAGTTATAGTATTTAATCAATTCTAACAACCTCCTCTGCCTCAAATTCAGTCCCTTCTGGGGGCCTAAGTACTTCAAGCTCTTGTGATCTGTGTAAATATAACATTTCTCTCCATACAAATAGTGTCTCCAGATCTTCAGAGCAAATACAATAGCTACAAGCTCCAAGTCATGTGTAGGGTAGTTTCTCTCATGTGGTTTCAGCTGACGTGATGCATAAGCAATGACATTTCAGTCTTGCATCAATACACAGCCTAGCCCATTGTGAGAAGCATCGCTATAAATAGTGTATTCTTTACCCGAAGTAGGTAAAGTTAGGACTGGAGCTTCAGTTAAACATCACTTCAATTCATCAAAACTCTGCTGACATTTATTAGTCGATTAAAATTTTATATCTTTCTGAAGCTGCTTGGTCAGTGGAGATGCCAACATAGAAAATCCTTTAACAAAACGGTGGCAGTATCCAGCTAAACCCAAAAAACTGGGAACTTCTATAACATTTCTGGGTGACTTCCAATTAAGGATAGTTTCAACCTTGCTAGGATCTATCTTAATACCCTCAACTAATACAATATGCCCTAAGAAAGAGATTTCTTTTAGCAAAAATTCACACTTCGATAATTTGGCATACAGCTGTTTCTCCTTTACAGTCTATAGCACAATCCATAGATGTCTATCATGCCCCTCTACACTCTTTGAATATACCAATATTTCATCAATAAACAAAACAACAAATTGATCTAAATATGGCTTGAAGATAGTGTTCATCAGGTCCATAAAAACAGTTGAAGTATTAGTTAACCCGAATGGCATAACCAGAAACTCATAATGGCCATATCAACTTCTAAAAGCAGTTTTTGGAATACTCTGCTCTTGCACCCTCAACTGGTAAAAGCCTGATCTCAAATCAAATTTGGAGAACACAACTGCATCCTTCTACTGATCAAACAAATCATCTATACGGGGCAACGAATATCTGTTCTTTATTATCATCTTATTCAATTGCCTGTAGTCGATACACAGACGGAGAGTATCATCTTTCTTCTTAACAAACAACACTGGCGCTCCCCAAGTAAATTCTGTACGGAGTAATAGAGATTGGGTCCATACCATGCACAACCTCTATTTCGAACTGCACCTCTCTTTCCAGAGGTAATCCTGGCAATTCTTTAGGAAATAAATCTGAAAAGTCACATACTAGAGGGATGTCTCTCAATGTTGGACTTGTCACACTCTACCCCTCTGTAAGGAATAACATGATCCCGTAGTATACCTAATGAATTACCAAACTTTATCTACTGATAACCCATTAAATACACTACAAGGGATTTTAAACCTTTTCTTACTTCTTTTTACAGTGGTGAGCACTATTTACAGGTGTTAAAATTTTTTTTACTGAAATAAACTAGATAACACATTTGAAGCATTAATAATTTTTATAAAAATTTGGCAGAGTGCCATCTGTATTTTGAATAAAATAGTTCTTCAAAAACCTGTAAAAAGCACTTCCAATATTTTGTTCAATCCCCAAACTCCAATATCCAATCAACACAATAAGTTTCTTGTCAACTCAAATCCATAATAATTTTTTAATTTTTTCAAAAGCTGAGATAAAAGAAATATATCATAATATTTACAAGCCAAAATAATTTACAAATTTAGTTTACAACTTCAATGTACAATTTTAATTTACAACTGCTCAAAACCAAGAACAATATATACATACAACGAACATACATTACAATACAAAATGCAAAGTATGGTATACTCAATATACCTGATGAACTCTCAATGTGGCACTAGCAGCCTAGTCTGCTGCCCTGTCAGTCTGTCTACCTGTGATAGAAATGAAAAGCTTTCGCTGAGCCAATGTCTCAGTAGTGCATAACATTAACAAATGTAACTTTAAATCATAAATCATAAGTTGTATAAATAATGGATACTTAAAACTATAGTTAAATTCAAAGATAGTGAATGTCATAAAGAATTTAAACTCCATTTCACAATATCACAATAAATATCAATAAATCACACACACAGCTTAATCATGTTCCAAAGTTCAATTCGTCCCAAAAGCCGATGGCTAGTGAGGAATAACATAGCTAGCTAGCAATAATACGAGTACTCATCCTATTCATCCTCAATAGGCACACACCTCAACACTTCAGCTAGAGAGGGAATTCAAAGTCAATTCGTCTCACTATACAAGCTAGCAAGGGATTCAATCAATGTACATGATAGTTGTGGTTTCAAACCATTTACAGTGTTTTTCAATCAATAAGTATCCATCAAATATCCATTCAAATAATTTTCCTTAATTTAAAACAATAACATACAAATAGTCATAATTTATTTCAATTGAAAATTTCAAAAGAAATAACTGTTGTCCACAAACCTCTGAAGTGTAGCCTCTTGGCCCTGACTCAGTGTTTTCTTCCCTTTTCCTGAGTCTTTGACAATTAAAACACTCAATTTGAAGTGTTTCAGTACTCATTTAAACTGTCTCTAACAATAAGGTTCAATAATTAATTTATTGCATTCTACTATTTTCCCTAGTCAACCAAAAATGTTGACCCTTGGTGCACTCTATATGAATTAGGTTTAATGTTACCAATATGTCACATTTTATAGCCTTTTTGTGTTAGTACATGTTACCAAATTCACTTTCAAGTATATTGTCACACCCTACCCCTCTGTAAGGCATAACATGATCCCATAGTATACCTAATGAATTACCAACTTCGTCTACTGATAACCCACTAAATACACTACAAGGGATTTTAAAACTTTTCTTACCTTTTTCCACAGTGGTGAGCACTATTTACAGGTGTTAAAAACTTTTTTGAACTGAGGTGAAATAGCTAACACATTTAAATTATTAGTAATTTCTGTAAAAATTTTAGCGGAGTGCCATCTGTATTTTGAATAAAATAGTTCTTCAAAAACCTGTAAAAAGCACTTCAAATATATTTCCCAATCTCAAACTCCAACAGTTAATTAACATAATATTTTTCTCAACTCAAATCCATAATAATTTTTTAATATTTCCAAAGGCTGAGATAAAAGAAATATAGTACAAATTTTACAACCCAAAATAATTCTTAATTTATTTTACAACTTCAATGTACAGCTTTAATTTACAACTACTCAAAACCAAGAATACTATATACATACAGTGAACATACATTATAATATAAAATGCAAACTATGGTATACTCAATATACCCGATGATCTCTCAGTGTAGTACTAGTAGCCTAGTCTGCTGCCCTGTCAGTCTGTCTACCTGCGACAGTAATAAAAAACTATCGCTGAGACAATGTCTCAGTGGTGCACAATAACAATTTGAAATGCGATATATAAATCTTTTATTGATAATTCACAAATCAAATAATTCACAATTCCATTTCACAATTTACAAAGTTCATATAACACAAATTTGATCAAATAACTGAGTAACACAGTTTTGCCAATCAATAACACAATTTAGGCTATGACATAATTTTTCCATACATGCCGTGTTGTACACCATGACATGACACACTCACCCGAATTATCGACATCAATGAGGGAGGTGGTGGCATTTAAGGGTACTTATCAAAGCACCTACAGGCGTTACGTATCGCCGTCCCTGTAAGCCCTTGGATGGTACCTATCAGAGCACATGCAGGCGTTACGTATCGCCATACCTGTAAGCTCCTGAGTTCACACGTGAGAGTTCCCAGGAATCGTAGGTGTTACGTATCGCCGTCCCTTCTTTGCTCCGATACCACTAAACACAATTTATCTCAAAATTTCCATTTACAAAGTAGGCAACACAATAATTTCCAAATAATATTCCCAAAAACCAAAACAATAAAAAATTATTCATAACTCATTTCTCCAAATAAATTTCCTAGTAAAAGCAATGAATATAAAAGTATTGTGCACGTACACAATTTAAAACTATAATGTTTAATTAAATTTTTAAGTAAAAAATGAGAAGTCAAAATTATTGTGCACAAACACAATTTAAAACAATAATATACAAATAATCATAATTTATTTCAATTTAAAAATTCAAAAGAAATAACTATTGTGCACAAACACAATTTAAAACAATAACATACAAATAATCATAATTTATTTCAATTGAAAAATTCAAAAGAAATAACTATTATGCACAAACCTCTGATAACTGTCTTTTGGGTCTGACTCAGTGTTTCCTTCCCTTTTCCTGAGTCCTTGCTAACTGAAACACACAATTTGAAGTGTTTCAGTACTCATTTAAACTATCTCTAAGAATAAGGTTCAATAATTAATTTATCAAATTCTATTATTTCCTTAGTCAACCTAAGATGTCGACCCTCGATGCAGTGTAGGTGAATTAGGTCTCAATGTTACCAATATGTCACATTTTATAGCCTTTTAGTGTTGGTATATGTTACCCAATTCATTTCCATGTATAGTGCACTTTAGTGCAATTTGTCAGATTCCGGTATACTCATTTGACCTAACTGGATGACCTAGTTCTCTCAGTTTTTGGGTTCTGGTCAAAACTACAAACTTGTAGATCTATGTCTTATTGCTTGCGGGGCAAAATTTCAGGTCATTCTGAGTTATGTAGACCAAGTTATGGTCATTTTACTATTGCTGGTCATAATGTACCAAAATTGGTCACTTTAGGTCATTTTAGGTCACTTTTGGTTCAGCCAGTTTTTGGACCCGAACTTGTGCAAGCTATTTGACTTGATTATGGTCATTTCTAGGCTTTGGTGTCTTCATAAGACTTGTAGATATATGTCTCAGCTATTCATGATAAATATTTCAGGTCAATTGGACCTGTTTTGAGTGAGTTATGGCCAAAACACTAACTGCTGCCCAAATGGTCAATTTTCAGGCCTTAAATGCACTAATACGGATTTGGTCATTTTTCAAGTTACCTTACAAGCAGAATTTTGGTAAGCTTCTTTCATGAAAGTTGGCACATTTTGTGCTTAGTTTCACCTCCAATTGATTTCATACCAATTGGAGCCACACACTTAGAGTTCTAGGCCAAAATGCACACTGCCCTATTGCACATTGTCCATCACTCATCAAGGGTACATTTAACACCTACCAAATTACACATTCATGCCATTTCTGTTTTGTACCATAACCTAAACACATTTCACTACATATTTTTGGTCACTTTGGCAGCTCATAACCACACTCAATATGCACCTTATAGTACAGAATTTTTCAAGTTCAAATTACAAACAATTCAATCACCTAACCTAGCTCATTTACATGTCCAACCTCACACCATCATACATATACACAAGCTGCCATAGCAAGTACCACAATTCAACATTAATATTCCACAAACCAAACCATGAAATAACATTTTTACGGTTCACCATTCAAGCTGCCGATTCATACATCACTCTCTATTAATTTCCAAGCTTCCACATTCAAGTACACATTCACATATACATAGTATACATCACCCAATTTAATTCCTACACACATAAATACTTAATCAACCCTTTAATCTACCATTTACAAGCAAGAATAAACTGCCCTTAAGGAGTTTCCATGGCTGCCAAAAACCTCAAAAATCTCTCCACAATTCAAGTACCCATAACATCCTCACAAACTTTAATGAAGCAATAATCAAAAACACAAACTTACCACTTTAGAAACTCTTCAAAACCTCTCCAAAACTTGGTCTTCGTGTTGCCTATCTACTGCCCAAGGTGTATGGACAACTTTTAATGAAGGAAAGTGCCAAGAAACAAGCTTGGATCACACTTGCATGGAGCTTCAAACCATGCGGCAATAGAGTTTCTTAGGAGCAAATTTCGGCTGGTTCTAAGGTTGAAGAAGATGATGAGTATTCTGCCCAAGATGATGAGTTAGTGGTCCACTTTGATGGTTGAGTGGAGCACTAAGTTAAAATTAAATATTAGTTTAATCTAAGATTTCATTTTCCCACATTAAGCTTTCCATTTTTGCTATTTACAGTAGTTTAATTTTTCATGACATTTTCCAAGTGTAATAGCACATATTTTTAATGGATATTTAGGTCAAAAGACAATTCAGGGTGTCAAATGACCACAATGCCCCTGTTCGGGTTGCATTCCCGATTTTTCGGCAATACCGAGTTTTGTCCATTTTTCGATTTCTCACTTTTCTTTGTACTAATTAATTAATTTTTTTTTGATATTTTTAATGGTATTTATATTTCAATAGACATTTATTTAAGTCCTAAAAATATTTTCTAGGGTTCCCCATGGTCCAGGGCTACTCAACGGTCCACGCCGCAACTTCCCAGTGCGGTCACCCATCGCTAGGGTTATCGGCTCGTTTAACTTGGTTACATTTCATTGCTATTATTTTTCCTTTGTTTTTCTTGTATTTCATTATTTTATGTCTCCTCATCAATAACTAAGTGTAGTTCTAGGCATCCTAGCTGTCCAGACAACACTGGTCACCGGAACAGTAGAATGCACTACCAAACTTAGGGGTGTTACAATTCTCCCCCCGTTAAAATAAATTTCGTCCACAAAACTTTACCCAATAGCTATCTTACAATAGTCATACGTTTCTTTTCTCCTTTCTATATGATCGTATAATCTTCTTTCCCTCGAATTTGTATAAGACTTTTAACAATCTAATACAATATTTAATTTGGTTGTATAAAACCAATCTTCTCTTACTATTGTGCTGTCTAATATTTCGTTTCATGTTCCTTCTTGAATGACCCTTGACGTCATGTTAGAATGATTTATCTAGTCATTGGTCCTCTGACCATTCTAGTCAATAGTCTTCATCACATTCGTAATATTTCTTTGTTATATCTGAATCAACTATTCAAATTTCTACTTCCACAACTCTTTTTATCTTTTAATATTCTATAACTTACTTCCTTTTGAACTAAACTATAACTTTTTGATTTTCTAACTTTTGAGTTTTAAATCCCTAAGTAGGATTTTAAAACTTATTTCTAACAATTAAATTTTGTCCTGGCTTAACTATACCAAAACAAATGTCATTGGCAACTATTCTCATCTTGGTGTACTATTGAGTAGTATGTAGCTCTACACAATAATCTCAAGTCAGTACTGTAATCTACAGCTTATAGTACAAACATCAAGAACATTGCATAGTTACTATGATATATCCGAATAGATCAAATTTTTTGATATTTTATCCATTTCGAATTTACTGATATTCGAATCTTATTCTGATTACAATATCCATTAACAATTACTAACAGTAACATCCTTGCTTTCATCTAGAGCAATTCTATTACCGTAACTTACTTTTACGTCCTCTTGCCCTATATTAAGTAGGCTTGCCATTTAGCTTTATAATTTATGGTGCGTTAGAAAATACTTGTTGCCGATAAACTCTTTCAAAACTAATTTCACTTATTATCACAATCCTTATCTTAAAGGACTAATCATTAATGCATCAAAATTTATTCCCCTGTAAAGGAATAACAACAGAACATATAATTCTAACACTAACATAAAAGTATGCAGATTCCAGGTCAAACAATACATAAACAAAGAGTGCCATCCTTCCTCTTAACAAACAATACTGGCACTCCCCATGATGACACACTAGAGCGGATGAAGCCCTTTTCAAGTAGTTCTTACAACTGTATCATCAACTCCTTCAACTCTGCTGGTGCCATTCTATATGGTGTTATGGAGATTGGATCCACACCATGCATAACATTAATTTCAAACTGCACCTCTCTTTCTGGATGTAATCCTGGCAATTCATCAGGAAACACATCTAGAAAGTCATATACTGTAGGGATGTCCCTCAATGCTGGACTCCCCACTTGGGTGTCTACCACATGTGCCAAGTATGCTTCACACCCCTTTCTAATCATTTTTCTAGCTAGTGCAGCCGAAATGATGTTTGATGGCAATAGCTGCCTCTCCCCATGTATTACCACATCACTGTATTGAGGGAGACCAAAAGTGACTGTCTTTAATCTAGAGTCAACCATAGCGTGATGCCTGGCTAACCAATCCATGCCCAAGATGATATCATAATCTCTGAAGGGCATTTCAACGAGATCAGACAGAAAAGTATGTCCTTGGATCACCAAAGGACAATCCCTATACATTCTATTAACCCTGACCTCTTATCCTAACGGACTAGTTATTAGCACCTCAAAGTTCATTTTTGTATATGGAATAGCAATGCAATCAATGATGTTAGCACTCACATAAGAATGGGTAGAACCCGGATCAAATAACACAAACACATCTTAATTAAAAGTTGAAAAGGTACCAGCCACAACATCAGATGTCTCGACTTCTTCTCTCTGTCTCATTGCGTAGATTCTGACTAAAGCACTGTCTTGCTCTGATTGTTTCATTGTGCCTTGGCTGCTTGCTGGGTTACCTCTACCCCTGCCTCTACCTCTGTTGGTGGTTGTGAACCTCTGGTGACAAGGCTCTGAACTAACCCTTCAACAGTAGTAGGAGGTGGTCCAACTCTACAGGCACTGGTGCAGTCCTTGGCAAAGTGTCGTATGCCTCCATAGTTATAACAGGCTCCTATTGCCTTGTAGCATACCCCACCATGATTTTTACCATAAGTTTCACATTGGTAGGGAGGGTAGGAACTTCTAGTTGTTTGACGACTGGACCTTGGTGGTCTCTACCTTGATGATCCACCTCTGTTATATCCTTAAGCTCGGGGCTCCTCAAATTCTTTTCTCTTCCCCAAATTACTGCTTGAGCTCTGACCCATAGGTTTCTCCCTCTTTTCTATTCATGTTGCCCTTGTGGGGGTTGGGTCTGTATTTAGGCTTGGGCTAACTGATTATAAGCCATTTGTTGAAAGAAAGTGGCCATTTGCTAGGCCATTTGTACAGTAATTTGTACTTGTAAAACTAGTACAGTCGGGCCTTCGACACTTTGTGGAGTTGGGGCCTCAACTTGTACCTCAGCCTCTATCGATTGATCGACTGAACGATCATCCTCTTCCATAGTCAATTCGAGAATCTTAGACCTCCTGAACAAATAGCACAAGGAGACTTCCTCCCGTTAGTGCATATTTATAATGTAATGTACTGTATGTATCAAACAATGACATTGAGCAGTTGTAATATGAAGAAAGAATATTCATATTATAGGTGAAAACAAAATTTAAAAACCTTGCTCTGATACCACTAAAAGTTGTCACACCCTACCCCTCTGCAAGGCATAACATGATCCCGTAGTATACCTAATGAATTACCAACTTCGTCTACTGATAACCCATTAAATACACTACAAGGGAACTTTTCTTACTTCTTTTCCACAGTGGTGAGCACTATTTACAGCTATTAAAAACATTTTTGAACTGAAGTAAAACAGCTAACACATTTGAATTATTAGTAATTTTTGTAAAAATTTTGGCTGAGTGCCATCTGTATTTTGAATAAAACAGTTCTTCAAAAATCTGTAAAAAGCACTTCCAATATATTTCCCAATCTCAAACTCCAACATTTAATTAACACAATATTTTTCTCAACTCAAATCCACAATTATTTTTTAATATTTCCAAAGGCTGAGATAAAAGAAATATAGTACAAATTTTACAACCCAAAATAATTCACAATTTATTTCACAACTTCAATGTACAACTTTAATTTACAACTGCTCAAAACCAAGAACACTATATACATACAGTGAATATACATTATAATATAAAATGCAAACTATGGTATACTCAATATACCCGATGATCTCTCAGTGTAGTACTAGCAGCCTAGTCTGCTGCCCTGTCAGTCTGTCTACCTGCGACAGCAATAAAAAGCTATCGCTGAGACAATGTCTCAGTGGTGCACAATAACAATTTGAAATGTGATATATAAATCTTTTATTGACAATTCACAAATCAAATAATTCACAATTCCATTTCATAATTCACAAAGTTCATATAACACAAATTTAATCAAATAATTGAGTAACACAGTTTTTCCAATCAATAACACAATTTAGGCCATGACACAATTTTTCCACACATGCCGTGTTGTACACCACGACATGGCACACTCACCCCAATAATCGAAATCAATGAGGGAGGTGGTGGCATTTAAGGGTACTTATCAAAGCACCTGCAGGCGTTACGTATCGCCGTCCCTGCAAGCCCTTGCGTGGTACCTATCAGAGCACTTGCAGGCGTTACGTATCGCCATCCTTGCAAGCTCCTGAGTTTACACATGAGAGTTCCCAGGAATTGTAGGCGTTACGTATCGCCGTCCTTACTTTGCTCCGATACCACTAAACACAATTTATCTCAAAATTTCCATTTACAAAGTAGGCAACACAATAATTTCCAAATAATATTCCCAAAACCAAAACAATAAAAAATTATTCATAACCCATTTCTCCAAATAAATTTGCTAGGAAAAGCGATGAATATAAAAGTATTGTGCACGGACACAATTTAAAACTATAATGTTCAATTATATTTTTAAGTAGAAAATGAGAAGTCAAAATTATTGTGCACAAACACAATTTAAAATAATAACATACAAATAATCATAATTTATTTCAATTGACAAATTCAAAAGAAATAACTATTGTGCACAAACACAATTTAAAACAATAACATACAAAAAATCATAATTTATTTCAATTGAAAAATTCAAAAGAAATAACTATTGTGCACAAACCTCTGATAACTATCTTTTGGCTCTGACTTAGTGTTTCCTTCCCTTTCCCTGTCTTTGCTAATTAAAACACACAGTTTGAAGTGTTTCAGTACTCATTTATACTGTCTCTACGAATAAGGTTCAATAATTAATTTATCGAATTCTATTATTTTCTTAGTCAACCTAAGATGTCGACCCTCAATACATTCTAGGTGAATTAGGTTTTAATGTTACCAATATGTCACATTTTATAGCCTTTTAGTGTTGGTATATGTTACCTAATTCATTTCCATGTATAGTGCACTTTAGTGCAATTTGTCGGATTCTAGTATACTAATTTGACCTAACCGGATGACCTAGTTCCCTAGGTTTTCGGGTTCTGGTCAAAACTACAAACTTGTAGATCTATGTCTTATTGCACGCAGGGCAAAATTTCAGGCCATTCTGAGTTATGTAGGCCAAGTTATGGTCAATTTACTATTGCTGGTCATAATGTACCAAAATTGGTCACTTTAGGTCATTTTAGGTCACTTTTGGTTTGGCCAGTTTTTGGACCCGAAATTGTGCAAGCTATTTGGCTTGCTTATGGTCATTTCTGGGCTTTGGTGTCTTCATAAGACTTGTAGATATATGTCTCAACTATTCATGGTAAAAGGTTCAGGTCAATTGGACCTGTTTTGAGTAAGTTATGGCCAAAAAACTAACTGCTGCCCAAATGGTCAATTTTCAGGCCATAAATGCACTAATCCGGATTTGGTCATTTTTCAAGTTACCTTACAAGCAGAATTTTGGCAAGGTTCCTTCATGAAAGTTGGCACATTTTGTGCCTAGTTTAACCTCCAATTGGTTTCATACCAATTGGAGCCTCACACTTAGAGTTCTAGGCCAAAATGCACACTACCCTATTGCACATTGTCCATCACTTATCAAGGATACATTTAACACCTACCAAATTACACATTCACGCCATTTCTGTTTTATACCATATCCTAAACACATTTCACAACATATTTTTGGTCACTTTGGCAGCTTATAACCACACTCAATATGCACCTTATAGTATAGAATTTTTCAAGTTCAAATTACAAACAATTCAATCACCTAACCTAGCTCATTTACATGTCCAACCTCACACCATCATACATATACACAAGCTGCCATAACAAGTACCACAATTCAACATTAATATTCCATAAACCAAACCATGAAATAAAATTTTTATGGTTGACCATTCAAGTTGCCGATTCATACATCACTCTCCATTAATTTCCAAGCTTCCAAATTCAAGTACACATTCACATATACTTAGTATACATCACCCAATTTAATTCCTACACACATAAACAATTAATCAACCCTTTAATCTACCATTTACAAGCAAGAATAAACTGCCCTTAAGGAGTTTCCATGGCTGCCAAAAATACACATCTCCCTTTAAACATCAAACCTCAAAAATCTCTCCACAATTCAAGTACCCATAACATCGTCTCAAACTTTAATGAAGTAATAATAAAAAACACAAACTTACCACTTTGGAAACTCTTCAAAACCTCTCCAAAACTTGGTCTTCCTGTTGCCTATCTACTGCCCAAGGTGTATGGACAACTTTTAATGAAGGAAAGTGCCAAGAAACAAGCTTGGATCACACTTGCATGGAGCTTCAAACCATGCGGCAATGGAGTTTCTTGGGAGCAAATTTCAGCTGGTTTTAAGGTTGAAGAAGATGATGAGTATTCTGCCCAAGATGATAAGTTAGTGGTCCACTTTGATGGGTGAGTGGAGCACTAAGTTAAAATTAAATATTAATTTAATCTAAGGTTTCATTTTCCCATATTAAGCTTCCCATTTTTGCTATTTACATTAGGTACCACTAATTTAATTTTTCATGGCATTTTCCAAGTGTAATATCATATATTTTTAATGGATATTTTGGTCAAAAGACAACTCGGGCTGTCAAATGGCCACAATGCCCCTGTTCGGGTTGCATTCCTGATTTTTCGATAACACTGAGTTTTGTCCATTTTTCGATTTCTCACTTTTCTTTATACTAATTAATTAATTTTTCTTTGATATTTCTAATGGTATTTATACTTCAATAGACATTTATTTAAGTCCTAAAATTATTTTCCAAGGTTCCCTGTGGTTCAGGGCTAGTCAACGGTCCACACTGTGACTTCACAGTGCGGTTACCCATCGCTAGGGTTCTCGGCTCGTTTAACTTGGTTACATTTCATTGCTATTATTTTTCCTTTATTTTTCTTGTATTTTCTTTTCTTCTATTTCATTGTTTTATGTCTCCTCATCAATATCTAAGTGTAGTTCTAAGCATCCTAGCTGTCTAGACAACACTGGTCACTGGAACAGTAGAACGCACTACCGAACTTAGGGGTGTTACATATATTGTATTTTATTGCAATTTTCCAGATTTCGGTATACTAATTTGACCTAGCCAGATGACCTAGTTCCCTCAGTTTTCGGGTTTTGGTCCAAACTAAAAACTTATAGGTCTATGACTTATTGCACGCGGGGCAAAATTTCAGGTCATTCTGACTTGTGTAGAACAAGTTATGGTCAATTTACCAATGCTGGATAGAATGCACCAAAATGGTAACTTTAGGTCATTTTTAGGTCACTTTTGGTTCGGTTAGTTTTGGTACCTGAACTTGTGCAAGCTATTTAGCTTGGTTCTATCCATTTCTGAGTTTTGGTGTCTTCATAAGAATTGTAGATCTATGTCTAAACTATTCATGGTAAAAATTTTTGGTCATTTGGTCCTGTTTTGAGTAAGTTATGGTCAAAACACTAGCTACTGCTCAAATGGTCAATTTTCAGGCCTTCAAGTCACTAATCTGGATTTGGTCATTTTTCAAGTCACCTTCTATGTAGAATTTAGGTAAGCTTCCTTCATGAAAGTTGGCACTTCTTGTGCCTCGTTTCACCCCTAATTGGTCTCATACCAATTGGAGTCACACACTTAAGGTTCTAAGCCAAAACATACACTGCCCTACTACACACTCCTCATCACTTACCAATTACATATTCAACACTTACCAAATTACTTCCTTCAAGCCAATTCTGGTTTGTACCTTACCATTAACACATTTAACAACACATTTTGGTCATTTTGGACAGCTTGTAACCATTCTCAATATGCACACTATATCACAAAATTTTCCAAAGTCCATTTACACCATTTATGTCACACCCTACCCCTCTGTAAGGCATAACATGATCCCGTAGTATACCTAATGAATTACCAACTCCGTCTACTGATAACCCATTAAATACACTACAAGGGATTTTAAAAACTTTTCTTACTTCTTTTACAGTGGTGAGCGCTATTTACAGGTGTTAAAGACTTTGGTGAACTAAAGTGAAACAACTAACTCATTTGATTTATTTGGAATTTCTATAAAAATTTTGGCAGAGTACCATCTGTATTTTGGACAAAACAGTTCTTCAGAAAACCTGTAAAAAAGCACTTCAATAATTTTCCAAATCTCAACTCCAATACATTTCTCAACACAACAATTTATCAACTCAATCCCATAGAAATTTTTCAAAGTCTGAGATAAGGAAATATAATACAGCTTTTACAAGTCAAAACAGCTCATAATTATTTTACAACTTCAAGGTACAATTTGAATTTACAACTGCTCAAAACAAAAAACAAAATGTATATACAATGTCATACATTACAGTACAAAATGCAAAATATTGGTATACTCATTATACCAGGTAATCCCTCGATGGATGTATATGCAGCCTAGTCTGCTGCTCTGTTTGTCTCTCTACCTGCGACAGCAATAAAAAGCTATCGCTGAGACAATGTCTCAGTGGTGCACAACATTAACCAAATACAAGTTTAAATCACAATTCATAAATCATGTAAATAGTGGATACTTAAAACCATAGTCAAATTTAAGACAATAAAGGTCAATAAGAATTTAAACTCCATTTCTCAATATCACAATAGATTTTCATAAGTCAGGTCATGTTTGAATTCAAAAGACAGTATATGTCAATGAGAGTTTAAATCCATTTCACAATCTCACAATACACATCAATAAGTCACACACAGCTTAATCATGATCCATAGTTCAATTCGTCCCAAAAGCCAATGGCTAATGAGGTATTCAATTCGTCCCAAAAGTCGATGACTAATGAGGAATAACATGGCTAGCTAGCAAAAATATGAGTACTCATCCAATTCGTCCTCAACAGGCACACACCTCAACACTTCAGCCAGAGAGGGAATTCAATTCGTCCCACTAGACAAGCTAATGAGGAATATAATCAATATACATGATAGTTGTGGTTTCAAACCATTTCCAATGCTTTTTAATCAATAAGTATCCATCAATGTCATTCAAACAATTTTTCACAGTATCAAACCATTCACACTATTTTTCAATCAATAAGTGTCCATCAAACACATTTCCACAATTTAAAACAATAATATACAAATAGTCAATATTTATTTCTATTGAAAATAATTCAAAAGAAACAGTTATTGTGCACAAACCTCTGATATTTGTCTCCTGGTCCTGACTCAGTATTTCTTTCCCTTTTGCTGAGTCCTTGTTAACTGAGAAACACAATTTGAAGTGTTTCAGTGCTAAATTAAACTGTCTCTAACGATAATGTTCGATAAACAATTCACTGAAGGCTATTATTCACTGAATACCTTTTTTTGCTTAATCACCTAATATACCGACCCTCGACGTGTTCTAGGTAAATTAGGTCTTAGTGTCATTAATATGTCATATTCGATAGGTTTTTAGGGTTGGTACGTTTTACCAAACTCGTTTCTATGTATACTGTGTTTCCTTGCATTTTATTGCAAACTGCTGGATTCCGGGATACTAGTTTGACCTAGCCGGACGGCCTAGTTCCCTCGATTTTCGGGTTTCAGTCAAAACTATAAACTTGTAGATCTATGTCTTATGGACCGTGGTGCAAAATTTTAGGTCAATCCGACTTAGGTAGACCAAGTTATGGTCATTACACTATTGCTGGTCAAATGGCATCAAATTAGGTCATTTTTTTGGTCAATTTGGTCAACTTTGGTTCGGCCAGTTTTTGGACCCGAACTTGTGCAAGCTTTTTGACTTGCTTCTGGTCATTTCTGGGTTTTGGTGTCTTCATAAGACTTGTAGGTATGGGTCTTCACTATTCATGGTTAAAATTTCAGGTCAATTGGACCTGTTTTGAGTGAGTTATGGCCTAAACACTCACTGCTGCCCAATTGGTCATTTTTCAGGTCCTAATTGTACCTAATCCGAATTGGTCATTTTCTTAGGTCACCTTACAAGCAGAATTTTGGTATGCTTTCTCAATGAAAGTTGGCACATTTTGTGCCTAGTTCAACCTCCAATTGGTCTCATACCAATTGATGTTACACATTTAAACTTATTGGCTAAAATGTACACTGCCCTTAGTTACTTTGCTTAACACACATCAATTACACACATTTACCTTGCAATATATTTACTTCCCTACCAAATCTGTTTTGGTACATTACCAAAACTATATATTACTTTACATTAACATCATTTTGGGCAGATTACAATTATCCTCAACACACCAAATATAACTCTAATTCCCAAAGTTCAAATACCATTACACATACACATAAACATCACTAGTTTTTACATACACTTTACACAACAATTTCATACACATATCCTTCAATCCTTAATGCCACAATTCTGCCCATATCTTCCTGAACACATACACTTATCCAAGAGTATCAAGGCTGCCGAAATTGTCCTTCAACACCAAAGTGTCCTACAATTCATCAATTCCCATCCAAGTGCCAAAAATCACCATATAAATATGAAGTAATTCACTAGGTTATTAAATCATCATGATCAACATCATTTCTCATCAAATATATGCACAATTATTTCATCAAATACATGACTCCATGGCTGTCCAAAATGAACACAACAATAACTCTTCAAACTCAAAATTTTCCTTCACAAAACCGACACCCATAACATGCACACAAAACTTAACAAAGCTATCTTCACTTACCTTATGGTTGGAGCTTGTTAAACCTTGCTTAAACTTCTCAAATTTGGTATCAAACTCTTCCTTGTAATGAGTAGACAAACTTTAATGAAGAACCCTAGGTGATTGGAGTTGAAATGGAGGAGTGCATGGAGCTTGATTGAAAAATGGCCATGGAGGATTTTTCTTCTTCAATTCGGCAACTTTGGTACAATGGAGAAGATGAAATTTTTCAGCTTGGATAATGGAATTACAGCTGCCCATTATGTGTTTATTTTATTCACTAATGGTCCACTCACACCATTTAACAATATAATAAGCTTAAATGTGTTATTTACACATTTTTCACTCCATTTTTGGCTATTTGTATTAGGTACCACTAAACTAATTTTTCATTTTATTTTCTAAGTGTAATATTATTTATTTTTAATGGACATTTAGGTCAAAACACAATTTGGGATGTCAAATGACCATAATACCCCTGTTCGGGTTGCATTCCCGATTTTTCGGTAATACCGGGTTTTGTCCGTTTTTCGATTTCTCACTTTTCTTTATACTAATTATTTAATTTTTCTTTGATCTTTCTAATGATATTTATTTTTCAATAAGGGTCTATTTAAGTCCTAAAAATATTTTCCAGGGTTCCCCGCAGTCCAGGGCTAGTCAACGGTCCACGCCGTGACTTCCCGGTGCGGTCACCCATCGCTAGGGTTATCGGCTCGCTTAACTTGGTTACATTTCTTTGCTATGATTTTTCCTTTGTTTTTCTTGTACTTTCTTTTCTTTTATTTCATTATTTTATGTCTCCTCACTCATATCGAAGTACGGTTCTAGGCATCCTAGCTGTCCGGACAGCACTGGTCACCGGAGCAGTAGAACGCACTACCGAACTTAGGGGTGTTACAATTTAACCACATGAACATACCCCATTTACATACCCAATTCCAAACCATTATACACATATACATGCTGCCATCAATAAAAACACAATTCAATAAACCAAACCATGAAACAACACATTTTAAACTACACTTTAAAGTTGTTGATTTGCACATTTCCTTCAAATAGTTTCCAAGCTTCCAAAACCAAGTGCACTATCACACATACACTTAGTATACATTATCCAAATTATTTCTATATACATAACACTTATACCAACATCTTAAACAACCCTTTACAAATGAAAACAGGCAACATATGGTGAGTTCCCATGGCTGTCAAAATGGCTCAACTCCAATAATTTATCAAACATCAAAATCTCTTCCACAAAACAACTACCCACAACCTTGGTTACACTTTTAATGAGACAAGAATTGAAAACACTCACTTACCTCTTTTGAAGCTTGATCAAACCTCACTAAACTTCTTAAAATTGCTATCAAACTCTTCCTTGCATGGTGAGGAGGAAAGTTAATGAAGGAACCTAGTGGAAAAAGTGGCTAGAAAATGCTTGCATGTAGCTCTCACCATGGACGGCTATGGAGGTTTTCTCCCAAGGTGTTTCGGCTGGATTTTCCCAAGGTTGAAGATGATAGAATCTTCTGCCCATATGCTGATTAAAGGTCCACTTTGAAGATGTTAGTGGAGCACTAAAATCAATTATAAGGTTTGTTTAATCAAAATTTCTAATTTCCCATATTTTCCTCCTATCTTTTGCTATTTAGATTATGTACCACCATTTTAATTTTTCATGACATTTTCAAAGTGTAACATCATGTATTTTTAATTGACATTTTGGTCAAAAGGCAACTCGTGATGTCAAATGACCACAATGGCTCTATTCGGGTTACATTCCCGATTTTTCGGTAACACCGAGTTTTGTCGTTTTCTCGATTTCTCATTTTTCATTGTACTAATTAATTAATTTTTCTTTGATATTTCTAATAACATTTATACTTCAATAGACGTTTATTTAAGTCTCAAAAGTATTTTCCAGGATTCCCGCGGTCTAGGGCTATGCAACAATCTACGCCGCAACTTCCCGGTGCGGTCACCCATCGCTATGGTTTTTGGCTCGTTTAACTTTGTTATATTTCATTACTATTATTTTTCCTTTGTTTTTCTTATATTTTCTTTTCTTTTATTTCATTATTTTATGTCTCCTCACCCATATCTAAGTGTAGTTCTAGGCATCCTAGCTGTCCAGACAGACACTGGTCACCAAAATAGTAGAACGCACTACCGAACATAGGGGTATTACAATTCTCCCCCCCTTAAAATAAATTTCATCTCGAAATTTTACAGCATCGTTTCGAATAGGCAGGTGTCTTTGTCTCCTCATGTCCTCTTCACATTCCCAAGTAGCTTCCTGGCCTGAATGATGGTTCCACAGCACTTTAACCAGGTGTATCTGTTTGTTCCTTAGCTGCTTCACCTCATATGCCAGAATTTCTATGGGTTCTTCCTCATATGAGAGGTCTGGATTTACCTCAATCTCTTCAACTGATAGTACATGAGATGGGCCAGATCTGTACATCTTTAACATGGACACATGGAAGACACTGTGTATCCTTTCTAGCTCTAGAGGCAATGCCAACCGATATGCCAAAGGACCCACTCTCTCCAGAACCTCATATGGTCTGATAAAACGAGGACTCAGTTTCCCCTTTCTGCCAAATCTCATAATCCTCTTCCAAGGAGAAACTTTGAGGAATACCTTATCACCCACTGTATATTCAATGTCTCTTCTCTTCAGATCAACATAGGACTTCTGATGGTCTTATGCAGCCTTGAGTCGATCTTTGATCAATCTGATATTTTCCTCTGTCTGCTAAACAATTCCTAGCCCAATCATCTTTCTTTCACCTACTTTATCCCAACGTAGGGGAGTTCTGCACTTCCTGCCATACAAAGCTTCATATGGAGGCATCCCAATGCTTGATTGGTAGCTGTTGTTATATGCAAACTCAATCAAAGGCAAGTGTATATCCCAACTACCTTCAAACTCAATCACACAAGCCCGTAGCATATCCTCCAAGATCTGAATTACTCTCTCAGACTGGCCATCTGTCTGTGGGTGGAATGTTGTGCTGAAGTTCAATCTAGTTCCTAGGGCTCTTTGAAGACTACCCTAGAATCTATAAGTGAACCTAGGATCTCTGTCAGATATAATTGATACTGGCACTCCATGCACTTTTACAATCTCATTTATGTACAATCTGGCCAATTTCTCCAAACTATAGTCTATCCGAACTGCCAAAAGTGAGCAGACTTGGTTAGTCTATCAACTATAACCCATATTGCATCATGACTATTCTGTGTCCTTAGAACTGCCATCACAAAATCCATAGTTATCCGTTCCCACTTCCACTCTAGTAATGGTAATGGATGTAACAAACTAGCTGAAACTTGATGTTTTTCCTTCACTTCCTGATAAGTAAGGCATTTGGAAACAAAGTCAGCTATATCCCTCTTCATACCCATCCATCAGTAATGCTCTTTCAGCCCTCTGTACATTTTAGTTCCACCAGGGTGCATAGCGAAAGGAGACTCATGTGCTTCCTTCATGATGATCTATCTTAATTCCTCATCATTAGGAACACACATTCTGCCCTGATGTAGCAATAAACCGTCACCTCTCACAGAGAATTCAGGTTTCTTACCCTGCTTGACTTCTTTTAGTAGCTTCTGATTTTTTTCATCACTCTGAGCAACCATTCTGATCTGATCAATCAACACTGGCTGTACATGTCATGCAACTACTGTCCCTCATCATCAACCTCTAAACTGGCATGCTGTGCTTTCAATTCATGTACCATAGACAAAGGAGAAACTCTAAGACTTGCCATAGTCTTGCCACTTAAAGCATCAGCCACCACATTTGCTTTCCCTGGCTAATAGTCTATTAAGCAAACATAGTCTTTAATCAATTCTAACCATCTCCTTTGCCTCAAGTTCAATTCCTTCTGGGTGCCTAAGTACTTCAAGCTCTTCTGATCTGTTTAAATGTAGCATTTCTCCCCATACAAATAGTGTCTCCAGATCTTCAGAGCAAAAACAATGGCTGCAAGCTCCAAATCATGTGTTGGGTAGTTCCTCTCATGCGGTTTCAGCTGGCGTGATGCATAAGCAATGACATTCCGATCTTGCATCAGTACACAGCCTAACCCATTGTGAGAAGCATCACTATAAACTGTGTATTCTTTACCCGGTGTAGGTAAAGTAAGGACTGAAGCTTCAGTCAAATGCCTCTTCAACTCATCAAAACTCTGCTGGCATTTATCTGTCCACTGAAATTTTACATCTTTCCGAAGCAGCTTGGTCAGTGGATAAGCTAACATAGCAAACCCTTTCACAAACTGGCGGTAATATCCACCTAAACCCAGAAAACTGTGAATTTCTGTGATATTCCTGGGCCGCTTCCAATTAAGGATAGCTTCTACCTTGCTAGAATCTACCTTGATCCCTTCAGTTGACACAACATGTCCCAAGAAAGATTTCTTTCAGCCAAAATTTACATTTTGATAATTTGGCATATAGATGTTTCTCCCTTAAGGTCTGCAGCACAATCCACATATGTCTATCATGCTCCTCTGCATTCTCGAATATATCAAAATATCATCAATAAACACCACCACAAACTGGTTGAGATATGGTCTAAAGATAGTGTTCATCAGATCCATAAAAGTAGCTAGAGCATTAGTTAACCCGAATGGCATTACCAGAAACTCATAGTGGCCATATTGAGTTCTGAAAGCAGTTTTTGGAATACTCTGCTCTTGCACTTTCAATTGATAATAACCAGATCGCAAATCAATTTTGGAGAATACAGCTGCACCTTTTGAAGGAACGGAAGCGTGAAAAACACAAGATTATACCATTGAATTCAAAAATTTTCACCTAGGGTCACATGCACCATGCAAGATTTATTTTTATCTATTTGATTTCAATGATAAACAACATATTAAAACTCTTTTAATATGTTTTTGGATCTGTATTTGCCATTTAAGATTTTAAAATTAATCAGATTAATTTTAGAACCCTAGATTAAATCAAGAACGATTACACTAACCTCTTGATGTCTTTGCGTGTCTGCGCCTTTGAGATTCGTCTTGAGACACGGATGTTGTCCCTCTAGCTTGTCCACACCAAGAACACCTATGGCAGCCCTTGAACAGCTTCTAAAGCCTTTTCTATTAATTAGAAATTCAAGTTCTGCCTTTTAAGAGATTAGAGATGCAAACAGGACACTAGAAACAATTTCTAGCGTTCTTAATTCAAGAGATTGATGGCTAATCTCTTTGAATTGATGAGAGATGAAGAGAAATAGCTGGAGAGGCTCAAAATGGCGTGACAATTGAGAGGAGAGGCTGCTGGTTATGTTTTCCTTTCATAACCCCACTTAAATAGCTAGGTTAACACATTAAACCCTAGCCACATGTCACCTTTTGATTAGCTCTAGGTTTAAGTGACCCAATCACATTGTGCCAAGTGTCAAACCTATTTAATCTTGATTTTAATCATCTTACATGATTAAAAAACATTTGGCAAGTTTATGTGTTATGCCATGTGTCACCATCTCATGGTGCCACGTGTCACACTGCAAAATGACCAAAATGCCCCTGTGTCTTAATTTTGAGTTCTTAACCCAAAATAATTATTTTCTTCTTCTAATTAATTTATATCAAATATAAATTAATTAATTAATCTCTATTAATTAATTTCTCATCAATTAAATTCATATTTAAACACTTTAAATATAAATTTAATTTATACTACACATCCAATAATCTAGATTTGGTTTCAAGTCATGCTAGGGACTTTGCAATTTAATTGCAAACCAAATCTATTTAATTAATCAATTAAACTCTTTAATTAATTAATTAAATCATATTTAAATAGGTGATAACTTGTGTATATGTGTGACTTACTAGGCTCATCACTAATTGGCAATGAGACATGATATCAACTCTTAATATCATCAGAACTCTTTCTTACCATAAATGATTTCTCTAAATCATTTTATGAACCTCATAGACCATGGTTAACACCTAGCATAGCATGCCATGGCCACCCAATTAGTAATAAGATTTACCTTAAATGAACCTATAATCATATGTTACCATGCACTAGAATCTCTCTGTTACAAAATCCCAACTCAAGCTGGAGTCATGGTTTATGTCAAACTCCATTTGCTATGAATATTATGTTCTCTTTTAATTCCAGTTCTTGATTAAAAGATTTTCTCATCGAAACTCTTTTACGAATAAATCTATCTGTCTGGCCAGAACTTTAAACATCAAGAACATTTATATGAACATAGTATTTTAACTCTATTTACTTAGAGGAACAGATTCGATCTTGATCATCACACACATACGTATATATCTAGCCGGAGCCAACACATGCCCATATACCCTTACATAGTACAAGTATGAAAGCGATCAAACTCAAACTACCTATATACAAGATAAGCGTGCTATCTCAGGTCTAAAGATTATATGCACTAATATGATTTATGACAAAACATTGACAAGAGTAAACTCCATGTGCTTGTCATAAGTGTCACTGGTTCGGCCTACTTATCATTTATAAGTGCCTATCATGTTTGTTATATGGCATGAGACTCACCATTCCATCTTATTTATATCTCATATAAATAACTTGGGAACAAACATGAATACAATCTTTCTGGATAAGTCATGTCCTTATTATGAAGTATCCTCGATTGTGAACCTATTTATGATACTTTGTGCTAGAAATATTGTCACTCATATTCTTAACAACTTAAGAATAATATTTCTAACCAAATATCAATGGACCTTTTCTATTACACATAAATATATTATGTAAACGGAAAAGTGGAAATGCCTTTTATTATTAAAAATATGTACAAGATACATACTAAATGATATGCTCTAGGGCATACTACTAACAATCTCCCACTAGCACTAGAGCCATTCATTACAATACCTTAGACCCATCTTCTCAAGATGTCAGTCTAACTGAGCTTATGACAAAGGCTTAGTGAATGAATCAGCCGGATTTTCAGCTGATGCTATTTTCTGCATGGCTATATTGCCTTGCCCAACTATATCTCTGATAATATGGTAGTGCCTTTCTATGTGTTTGGATTTTGGGTGAGACCTTAGTTCCTTAGCCTATATGACTGCTCCATTGTTGTCACAGTGTAATGGAACTGCTGACTCAATGGAAGGAACTACTGTAAGTTCTGTCACGAACTTCTTTATCCAAACAGCTTCCTTTGCAGCATCTGATGCAGCAATATACTCAGCCTCAGTAGCGGAATCTGCAGTCGTGCTCTGTTTGGAACTCTTCCAACTGACTGCACCTCCATTACAAATGAACACATATCCAGAGGTAGACTTTCTATCATCAATATTTGATTGGAAATCAGAATCAGTATAACCATCCAATTGCAAGTCTCCACCTCCATAAATCAAGAATAAATCCTTAGTTCTTCTCAAGTACTTAAGGATATTCTTGTGACTATCGATGTTCCAAACTGGATTGGATTGATACCGCTAGTCAAACTAACAAAGATATGCGATATCCGGCCTAGTACACAACATTGCATACATTAAACTTCCAATAGCCGAAGCATATGGAATCCTGGCCATCTTATCTCTTTCTTCAGGTGTCTTTGGAGACATCTCTTTAGAAAGGTGGATACCATGTCTCACTGGTAACAATCCTCTCTTGGAATCAAGCATGTTAAACCTCTTTAACACCTTTTCCAAGTAGAGACTTTGGGATAAACCAATTATTCTTTTCGCTCTATCTCTATAGATGTGAATCCCAAGAATATAGGTTGCCTCCCCTAAGTCTTTCATGGAGAATGTATTTGACAACCATATCTTTATAGTCGTCAACATACCTGTATCATTACCCATCAACAGTATGTCATCCACATATAAGACAAGGAAAGTGATAGCACTGTCACTAACCTTCTTATATACACATGGCTCATCCTCATTTTTTTATAAAACCAAAAGATTTAATGGCTTCATCAAAACGGATGTTCCAACTCCTCGAAGCTTGTTTCAACCCATAAATGGATCGCTTTAGCTTGCATACCTTGGAACCATCTTGGGATTCAAATCCCTTAGGTTGTTCCATGAAAATGTTTTCTTCAATGTATCCATTGAGAAAAGTCGCTTTGACATCCATCCGCCAAATCTCATAATTATAGTATGATTGTATTGCTAATAAAATACTTATTGATTTAAGCATGGCAACAAAGTAGAAAGTCTCCTCATAGTCTATTCCTTGCCTTTGGCGAAACCCTTTCGCTACTAGCCTTGCCTTATAGGTCTCTACCTTTCCATCAGAACCAATTTTATTCTTGAAAACCCATTTGTTCCCTATAGGTACAATACCTTCAGGTGGGTCAACAAGATCCCAAACTTGATTCTTATACATGGAATCAATCTCGGATTTCATAGCATCAATCCATTTTGAAGAGTCTATATCTGATATAGCTTCTTCATAGGTAAGTGGATCATCTCCATGATCTACTTCTTCATGAGTAGACAACTCTTGTTCTTCTTCATGAAGAAAACCATATCTCAGGGTGGGTGAGATACCACAGTTGTTCGACGAGGAACAGCTGTAGATGTTTCATCAACGGGTATAGGTTGACTAGATGGATCTATATCCATATGATCTGTTGGTTGGTCAGAATTCTCCAATTCTAACTCTATTTGCCTTCCTTTGCCTCCTTCTTGAACAAACTGTTGTTCAAGAAATGTGGCATCTCTACTTATCACAACCTTTTTGTGAAGTAGGCAAATAAAAATAATATCCAAAACTATCTTTTGGATATCCAACAAATCGACCTTTTTCTGATCTGGTCTCCAATTTATCAGTGTTCAGCTTTTTGATATAAGCTGGACAACCCCAAATCTTAACATAATTAAGACTTGGTTTTCTTCCATGCCATATCTCATAAGGTGTGGAAGAAACTGATTTTGATGGAATCCTATTCAGAATATACAAAGCTGATTCTAATGCAAATCCCCAAAAGGAGATTGGCATATCAGTATAGCTCATCATACTACGTACCATATCCAATAGGGTACGATTTCTCCTTTCAGATACACCATTTAACTGTGGCGTTCCTGGAGGAGTCAGATGAGAAACAATGCCATGCTCTCTCAAGTATTCATCAAATTCAGTACTCAAATATTCACCTCCACGATCTGATCGAAGAGCTTTAATACTCTTTCCTGTTTGATTTTCTACTTCAGATTTAAATTCCTTAAACTTTTCAAAGGATTCATGTTTGTATTTCATCAAATACAAATACCCAAACCTTGATTTATCATCAGTAAAGGTAATAAAATAATGAAAACCCCCTCTAGCCATTTCTTTAAATGGACCGCATACATCACTATGTATTAGTTCCAAAATATTTTCAGCTCTTAGCCCTTGTCCAACAAAGGGTGATCTAGTCATTTTGCCTTGAAGGCAAGATTCACAAGTTGGAGTAGGCTTAGAACCTAATGAGGATAGAATCCCCATTTTCTCCAATTTTGCAATCCAATCTTCTGCAACATGACATAACCTTAAGTGCCAAATATATTTTGAACTTGAGTTGGTTTTCACCATGGCATTGCATTCATTTAGATTGCTATACTAGCAATGGAAACACTTTCCTATTGGCAATGGAAACACTTTCCTGTTGGCAGTGGAAACACTTTCCTTTGCCTTCATCAGCTTTAGTCTTCCTTTTCTGTTTAGCTATTTTCTTAGAAGGACCAGGAATCTGAGGTTTCTTTTTCTTATTGCCCTTCTTCTTGTTGGACTTTCCAGTAGAAAAAGATGCAACCAAAGCTACCTCTTTTCCTTTATTGCCTGGCATATTCTTTTGGGCAATAACCAGCATGTTGAGTAAACCAGCTAAGGTGCATTCCTGTTGAGTCATATGGAAATTTGTCACAAAATTCCCAAAAGACTCAGGAAGGGACTGAAGGATCAAATCCGTCTGTAGTTGGAAATCCATGTTGAAGTCAAGATGTTCCAACTGCTCAATCAGCCGAATCATCTTGTGGACATGATCCCCAACATTCTGTCCCTCAGACATCCTCATGCGGAACAGCTGCCTAGATATCTCATACCTAGCATTGCTACTGTGCTCACCATACAACTCTTGTAGGTGAAGGAGGATCTCACTTGCACTCTGCAAGTTTTCATGCTGCTTCTGTAACTCATTACTCGTGGAAGCAAACATGTAACACTTAGCTCTCATATCATGTTCCTTCCACTTGTCCAAAGTTTCATGTTCCTCTTGTGTGGCCTCTGGAGGTAAGGGACCAGGAACATTTGAATCTAGAACATATCCTATATGTTCAAGGTTCAAGACAAGTTTCAAATTTCTTAGCCAATCAGACAGATTAGGTCCTGTCAACCTATTGCGATCAAGTATGCTTGCAAGGATATTGGATGGTGGTGGTTGTTCTATGCTCATTATTATTAGAAAATTAATTGCAGAAAATAACCAGATTAATTAGTAAATGTATCATGTAATTAACCAAAATGATTATGGTCTTTTAATCAAATTGGTCCTCCCACTAACTTAGCGAATCCTACACTTCCAAAGTAGAAAACGGAAATCCTAGTTGGATGGATTTCTAGTGGGTGATTGAATTCTTATAATTCTATTGATCATCCTCAGGTACATCCATTATTGGAATTACAATAAACTATAAGTGAGCAACTCCTTGCCCATCACATCTCATGTGAGGTTCAATCCTTTTGCTAGCCCCTAATGCTCAAAATCTCAGGTACATCCAATATTTACTTATCTTGCATTAGTTAAGTTGATCCCATTGAGCCAGTAATTATGCAAATAATTTTAATGTCCTCATGTACATCCAATATTGGCCACCAAACCATTTACATATTTACAACATCTCATGCTTAACAATTATTCTTAAGAAGATCTCTTAAATTAATTGCATCTGATGCAACTATTTAAAATTTCTTAAAATAATTGCCCCAATGGAGGGCTTATGTTATAATTACTTTAATTATAGCATTTCCAACTTAATCATTTGTTTGGAAGATTTTATAGCCATCCTAATTACTATTAAGGTCTCACTTTGCACATTATCCATTTAGCATGCATATATCATATAATTGCATACATTCCCATACATCTCATGCATTCATGGATAAGCGATAAATATGGTATGATCATGGACTTTCTAAGGATTCAATTCGAGCCACCAAGAATTGAATCGGGGCATTCTAGGTGCATTTCATTCATTCATTTTACAAGAGTTGCTGAAGGAGTACATAATCAACACTTGATATTGAATTCCTCCCACTGGTCCCACCAATGCTCTTGACCTCCTTGAACTTCTTGCAATCCAATATTACATAGTAATCCTTGGCATACCAAGGCGAATTTACAAGAACTTAAATAAATGAAATTACAACCCAAAAATATTACAAACTTAATAATACATGCCCAAAATAAATAAAAATTAATTAATTAATTTACAATCCCAAAGAAACATAAAAGAAATAAATCCAATCACATTGGTCTTTTATAGTCCATGATCATCCATCACGCATATCACTATTTAACAATTAAATAAAACATACATACTTATATTAAATTGAATATCTCATATTCAACTTAAAAAATCCAGATTTGAATATGATTCAAATAAATTTAAAAATTCAGATTTGAATCTCATTCAAACAAATTTAAAAATTCAGATTTGAATCACATTCAAACAACTTCAAAAATTCAGATTTGAATCACATTCAAATATTTTTTAAAAAATCAGATTTGAATCACATTCAAATATTTTTTAAAAAATCAGATCTGAATTTTATTGAATCAATTTTAAAAAATCAGATTTAAATATGATTCAAACAACTTTAAAAATTCAGATTTGAATCACATTCAAACAACTTTTAAAATTCAGATTTGAATCACATTCAAACAATTTTTAAAATTTTTGATTTGAATCATAATTTAATTGTGTGATTAAAACAACTAATTAAACTCTTTAATTAGTCAAAGAATAGGCCTTAGATCATACAACAATTGCAGAATTAAAAGCCAAACCTTGAACCACCCATGGAACCATTGTTGCCGCCACCAATGGTGGCTTCACCATGTGTGCCGCCACACCTCATGATCCAACCAGCAATGAATCTCTTGATCTCATGATCAAACACACAATTAAATTATATAATCAACAATCTAAATGGCAAATATAGTGGCTCTGATACCAATTGAAGGCAGGCGTGAAAAACATAAGATTATACCATTGAATTCAAAAATTTTCACCTAGGGTCACATGCACCATGCAAGATTTATTTTTATCTATTTGATTTCAATGATAAACAACATATTAAAACTCTTTTAATATGTTTTTGGATCTGTATTTGCCATTTAAGATTTTAAAATTAACCAGATTAATTTTAGAACCCTAGATTAAATCAAGAACGATTACACTAACCTCTTGATGTGCTGCAGCGTGTCTGCGCCTTTGAGATTCGTCTTCAGGACACCAGATGTTGTCCCTCTAGCTTGTCCACACCAAGAACACCTATGGCAGCTCTTGAACAGCTTCTAAAGCCTTTTCTATTAATTAGAAATTCAAGTTTTGCCTTTTAAGAGATTAGAGATGCAAACAGGACACTAGAAACAATTTCTAGCGTTCTTAATTCAAGAGATTGATGGCTAATCTCTTTGAATTGATGAGAGATGAAGAGAAATAGCTGGAGAGGCTCAAAATGGCGTGACAATTGAGAGGAGAGGCTGCTGGTTATGTTTTCTTTTCATAACCCCACTTAAATAGCTAGGTTAACACATTAAACCCTAGCCACATGTCACCTTTTGATTAGCTCTAGGTTTAAGTGACCCAATCACATTGTGCCAAGTGTCAAACCTATTTAATCTTGATTTTAATCATCTTACATGATTAAAAAACATTTGGCAAGTTTATGTGTTATGCCATGTGTCACCATCTCATGGTGCCACGTTTCACTTTGAAAAATGACCAAAATGCTCATGTGTCTTAATTTTGAGTTCTTAACCCAAAATAATTATTTTCTTCTTCTAATTAATTTATATCAAATATAAATTAATTAATTAATCTCTATTAATTAATTTCTCATCAATTAAATTCATATTTAAACACTTTAAATATAAATTTAATTTATACTACACATCCAATAATCTAGATTTGGTTTCAAGTCATGCTAGGGACTTTGCAATTTAATTGCAAACCAAATCTATTTAATTAATCAATTAAGCTCTTTAATTAATTAATTAAATCATATTTAAATAGGTGATAACTTGTGTATATGTGTGACTTACTAGGCTCATCACTAATTGACAATGAGACATGATATCAACTCTTAATATCATCAGAACTCTTTCTTACCATAAATGATTTCTCTAAATCATTTTATGAACCTCATAGACCATGGTTAACACCTAGCATAGCATGCCATGGCCACCCAATTAGTAATAAGATTTATCTTAAATGAACCTATAATCATATGTTACCATGCACGAGATTGTCTCTGTTACAAAATCCCAACTCAAATTTGAGTCATGGTTTATGTCAAACTCCATTTGCTATGAATATTATGTTCTCTTTTAATTCCAGTTCTTGATTAAAAGATTTTCTCATCGAAACTCTTTTACGAATAAATCTATCTGTCTGGCAGGAACTAGAAACATCAAGAACAATTAAATGAACATAGGATTTTAACTCTATTTACTTAGAGGAACAGATTCCATATTGATCAACACCTACCTCCATATATAACTAGCAGGAGCCAACACATGCCCATATACCCATACATAGTACAAGTATGAAAGCAGTATCAAACTCAAACTACCTATATACAAGATAACTGTGCTATCTCAGGTCTAAAGATTATATGCACTAATATGATTTATGACAAAACATTGACAAGAGTAAACTCCATGTGCTTGTCATAAGTGTCCTTGGTTGACCTACTTATCATTTATAAGTGCCTATCATGTTTGTTATATGGCATGAGACTCACCATTCCATCTTATTTATATCTCATATAAATAACTTGGGAACAAACATGAATACAATCTTTCTGGATAAGTCATGTCCTTATTATGAAGTATCCTCGATTGTGAACCTATTTATGATACTTTGTGCTAGAAATATTGTCACTCATATTCTTAACAACTTAAGAATAATATTTCTAACAAAATATCAATGGACCTTTTCTATTACACATAAATATATTATGTAAACGGAAAAGTGGAAATGCCTTTTATTATTAAAAATATGTACAAGATACATACTAAATGATATGCTCTAGGGCATACTACTAACACCTTTCAACTGATCAAACAGATCATCAATGCGAGGCAATGGATATCTATTCTTTATTGTCACCTTATTCAACAGTCGGTAGTCAATACATATGTGGAGAGTGCTATCTTTCTTCTTAACAAACAATATTGGCGCTCCCCAAGGTGACACACTAGGGTGGATGAAGCCCTTTTCAAGTAGTTCTTGCAACTGTACCTTCAACTCCTTCAAATCTGCAGGTGCCATTCTATATGGTGTTATGGAGATTGGATCCACACTAGGCATAACATTAATTTCAAACTGCACTTCTCTTTCTGGAGGTAATCCTGGCAATTCATCAGGAAACACATCTAGAAAATCATATACTATAGGTATATCCTTCAATGCTGGACTCCACACTTGGGTGTCTATCACATGTGCCAAGTATGCTTCACACCCCCTTTCTGATCATTTTTCTAGCTAGTGCAGCCAAAATGATGTTTGATGGTAATAACTGCCTCTCCCCATGTATTACCACTTCACTGTATTGAGGGAGACCAAAAGTGATTGTCTTCAGTCTACAGTCAAACATGGCGTGATGCCTGGCTAACCAATCCATGCCCAAGATGATATCATAATCTCTGAAGTGCATTTCAATGAGATCATACATAAAAGTATGTCCTTGGATCACCAAAGGACAATCCCTATACATTCTATTGACCTTAACCTCTTGTCCTAGCAGACTTGTTACTAGCACCTCAAAGTCTATTTTTGTACATGGAACAACAATGCAATCAATGATGCTAGCACTCACATAGGAATGGGTAGAACCTAGATCAAATAATACAAACACAACTTAATTAAAAGTTGAGAAGGTACCAGCCACAACATCAGATGTCTTAGCCTCTTCTCTCTGTCTCATTGTGTAGACTCTGACTGATGCACTTCCTTACTCTGACTGATTCACTAAGCCTTGGCCGCCTACTGGACTACCTCTACCCCTGCCTCTACTTTTGCTAGGTAGTTGTGAACCTCTGGTGGCAGGATTCTGAACTGACCCTTCAGCAGTAGTAGGAGGTGGTCCAACTCTACGAATACTGGTGCAGTCTTTGGTAAAGTGCCCTGTGCCTCCACAGTTATAACAGGCTCATATGGCCTTGTAGCACACCCCACCATGATTTCTTCCATAAGTTTCACATTGGTGGGGAGGGTAGGAACTTTTAGTACTCTACTAACCAGATAGAGGAGATTTCTATCCCAAATATCTTCCCCTACCGAACTTTGTACCACCTCTGTTGTGTCCCCCATGGTTCTTCCTCTTTCCAATAGGACCACTGGAACTCTGCTCTACTCAATTTCCCTCTTTTTCTGTCTTCTCTGGTTTCTTTTCCTCAGGGGCCGCTTCAGATTCAATTTTTTCTAATTCTAGAGCTTGAGAAATAAGCTTAGAGAAGTTGTTATGTTTGAATCCGACCACTTGTAATCTGATACTAGGCTTCAACCCGGTTTCAAACCTCTTACATCTCTCCCTACTGGTAGAAAGTAGACTTACTGCAAAATGGCTCAGGCGGGAAAATTCCCTTTCATATTCAGCCAGCGATTTACTCCCCTGTTTCAGACTTAGGAACTCTTGCAGCTTCTGGTCCACATAAGCATCAGGGACATATTTTTGTCTGAACTCCCATAGAAAATCATTCCATGTTAGCACTGAAGGTTCTACCAGACTATGGGGAATGTTTTTCCAACAGCATATGCATCCCCCTGTAATAGAGACACTGAATATTCAAATATGAGCTCTTCTGTACAATGTAGCTTCTTGAACACCCCATCCATTCTCTCTAACCACTGTTCTGCCTCTAGAGGATGTACTATCCCCTTAAGCTCAGTAGCCCCATATTTCATCAATTTGTCATGCTGCCTAGCTGAAGACTGCGGTTGTGTTAGTAGTATGCCCTAGAGTGTATCATTTAGTATGTATCTTGTACATGTTTTATTAATAAAAGGCATTTCCACTTTTCCATTTATATAATATATTTATATGTAATAGAAAAGGTCTATTGATATTTTGTTAGAAATTCTATTATTAAGTTGTTAAAAATATGAGTGACAGTATTTCTAGTACAAAGTATCATAAATAGGTTCATAATCGAGGATACTTCATAATAAGGACATGACTTATCCAGAAAGATTGTATTCATGTTTGTTCCCAAGTTATTTATATGAGATATAAATAAGATGGAATGGTGAGTCTCATGCCATATAACAAACATGATAGGCACTTATACATGATAAGTAGGTCGAACTAGTGACATTTATGACAAGCACATGGAGTTTACTCTTGTCAATGTATTGTCATAAATCATATCAGTGCATATAATCTTTAGACCTGAGATAGCACAGTTATCTTATATATAGGTGGTTTGAGTTTGATACTGCTTTCATACTTGTACTATATATGGGTCTATGGGCATATGTTGTCTCCTACTAGTTATATATGGAGGTAGGTGTTGATCAAGATAGAATATGTTCCTTTAAGTAAATAGAGATAAAATCCTATGTTCATTTAATTGTTCTTGATGTTTCAAGTTCCTGGCCAGGACATATAGATTTAATTAGAAAAGAGTTTCTGATGAGAAAAATCTTTTTAATCAAGAACTGGAATTAAAAGAGAGCATAATATTCATAGCAAATGGGGTTTGACATACACCATGACTCCAGCTTGAGTTGGGATTTTGTAACAGAGAGATTCTAATGCATGGTAACATATGATTATATGTTCATTTAAGGTAAACCTTATTACTGATTGGGTAGCCATGGCATGCTATGCTAGGTGTTAACCATGTAACACCCTAGGCAAATCCCACATCGACAAAACACGGGAGAGATGCTGAGGTGCATAAAATGAATTAGAGAAATCATTTATGGTAAGAAAGAGTTCTGATAATATTAAGAGTTGATATCATGTCTCGTTGCCAATTAGTGATGAGCCTAGTAAGTCATACACATACACAAGTAATCACCTAATTAAATATGATTTAATTAATTAATTAAAGAGTTTAATTGATTAATTAAATAGGTTTAGTTTGCAATTAGATTGCAAAGTTCCTAGCATGACTTGAAACCAAATCTAGATTATTAAATGTATATGGGTAAGTTAAATTTATATTTAAAGTGATTAAATATGAATTTAATTAATGAGAAATTCATTAATAAAGATTAATTAATTAATTTATATTTGATATAAATTGATTAAAAGAAGAGAAATAATTATTTTGGATTGAGAACTCAAAATTAAGACACAGAGGCATTTTGGTCATTTCACAGGGTGACATGTGGCACCATGAGATGGTGACACATGGCATTACACATAAGCTTGCCAAATGTCATTTAATCATATAAGATGATTAAAATTACGATTAAATATAGGTTTGACACTTGGCACAATGTGATTGGGTCAATTAAACCTAGAACTAATCAGAGGGTGACATGTGGTAAGGGTTTTATGTGTTGACCTACCTATATAACTGTTGTTATGAAAAGAGAAAAAATAACCAGTAGCAAATAACCTTGGTGCTGCCACCCAAGAGGCTTCCCCTTCTCTTTATCTTCTTTTCTCATATTTTCCAAGAGATTAACAAACAATCTCTTGAATTAAAAATACTAGAAATTGTTTCTAGTGTCTTGTTTACATCTTTAATCTCTTAAAAGGTAGAACTTGATTTTCTAAATAATAGAAAAAGCTTTAAAAGCTGTTCAAGGGCTGCCATAGGTGTTCTTGGTGTGGACAAGCTAGAGGGGCAACATCTGGTGTTCTGAAGACGCATCTCAAAGGCGCAAATACACTGCAGTGCATCAAGAGGTTAGTGTGTTTATTCTTGATTTAATCTAGGGTTCTAAAATTAATCTGATTAATTTTAAAATCTTAAATGAAAAATAAAGATCCAAAAACATATTAAAAGAGTTTTAATATGTTGTTTATCATTGAAATCAAATAGATAAAAATAAATCTTGCATGATGCATGTGACCCTAGGTGAAAATTTTTGAATTCAATGGTATAAACTTGTGTTTTTTATGCTTTTGCTCCTTCAATTGGTATCAGAGCCACTATATTTGCCATTTAGATTGTTGATTATATGATTTAATTGTATGTTTTGATCATGAGATGATTTATGCATTGCTAGTTGCAATGGATGTGTGGCGGCATGCAAGAGAACATCAACATGGTGCGCAAGGTTTGTGGCTTCATGGGTGGTGCAAGGCTTGGCTTCTTAATTCTGCAATTGTTGTATGATCTACAGCCTATCCTATGACTAATTAAAGTATTTAATTAGTAGTTTTAATCACATAATTAAATTTTGATTCAAATCAGAATTTTAAAAATTGTTTGAATGTGATTCAAATCTGAATTTTAAAAGTTGTTTGAATGTGATTCAAATCTGAATTTTTAAAGTTATTTGAATAATATTCAGATCTGAATTTTTAAAAATTGTTTGAATGTGATTCAAATCTGATTTTTTAAAAATTGTTTGAATGTGATTCAAATCTGAATTTTTAAGGTTGTTTGAATGTGATTCAAATCTGAATTTTTAAATTTGTTTGAATGTGATTCAAATCTGAATTTTTAAATTTATTTGAATTATATTCAAATCTAGATTTTTAAGTTGAATATGAGATATTCAATTTAATTTAAGTATGTATGTTTTATTTAATTGTTAAATAGTGATATGCAAGATGGATAATCATGGACTATAAAAGACCAATGTGATTGGATTTATTTCTTTTATGTTTCTTTGGGATTGTAAATTAATTAATTAATTTAAATTTATTTTGGGCATGTATTATTAAGTTTGTAATAATTTTTGGGTTATAATTTCATTTATCTAAGTTCTTGTAAATTTGCCTTGGTAAGCCAAGGATTACTATGTATTTGGATTGCAAGAAGTTCAAGGAGGTCAAGAGCATTGGCGGGACCAGTGGGAGGAATTCAAGATCAAGGGTTGATTATGTACTCCTTTAGCAACTCTTGTAAAATGAATGAATGAAATGCACCTAGGAATGCCCTGATTCAATTCTTGGTGGCTTAGAATTGAATCCCTTAGAAAGTCCATGATCATACCATATTTACTGCTTATCCATGAATGCATGAGATGTATGGGAATGTATGCAATTATATGATATATGCATGCTAAATGGATAATATGCAAAGTGAGACCTTAATAGTAATTAGGATGACCATAAAATCTTCCAAACAAATGACTATGTTGGAAATGCTATAATTAAAGTAATTATAACATAGGCCCTCCATTGAAGTAATTATTTTAAGAAATTTTTAAATAGTTGCATAAGATGCAATTAATTTAAGAGATTTTCTTAAGAATAATTATTAAGCATGAGATATTGTAAATATGTAAATGGTTTGGTGGCCAATATTGGATGTACCTGAGGACATTAAAATTATTTGCATAATTACTGGCTCAATGGGATCAACTTAACTAGTGCAAGATAAGTCAATAATGGATGTACCTGAGATTTTGAGCATTAGGGGCTAGGTAAAGGATTGAACCTCACATGAGATGTGATGGGCAAGGAGTTGCTCACTTATAGTTTATTGTAATTCCAATATTGGATGTACCAGAGGATGATCAATAGAATTATAAGAATTCAATCACCCACTAGAAATCCATCCAACTAGGATTTCAATTTTCTACTTTGGAAGTGTATGATTCGCTAAGTTAGTAGGAGGACCAATTTGATTAAAAGACCATAATCATTTTGGTTAATTACTTGATATATTTACTAATAAATCTGGTTATTTTCTGATAATAATGAGCATAGAACAACCTCCATCATCCAATATCCTTGTAAGCATACTTGATCGCAATAGGTTGATAGGACCTAATCTCTCTGATTGGCTCAGAAATTTGAAACTTGTCCTGAACCTTAAACATATAAAATATGTTCTAGACTCAAATGTTCCTAGTCCCTTACCTCCAGAGGCCACTCCAGAAGAACATGAAACTTTGGACAATTAGAAGGAGTATGATATGAGAGCTAAGTGTTACATGTTTGCTTTCATGAGTAATGAGTTACAGAAGTAGCATGAGAACATGCAGAGTGCGAGTGATATCCTCCTTCACCTACAAGAGTTGTATGGTGAGCACAACAGGAATGCTAGGTATGAGATATCTAGGCAGCTGTTCCGCATGAGGATGTCTGAGGGACAGAATATTGGGGATCATATCCATAAAATGATTCAGCTGATTGAGTAGCTGGAACATCTTGACTTCAACATGGATTTCCAACTACAGACGGATTTGATCCTTCAGTCCCTTCCTGAGTCTTTTGGGAATTTTGTGACAAATTTCCATATGGCTAAACAGGAATGCACCTTAGCTGGTTTACTCAACATGCTGGTTATTGCCCAAAAGAATATGCTAGGCAATAAAGGAAAAGAGGTAGGTTTGATTGCATCTTCTTCTACTGGAAAGTCCAATAAGAAGAAGGGTAACAAGAAAAAGAAATCTCAGATTCTTAGTCCTTCCAAGAAAATTGTAACACCCCTCACTTGACTACAGTATAGCCAAGAAAGTGTCCTACATTCGGTGCCGGAGCACCTTATCTTATCTTACTTTATTATTTTAGTAATTTTGAATTCGTTTAATTTAATATCGATTATTTCTCTATGGAGAAACAAGCGGAGTTTCTCCTATTTTATTATCAGTTGACGTATTTCACTATTCACTTGCTTGAAATTTTCAGTAATATTTTACAATAAAAAATCTCATCAATTATTTTCATAACCATCTCATAATTCACATCTCATTCATATATCTCAATTTCATATCCATTTCCATGCATTTCCATTCATGCACAATTTATATATATAAATTCTCAAGCTTCATTAATTTACATGATTTGTAGACTGATTACATAAATTCATAATTTACATGATCTACAAATTAATTACAGTTTCATAATCTATATTTCAACATACAATTCATAGTTTACATTACAAAAAATAATTAATTATAATATACAAAATACATAATATAATGCATTGCTGAGGAGGTGACAATCTTAAACACTCTACAGGTCAAAACTCCAAAATCTCTGTTTTGGATTCACTGGGCTTTAACTTCAGTACCTGCGCGAGGAAACAAATCCATTACGCTAAGCATTGCTGCTTAGTGGTGCAATAATATAACAAGAAATAATGTATACAAATAAAAAATAATTAGAGCATATTTTCTGTACTAAAGAATTTTACTAGGTTCATATGAAATTTGCCACACAGTACATTTTTTTTTTGTTATTTATGTAATACATATATTTTTTTGTCATTTATGTTGCTCTCTAGAATCACTTCTTTCATAAGTTTACAATAATCATTTATATAATGTACAAATAAATCTAAAATTTATACTTATACTTATATTCTTATGAAAATTACATTTTTAATGTTATTTAAGTTACAATTCTTCTACTAGTCTTTTTATCACTTTCTTTATACTTTCTAAGTTGTTTACAATCATTTCGTAATATTTAAATTTTTTTAGAACTAATTTAATTTATTTCAGATCATTCTAAGGAACAAATTTTTGGGGCTAATCTAATTTTTTTGGGAACTTCTTCTCATTTATTTACTTTCTAACATTTTTAATTGCTAATATTCATAACTTATTTTAATAAATTAGACTGCCCAAGTAACCTATGACAAGCTGACTAAACTAGATAACGGGTCATTGGCACTGGACATCGCGGTCCCTCGGGCCGTCATACCATGGGACGCAGAACGTCAACCACGTATACAGTCAGTATGGCTAAAAAGCCATGATATCACATAATCGGGTATAAAAGTCATTAATACGGGCATAAAAGCCATGAATATAGGCATAAAGCCTTTCGTAGTACTGCTAAAACAGTACCCTATTGGCATGTCAATCTATCCAATCTGACACACGTGTCTAGGCAATACAAGGGCACATAATATCATTAAATATTAATACATTGTGTTTTATGACTTCATTATTTCATGATAAATTTCAATTATAATTCATACATTCATTTGATCATTTATGTGATTACAATTCACATCAATTATCCTTTTATACCATTGTACTCAAAGTGCTTTTCCTTTCTATAATAATGAGAACTAATGTCTCATTCATTTATTAATATGATTTATTTATTCATTCATTATGTCATTCATATTGATCATAATTCAAAACAATGGTTCACATGTACCATTGTATTCAAAACATTTTTCTTTTCTCATTTATACATTCAAAAATTTACTTATGTAATTACAAATTTTATATTTCAAGTTGAGTTACTAATATTTTATGAATTCTATTTGTGATGGGCATATAAGCCCTAACTATCTATTCACATCAATTAGGTGACTTATTTTTCATGTTTCAAGTAATCCATGAACCTTTCATGGATTTCAAATTTATGGCCTTAATTTCCCTTTAACAATTTTGACTAGGATGCATAGTCCACATTTGTCATACAATTCTAAGCATTTAAGCTTAGAATTGGTTCTAGGTCTTCATCTTAATTTGCTAATCCTTTTGATTACTATTCACCTTACTAGTCAATCAAAATGTTGACTTTTTCATACTTAATGGATATGTTAATTCTAATTACACCAAGATCCCACATTTTGAGTTTTACGTTTGGTAGTATTAATTGCCAATTGCAATTTAAAGTCCCGTAGATGCATTTCTAAATTTTCAATTTTGATTACCTAAGTTTACTGTTCCATTAGACAATTTTACAGTGAAAACTAGGCTAACCTTTCTGCATCAAAGTTGTTCCTTGTTGTGTCTTCTTTAATTCCTTTTTTGAATCACTCAATTTGGAGTTTTGTAGCTCAAGTTATGGTCATTTTACCATAACTGGCCGGATTGACCTATACCCATAATTTATGGGCAATTTGGTTTTGCCAGATTTGGTGACCTAAGTTTGGTTGGAAATTTAACTAGGTTATGGTCAGAATTTGGATTTGTGTTCCTCATGAAAGTTGTAGGGCTATGTCTCATCTTTCTTCTGGTAAACTTTCAGATCAATTTAACTTTTATACACTGAGTTATGACTAAATGAATAAACACTGTTTATTTGGTCATTTTCCAGGGACAGCATGTTGGTCACCCAGATTAGGGTAATTTTTAGGTCAACTTGGTTTGGTTTGGTTTTCTAGGCAGGGTTCCTTCATCAAAGTTGTGCCATTATTTCTTATAAAACTTTTTCCATTGGTTTCATTGCATTTGGAGTTTTATAGACCAAGTTACAGCCATTTTACCAAAACTGGTCAGGTGATCTTTAGTCCAGGAAATTCTGGGCAGAATGGTTTTGGTTAGTTTGGTGACTTCACTTGGGCCGGCAATTTCATTTGGTTAGAAGCATTTATGGGCTTGATGGTCTCAATGAAAGTTGTAGTCCTATGTTTGATCATTCCAATGACCAAAAATCAGGTCATTTGGACCTGTCTAGTGTGAGTTATGTCCAAATGATATGTTCATTTGGTCAATTTTCTGGGTTCAGTGTTTGGATTTCCGGATTGAGACATTAAATTGGTCAAGATTTGGACATAATTTGGGCATGATTTCTTCATGAAAAATGGGGTATTTTGTCCTAAGTTTCATCTCCAATTGACCTAATACCAATTGGAGCAACACAACTCCAGTTATAACTCAAATAATACATTGGACTCAAAGGTCTGAATTTCCTGCATAAGAATCAACACTCCCAAATTCAATTCTCCCAACTACGCAAACTTCATTTGACCTACATGGCACTTCTAATGATCATTAAATCATCTCAACATCATCAACTTCAAGACACACATCAATTTCCCCAAAGATAGGTCAAAAACCCTAACTCACATTCCTCAATTCATGTAAACACATGCAAATCAATTTGTTCATCATAATTACTCATCAATATCACTAATAAACACAAATAATTTCATCAAAACCATCAAACCACAACTCTTATCATGGCTACTGAAATTTAGTAATTTCCTATCCCTATGAATTTCTTTTAATTTCATGTCAATCTAACTTAATTTAGCAAGCTTGTCATGCTTAGAAAAGAAATAAAAATGAATTAGTGCACTAACCTCACTTGGTGACTTAACAACTTCACTTCTATTCCTTCTTTTTACTATCAATGAATCTTTATGAGGTGGGGAGAAATTTTAGTGAAGGCCAATCAGGGTTTTAAGTTAGAAAAGCTTAAGAAAATAAGCTTAAAAAAAAAGAAAAATGGGTTTGGTTAAGGGAGCTACGGCTATGGAGTGTTGGAGAAGAAGAAGTGTTATTTTTATTCCATTTTAAGTCTTTTTAAATATATAATTATCTCCTCTTGTTTGTTTGTTGAATTTCCATTGGCTACAAATTTAATCTTTATTCATTTATGACATCGTGCTTATGTAATAAATCAAATTAAACTTCATTTTCTTTTCTTTTCTTTTCTTTCTTACTCATTTTCAATTTAATTTTTAGTAATATTTATTCACATTACATATCATAATAATTATTTACTTAACTAGACAAGTCGGCCAAAAATCGTCTCTGAAGGCGAAATGACCAAAATGCCCTCCGTTTGACTTATTGAGCCAAAATCATCTGTACCGATCTAAAAAATTTTTTAAGCCTTTTCTTGGCATTCTAATGCCATAGCAACCTCAATGACTCTTCTCTGGGGTCTCGAAAATTATTTCACGAATTTCTCCCAGGTTTAGGGCTTCTTGTTGCGAAGTCCGCAACTTTCCACTATGTTACCCATTGCTAGGGCACTGGGTCTAAATTTTTTCTAAATTTTTCTTATTAATATTTGAGTTAATTATGGTTCCTCACTTTAGTTTAAATATTTTTCCAGACGTTCTAGCTATCTGAACCAACACCGGTCACCGGAACAGTATAATGTATGGAATTGCTACAGTGAGGGTGTTACAATTCTTCCCCTCTAACAAAAATTTCGTCCTCGAAATTTACCTGACATAAGCAGTCGACGAACTGCTGCCTCCTTACTTCTACACCTTTCTGTGTTATCGTACTTGACTTTCTCCTCAGTCTCAATCCTATCCTCAAACAATTTTGCACTCATCCTTTTTCATCTTAAATACAGTCTCCTTTTCATCTCCATTCGCTATCTCATTGTCCCTCCACTCCCTTATTCCATACCTTAACCTAAAATAAATGAGAAATACTGATCTGCAAGAGTGTCACCCCGACTCTTATGAATGCAATGCATGATATGCAGTCTATCTAGGTCTAGAAATGCCTAAACCACACTCTGATACCAATAAATGTAACACCCCTCACTTAACTATAGTGTAGCCGAGCAAGGCATGCTACATTCGGTGCCGGAGCACCCTATCTTATCTTACTTTATTATTTTAGTAATTTTGAATTCGTTTAATTAAATATCGATTATTTCTCTATGGAGAAACAAGCAGAGTTTCTCCTATTTTATTATCAGTTGACGTATTTTACTATTCACTTGCTTGAAATTTTCAGTAATATTTTACAACAAAAATCTCATCAATTATTTTCATAACCATCTCATAATTCACATCTCATTCATATATCTCAATTTCATATCCATTTCCATGCATTTCCATTCATGCACAATTTATATATATAAATTTTCAAGCTTCATTAATTTACATGATTTATAGACTGATTACATAAATTCATAATTTACATGATCTACAAATTAATTACAGTTTCATAATGTGACACCCCTTACCCGTCTACAGTGTAGCCGAGCAAGTTATGCCACTCAGTGTGCCGGAGCACCAATTCATATTCTAATTACAATTTATCCCTTTTAATTCACTTATTTTCAATTTTTGATAAATCTAAATTTTTTCGCAAATTTTATAGAAAATCTGGCAGAGTGCCGGCTATAAATCAGAAAACAGTTCTTCTGAACCTGCTTAAAAACACTTCTAATATAATTTCCAAATCCAAACTCCATTATACACACATATCTCAACCCAATCTCAACATCTCAATACTATTTTCAAAACTTTTCTATTCACTTCATCACTAGAAGCTCGTTCATAAATATTTCTCAACATTTCATTTATCAACATACATTATATAGAAAATTTTAATAACATGAAATTTCATATATTTACATTATTACATAATTACAAGAGTTTATAATTACAATCCAAACTAATACAAAATGCACAATACAAAATGCTACCCAAAATCCTAATGTCCTACCATATGCACTACAGATGTGAGGTGACTCTGGACTCCGGATGCAGCTCTGAACACTCACTTTGTCTGATGTCTGCTGGGCTCCCCAGCTAGGTCTCCAGTACCTGCATGTAGCAAAAGGGACGCCCTAAGCAATTCTGCTTAGCGGTGACAATATAAAATAAAATAAAATAAAGATAAGCAGACATAATGTATATTTACATTTTTTGGTTGACTTAATTTCTGATATTATTTGCAGTATTATTCGATTTAAATTTGGTAAGTTTTATTAACATTGCTCGAGTAACCCATACTAGTCGACTGGACTGGATAAATGGGTAAACTGGCACTGGGTACTAAGTACCTCGGACCATCACACCATCGGTCACATTGTGTCTCCCAGTGTGCTACAGAACAGCTAATAAGCTGTAATAATTATCAGGGTTAAAACCCAAGTATATCAACTCAAATAACATAGCCAAAGGCTATTATGCCACAGAATGGCATGGGAAGCCATGAAACATAGAATGGCATAAAGCCATACGCAGTACTGCTAACGGAACCCTATTGGCATGCCAAGTTATCCAAACCAATCTTGTTAGGTATACTAGGGCATATTACACTTTTAAATTTCTCAATTCTTGAAATTCATGTTTTTGTGTTACTATTCATTTCATTAGTCAACTAAAATATTGACTTTTGTATAGACAATAGGTACATTAGTTCTAATACTCCCAACATACCACATTTTGCATTCTAAATTTGTTGGTATTGGTTGCCAACACCATTTCTAAGCTTAATGTTAATTGGGCAAAATTTTCTGTTTTCATGCTTTATATTTACTGTTTCATTAGTCATTTTTGTAGTAGAAATTTGGCAAAATGATCAATGAAAGTTGTTCCTTATTTTGTCTAGTTGAATTTCTTTTTTTGAATCACTCCATTTGGAGTTTTGTAGCTCAAGTTATGGCCCAAAAACCACAACTGGCCGGATTTAAATTTTTTCAAAATTTCTGGACTGACCAAATCTACAGTGTTAGGAATAGTGACTGCAACTCAGTTTTTAAATATGTTCTGGTCATAATTTGGGTTAGATTTCTTCATAAAAGTTGTTTCTCTATATCTTAGCTTATTGCTAGTAAAAGTTCAGGTCAATTGGACATTTCTACACTGAATTATGGCCAAATGACCAAATACTATTCATTTAACCATTTTGCCAGGGCAGACTGCAGGTCACCCGGATTAGGGTAATCTTTTAGTCCACTTGTTTTGGTTTTCTGGGCATTGTTTCTTCACCAACGTTGTGCCATTATGTGTCTAGTTTCATGTCCAATTGGCCTTGCACCAATTGGACCTCTACAATTCAAGTTATTGCTATCCAAACCTGCTGGACTCATGCCCAGTCCTGGAGGTCACCAAGGGCAGCCACACCAAACTCCAATCCCACTACACCATTCACTTCATTTTTTATTCAAATCAAACCAAATAGTCACTAATTGACCATTAAAACCTAATTTCATTATCACATGTTAAAAGTCTCATTTTTCACCCCAAACCCTAACTCAAATATCACAAACCATGTATTATCATGGCATTTCATCAATCCATTCAATTCATGCATATTGAGAGCAGCCAAACTATCATTTTAACTCCATAAAACTCATCATAATCATACGCTAAGCAAGGCTGCTGAAATTTATGGGATGGCATACACATAGTATTTAACAAATTTTCTTTGTAATTTGCACTCATACATAGTCCTTAACATGAATTTAAGGTGAAAATTAAGGTTAGGTCACTAACCTCTATGGAGTGAAGTTTCTCATCTTGCTAGGGTTCTTGTTTTCCTTTTCTTTTTGCTCCTAAAAGAATCACCAAGATGCAAGAACACTTTTTTATGTTGCTAGGTTAGGGTTTTATGGTGTAGAAGCTAATGAAATCAAGCTTGAAAAAGCTTGAAAATGGTGGCTATGGTGGGTATGTCACGGCAAGGAAGAAGAAGAGAAGAGAATTCTGATTTTTCTTTCATTTTTCAGCCCACTTTATCTCTTTTAATTAAAGTTATGCCATGTGTCCATATTGGGTTGGTTGAGAGAATCTTAATGACATCATTATGATATCATTATGCCATTTTCTTTCATTTTCTCTCCTTTTCTTGTCTATTTAATTGCAATTAAATTTTTAACAATATTTATTCATATTTTATGTTATATAAATTATTTATTTAACTGGACAAGTTGGCCAAAAATCATCTCTGAAGTCGAAATGACCAAAATGCCCTCCGTTTGGCTTAACGAGCCAAAATTGTCTGTACCGATTGAGAAATTTTTCTAAGCATTTCCTTGGCATTCTAATGCCATAAGAACCTCAATGAACCTTCTCTGGAGTCTCAATAATTATTTTATAATTTTTCCCCCGAGTCTAGGGCTCCTTGTTGCGAGAACCACAACTTCTCACCAGGTTACCCATCGCTAGGGCACCGGCTCATTTAACTTGGTTATATTTTATTTCTAAAATTTTTCCTAAATTTTTCTTATTAATATTTGAGTTAATTATGGTTCTTCACTTTAGTTTAAATATATTTCCAGACGTTCTAGTTTTCCGGACTGACATTGGTCACCGGAACAATAGACTGTAAGGACTAGCTAAAGTGAGGATGTTACACATAATCTATATTTCAACATACAATTCATAGTTTACATTACAAATAATAACTAATTATAATATACAAAATACATAATGCATTGCTGAGGAGGTGACAACCTTGAACACTCTGCAGGTCAAAACTCTAAAATCTCTATTTGGGATTCACTGGGTTTTAACTTAAGTACCTGCGCGAGGAAATAAATCCATCGCGCTAAGCATTGCAGCTTAGTGGTGCAATGATATAATAAGAAACAATGTATACAAATAAAAAATAATTAGAGCATATTTTCTATACTCTAGAATTTTACTGGGTTCATATGAAATTTGCCATACAGTACATTTTTTTTTTGTCATTTATATAGTAAATTTTTTTTTTTGTCATTTATGTTGCTCTCTAGAATCACTTCTTTCATAAGTTTGCAATAATCATTTATATAATGTACAAATGAATCTAAAATTTATACTTATATTCTTATGAAAATTACATTTGTAACGTTATTTAAGTTATAATTCTTCTACTAGTTTTTTTATCACTTTCTTGATACTTTCTAAGTTGTTTACAATTATTTCGTAATATTTAAATTCTTTTAAAACTAATTTAATTTATTTCAGATCATTCTAAGGAATAAATTTTTGGAGCTAATCTAATTTATTTTGGAACTTCTTCTCATTTATTTACTTTCTAGCATTTTTAATTGCTAATATTTATAACTTATTTTAATAAATTAGACTGCCCAAGTAACCTACGACAGGCTGACTAAACTGGATAATGGGTCGTTGGCACTGGACACTGCGGTGCCTCAGGCCGTCATACAATGGGACGTAGAACGTCAACCACGTATGTAGTCAGTGAAGGAACGGAAGCGTGAAAAACACAAGTTTATACCATTGAATTCAAAAGTTTTCACCTAGGGTCATATGCATCATGCAAGATTTATTTTTATCTATTTGATTTCAATGATAAACAACATATTGGAATTCTTTTAATATGTTTTTGGATCTGTATTTTCCATTTAAGATTTTATAATTAATCAGATTAATTTTAGAACCCTAGATTAAATCAAGAACGATTACACTAACCTCTTGATGCACTGCAGCGTGTCTACGCCTTTGAGATTCGTCTTCAGGATACCAGATGTTGTCCCTCTAGCTTGTCCACACCAAGAACACCTATGGCAGCCCTTGAACAACTTCTAAAGCCTTTTCTATTAATTAGAAATTCAAGTTCTCCCTTTTAAGCGATTAGAGATGTAAATAGGACACTAGAAACAATTTCTAGTGTTCTTAATTCAAGAGATTGATGGCTAATCTCTTTGAATTGATAAGAGATGAAGAAGAATAGATAAAAAGCCTCAAAGTGGCGTGACAAAGGAGAGGAGTGGCTGCTGGTTATTTTTACTTTTCATAACCACACTTAAATAGCTAGGTTAACACATTAAACCCTTGCCACATGTCACCCTTTGATTAGCTCTAGGTTTAAGTGACCCAATCACATTGTGCCAAGTATCAAACCTATATTTAATCTTGATTTTAATCATCTTACATGATTAAAACACATTTGGCAAGCTTATGTATAATCCCATGTGTCACCATCTCATGGTGCCACGTGTCACACTGTGAAATGACCAAAATGCCCCTGTGTCTTAATTTTGAGTTCTCAACCCAAAATAATTATTTCTCATCTTCAAATCAATTTATATCAAATATAAATTAATTAATTAATCTCTATTAATTAATTTCTCATTAATTAAATTCATATTTAAACACTTTAAATATATGTTTAACTTATATTATACATCCAATAATCTAGATTTGGTTTGAAGTCATGCTAGGGACTTTGCAATTTAATTGCAAACCAAACCTATTTAATTAATCAATTAAACTCTATAATTAATTAATTAAATCATATTTAAATAGGTGATAACTTGTGTATGTGTGTGACTTACTGGGCTCATCACTAATTGGCAATGAGACATGATATCAACTCTTAATATCATCAGAACTCTTTCTTACCATAAATGATTTCTCTAAATCATATTATGAACCTCATAGACCATGGTTAACACCTAGCATAGCATGCCATGGCCACCCAATTAGTAATAAGGTTTACCTTAAATGAACCTATAATCATATGTTAACATGCACTAGAATCTCTCTGTTACAAAATCCCAACTCAAGCTGGAGTCATGGTTTATGTCAAACTCCATTTGCTATGAATATTATGTTCTCTTTTAATTCCAGTTCTTGATTAAAAAGATTTTCTCATCAGAAACTCTTTTCTATGTAAATCTATCTGTCCTATCCAGGAACTTGAAACATCAAGAACAATTAAATGAACATAGGATTTTATCTCTATTTACTTAGAGGAACAGATTCCATCTTGATCAACACCTACCTCCATATATAACTAGTAGGAGCCAACACATGCCCATATACCCATACATAGTATAAGTATGAAAGCAGTATCAAACTCAAACTACCTATATACAAGATAACTATGCTATCTTAGGTCTAAAGATTATATGCACTGATATGATTTATGACAAAACATTGATAAGAGTAAACTCCATGTGCTTGTCATAAGTGTCACTAGTTCGGCCTACTTATCATTTATAAGTACCTATCATGTTTGTTATATGGCATGAGACTCACCATTCCATCTTATTTATATCTCATATAAATAACTTGGGAACAAACATGAATACAATCTTTGTGGATAAGTCATGTCCTTATTATGAAGTATCCTCGATTGTGAACCTATTTATGATACTTTGTGCTAGAAATATTGTCACTCATATTCTTAACAACTTAAGAATAATATTTCTAACAAAATATCAATGGACCTTTTCTATTACACATAAATATATTATGTAAAAGGAAAAGTGGAAATGCCTTTTATTAATAAAAATATGTACAAGATACATACTAAATGATATGCTCTATGGCATACTACTAACAATCTCCCACTAGCACTAGAGCCAATCATTACAATACCTTAGACCTATCTTCTTAAGATGTCGGTCTAACTGAGCTTGTGACAAATGCTTAGTGAATGGATCAACTGGTTTTTCAGCTGATGTTATTTTTCTGCATGGCTACATCGCCTTGCCCAACTATTTCTCAGATGATGTGGTAGCACCTTTCTATGTGTTTGGATTTCTGGTGAGACCTTGGTTCCTTAGCCTGTATGACTGCTCCATTATTTGTCACAGTGTAGTGGAACTGCTGACTCAATGGAAGGAACTACTGTAAGTTCTGTCACAAACTTCTTTATCCAAACAGCTTCCTTTGCAGCATCTGATGCAGCAATATACTCAGCCTCTGTAGTGGAATATGCAGTCGTGCTCTGTTTGGAACTCTTCCAACTGACTGCACCTCCATTACAAATGAACACATTTCCAGAGGTAGACTTTCTATCATCGATGGAAATCAGAATCAGTATAACCATCCAATTGCAAGTCTCCACCTCCATAAATTAAGAATAAATACTTAGTTCTTCTCAAGTACTTAAGAATACTCTTGACAGCTATCCAGTGTTCCAAACCTGGATTGGATTGATACCTGCTAGTCAAACTAACAGCATATGCGATATTCGGCCTAGTACACAACATTGCATACATTAAACTTCCAATAGCCGAAGTATATGGAATCCTGGCCATCTTATCTCTTTCTTCAGGTGTCTTTGGAGACATCTCTTTAGAAAGGTGGATACCATGTCTCACTGGTAACAATCCTCTCTTGGAATCAAGCATGTTAAACCTCTTTAACACCTTTTCTAAGTATAGACTTTGAGATAAACCAATTATTCTTTTCGCTCTATCTCTATAGATGCGAATCCCAAGAATATAGGCTGCCTCCCCTAAGTCTTTCATGGAGAATGTATTTGACAACCATACCTTTATAGTCGTCAACATACCTGTGTCATTACCCATCAACAGTATGTTATCCACATATAAGACAAGGAAAGTGATAGCACTGTCACTAACGTTCTTAAATACACATGGCTCATCCTCATTTTTGATAAAACCAAAGGATTTAATGGCTTCATCAAAACGGATGTTCCAACTCCTCGAAGCTTGTTTCAACCCATAAATGGATCGCTTTAGCTTGCATACCTTGGAACCATCTTGGGATTCAAAACCCCTAGGTTGTTCCATGAAAATGTTTTCTTCAATGTATCCATTGAGAAAAGCTGTTTTGACATCCATCTGTCAAGTCTCATAATCATAGTATGCAGCTATTGCTAATAAAATCCTAATTGATTTAAGCATGGCAACAGGCGACAAAGTCTCCTCATAGTCGATTCCTTGCCTTTGGCGAAACCCTTTCGCTACTAGCCTTGCCTTATATGTCTCTACCTTTCCAACATAACCAATTTTCTTCTTGAAAACCCATTTGTTCCCTATAGGTACAATACCTTCAGGTGGGTCAACAAGATCCCAAGCTTGATTCTTATACATGGAATCAATCTCGGATTTCATAGCATCAATCCATTTTGAAGAGTCTATATCTGATATAGCTTCTTCATAAGTAAGTGGATCATCTCTATGATCTACTTCTTCATGAGTAGACAACTCTTGTTCCTCTTCATGAAGAAAACCATATCTCACTAGTGGGTGAGATACCCTGGTTTTTCTATGAGGAACAGCTGTAGATGTTTCATCAACGGGTATAGGTTGACTAGATGGATCTATATCCATCTGATTTGTTGGTTAGTCAGAATTCTCTAATTCTAACTCTATTTGCCTTCCTTTGCCTCCTTCTTGAACATACTGTTGTTCAAGAAATGTGGCATCTCTACTTATCACAACCTTTTGTGAAGTAGGCAAACAAAAATAATATCCAAAACTATCTTTTGGATCTCCAGCAAATCGACCTTTTTCTGATCTGGTCTCCAATTTATCAGTGTTCAGCTTTTTGATATAAGCTGGACAACCCCAAATCTTAACATGCTTAAGACTTGGTTTTCTTCCATGCCATATCTCATAAGGTGTGAAAGAAACTGATTTTGATGGAATCCTATTCAGACTATACAAAGCTGATTCTAATGCAAATACCTAAAAGAAGATTGGCATATCAGTATAGCTTATCATACTACGTACCATATCCAATAGGGTATGATTTCTCCTTTCAAATACACCATTCAATTGTGGCGTTCCTGGAGGAGTCAGCTGAGAAACAATGCCATGCTTTTTCAAGTATTCATCAAATTCAGTACTCAAATATTCACCTCCACGATCTGATCGAAGAGCTTTAATACTCTTTCCTGTTTGATTTTCTACTTCAGATTTAAATTCTTTGAACTTTTCAAAAGATTCATGTTTGTATTTCATCAAATACAAATACCCAAACCTTGATTTATCATCAGTAAAGGTAATAAAATAATGAAAACCCCCTTTAGCCATTTCTTTAAATGGACCACATACATCACTATGTATTAGCTCTAAAATATTTTCAGCTCTTAGCCCTTGTCAAACAAAGGGTGATCTAGTCATTTTGCCCTGAAGGCAAGATTCACAAGTTGGAGTAGGCTCAGAGCCCAATGAGGATAGAATTCCCATTTTCTCCAGTTTTGCAATCCTATCTTCTGCAACATGACATAACCTTAAGTGCCAAATATATTTTGAACTTGAGTTGTTTTTCACCATGGCATTGCATTCTTTTAGATCACTTGCATTCAATTTGTGTTTGTCATTATTATCCAAATAATAAAGACCATCATTCATATAACCCGAACCAACATATTTATTTCCAATATAAATATTGCAAACATCATCTGTGAACTAAAATTCATAGCCATTTCTAGTCAAACCAGATATAGAAATGATGTTCTTAAAAGCATCAGGTACATATAAAATATTATCCAAACATGTAAAAAGATTTAGATCCTATAGTTAAAGCTTCAACAGTTGAGCCATTGCCAATCCGGACTCTAATATCTTGAGAATGCAAGCTGCTACTATTTGCTAGTTCCTACATATCATTAGAAATGTGAGAACTGGCACTAGTATCTAAAACCCAAGCTGTAGATGAACTATGAGTATCATCAGAATCTAAATAACAAGATATGGACATACCTTCCAAAGGTGTATCCTTCTTGTCCTTCAGAGAAGCAAGATACTCTGGGCAGTTCCTTTTCCAGTTCCCATCCTTTTTGGCAGTGGAAACACTTTCCATTGCCTCCATCAGCTTTAGTCTTCCTTTTCTGTTTAGCTATTTTCTTGGAAGGACCAGGAATCTGAGGTTTCTTTTTCTTATTGCCCTTCTTCTTGCTGGACTTTCCAGAAGAAGTTGCAACCAAAGCTACCTCTTTTCCTTTATTGCCTGGCATATTCTTTTGGGCAATAACCAGCATGTTGAGTAAACCAGCTAAGGTGCATTCCTGTTTAGTCATATGGAAATTTGTCACAAAATTCCCAAAAGACTCTGGAAGGGACTGAAGGATCAAATCCATTTGTAGTTGGAAATTCATGTTGAAGTCAAGATGTTCCAACTGCTCAATCAACCGAATCATCTTGTGGACATGATCCCCAACATTCTGTCCCTCAGACATCCTCATACGAAATAGCTGTCTAGATATCTCATACCTAGCATTCCTGTTGTGCTCACCATACAACTCTTGTAGGTGAAGGAGGATCTCACTCGCACTCTGCATGTTCTCATGTTGCTTCTATAACTCATTACTCATGGAAGCAAGCATGTAACACTTAGCTCTCATATTATGCTCCTTCCACTTGTCCAAAGTTTCATGTTCCTCTTGTGTGGCCTCTCGAGGTAAGGGACCAGGAAAATTTGAATCTAGAACATATCCTATATGTTCAAGGTTTAGGACAAGTTTCAAATTTCTTAGCCAATCAGACAGATTAGGTCCTATCAATCTATTGTGATCAAGTATGCTTGCAAGGATATTGGATGGTGGTGGTTGTTTTGTGCTCATTTTTATCAGAAAACTAACTACAGAAAATAACCAGATTAATTAGTAAATGTATCATGCAATTAACCAAAATGATTATGGTCTTTTAATCAAATTGGTCCTCCAACTAACTTAGCGAATCCTACCCTTCCAAAGTAGAAAACGGAAATCCTAGTTGGATGGATTTCTAGTGAGTGATTGAATTCCTATAATTCTATTGATCATCCTCAGGTACATCCATTATTGGAATTACAATAAACTATAAGTGAGCAACTCCTTGCCCATCACATCTCATGTGAGGTTCAATCCTTTACCTGGCCCCTAATGCTCAAAATCTCAGGGACATCCATTATTGACTTATCTTGCATTAGTTAAGTTGATCCCATTGAGCCAGTAAATATGAAAATAATTTTAATATCCTCAGGTACATCTAATATTGGCCACTAAACCATTTACATATTTGCAACATCTCATGCTTAATAATTATTCTTAAGAAAATCTCTTAAATTAATTGCATATAATGCAGCTATTTAAAATTTCTTAAAATAATTGCCCCAATGGAGGGCCTATGTTATAATTACTTTAATTATAGCATTTCCAACTTAATCATTTGTTTGGAAGATTTTATGGTCATTCTCATTACTATTAAGGTCTCACTTTGCACATTATCCAATTAGCATGCATATATCATATAATAGCATAAATTCTCATACATCTCATGCATTCATGGATAAGCAATAAATATGGTATGATTATGGACTTTTTAAGGGATTCAATTCTGAGCCACCAAGAATTGAATCAGGGCATTCCTAGGTGCATTTCATTTATTCATTCATTCATTCATTTTACAAGAGTTGTTGAAGGAGTACATAATCAACACTTGATCTTGAATTCCTCCCACTGGTCCCACCAATGCTCTTGACCTCCTTGAACTTCTTGCAATCCAATATTACATGGTAATCCTTGGCATACCAAGGTGAATTTACAAGAACTTAAATAAATGAAATTACAACCTAAAAATTATTACAAACTTAATAATACATGCCCAAAATAAATTAAAATAAATTAATTAATTTACAATCCCAAAGAAACATAAAAGAAATAAATCCAATCACATTGGTCTTTTATAGTCCATGATCATCCATCATGCATATCATTATTTAACAATTAAATAAAACATACATACTTAAATTAAATTGAATATCTCATATTCAACATAAAAATCCAGATTTGAATATGATTCAAATAAATTTAAAAATTCAGATTTGAATCTCATTCAAATAAATTTAAAAATTTAGATTTGAATCACATTCAAACAACTTTAAAAATTCAGATTTGAATCACATTCAAACATTTCTTAAAAAATCAGATTTGAATCACATTCAAACATTTTTTTAAAAATCAGATCTGAATTTTATTCAATCAATGTTAAAAAATCAGATTTAAATATGATTCAAAAAACTTTAAAAATTCAGATTTGAATCACATTCAAACAACTTTTAAAATTCAGATTTGAATCATATTCAAACAATTTTTAAAATTCTGATTTGAATCATAATTTAATTGTGTGATTAAAATTCTAATTAAACAATTTAATTAGACATAGGATGAGCTTTTAGATCATACAACAATTGTAAATTAAAAAGCAAACCTTGCGCCACCTTGAAGAAGCTTTGTTGCAGCCACCAATGGCGGCTTCACCATGTGTGCCGCCACACATCCATTGCAACCAGTAATGGATCAATGATCTCATGATCAAATCACATAACTAAATCATATAATCAACAATCTAAATGGCAAATATAGTGGCTCTGATACCAATTGAAGGAACGGAAGCATGAAAAACACAAGTTTATACCATTAAATTCAAAAATTTTCACCTAGGGTCACATGCATCATGCAAGATTTATTTTTATCTATTTGATTTCAATGATAAACAATATATTAAAACTCTTTTAATATGTTTTTGGATCTGTATTTGCCATTTAAGATTTTAAAATTAATCAGATTAATTTTAGAAACCTAGATTAAATCAAGAACGATTACACTAACCTCTTGATGCACTGCAGTGTGTCTGTGCCTTTGACATTTGTCTTCAGGACACCAGATGTTGTCCCTCTAGCTTGTCCACACCAAGAACACTTATGGCAGCCATTGAACAGCTTCTAAAGCCTTTTCTATTAATTGGAAATTCAAGTTCTGCCTTTTAAGAGATTAGAGATGTAAACAGGACACTAGAAACAATTTCTAGTGTTCTTAATTCAAGAGATTGATGGCTAATCTCTTTGAATTGATGAGAGATGAAGAAGAATAGATAAAAAGCCTCAAAGTGATGTGACAAAGGAGAGCAGTGGCTGCTGGTTATTTTTTCTTTTCATAACCACACTTAAATAGCTAGGTTAGCACATTAAACCCTTGCCACATGTCACCCTTTGATTAGCTCTAGGTTTAAGTGACCCAATCACATTGTGCCAAGTGTCAAACCTATATTTAATCTTGATTTTAATCATCTTACATGATTAAAAAACATTTGGCAAGCTTATGTGTAATCCCATGTGTCACCATCTCATGGTGCCACGTGTCACACTGTGAAATGACCAAAATGCCCCTGTGTATTAATTTTGAGTTCTCAACCCAAAATAATTATTTCTCATCTTCAAATCAATTTATATCAAATATAAATTAATTAATTAATCTCTACTAATTAATTTCTCATTAATTAAATTCATATTTAAACACTTTAAATATAAATTTAACTTATATAATACATCCAATAATCTAGATTTGGTTTCAAGTCATGCTAGGGACTTTGCAATTTAATTGCAAACCAAACCTATTTAATTAATCAATTAAACTCTTTAATTAATTAATTAAATCATATTTAAATAGGTGATAACTTGTGTATGTGTGTGACTTACTAGGCTCATCACTAATTGGCAATGAGACATGATATCAACTCTTAATATCATCAGAACTCTTTCTTACCATAAATGATTTCTCTAAATCATTTTATGAACCTCATAGACCATTGTTAACACCTAGCATAGCATGCCATGGCCACCCAATTAGTAATAAGGTTTATCTTAAATGAACCTATAATCATATGTTACCATGCACTAGAATCTCTCTGTTACAAAATCCCAACACAAGCTGGAGTCATGGTTTATATCAAACTCCTTTTGCTATGAATATTATGTTCTCTTTTAATTCCAGTTCTTGATTAAAAAGATTTTCTCATCAGAAACTCTTTTCTGTGTAAATCTATCTGTCCTGGCCAGGAACTTGAAACATTAAGAACAATTAAATGAACATAGGATTTTATCTCTATTTACTCAGAGGAACATATTCCATCTTGATCAACACCTACCTCCATATATAACTAGTAGGAGCCAACACATGCCCATATACCATACACAGTACAAGTATGAAAGCAGTATCAAACTCAAACTACCTATATACAAGATAACTATGCTATCTCAGGTCTAAAGATTATATGCACTGATATGATTTATGACAAAACATTGACAAGAGTAAACTCCATGTGCTTGTCATAAGTGTCACTGGTTCAGCCTACTTATCATTTATAAGTGCCTATCATGTTTGTTATATGGCATGAGACTCACCATTCCATCTTATTTATATCTCATATAAATAACTTGGGAACAAACATGAATACAATCTTTGTGGATAAGTCATGTCCTTATTATGATGTATCCTCGATTATGAACCTATTTATGATACTTTGTGCTGGAAATATTATCACTCATATTCTTAATAACTTAAGAACAATATTTCTAACAAAATATCAATGGATCTTTTATATTGTACATAAATATATTATGTAAATGGAAAAGTGGAAATGCCTTTTATTAATAAAAATATGTACAAGATACATACTAAATGATATGCTCTAGGGCATACTACTAACAGTCAGTATGGCTGAAAAGCTATGATATCACATAATCGGGCATAAAAGCCACGAATATGGGCATAAAAGCCATGAATATAGGCATAAAGCCTTTCGTAGTACTTCTAAATAATACCCTATTGGCATGTCAATCTATCCAATTTGACACACGTTTCTAGGCAATGCAAAGGCACATAATATCATTAAATATTAATGCATTGCGCTTTATGACTTCATTATTTCATGATAAATTTCAATTATAATTCATATATTCATTTGATCATTTATGTGATTACAATTCACATCAATTATCCTTTTATACCATTGTACTCAAAGTACTTTTCCTTTCTACAATAATGAGAACTAATGTCTCATTCATACATTAATATGATTCATTTATTCATTCATTATGTCATTCATATTGATCACAATTCAAAACAATGGTTCACATGTACCATTGTATTCAAAACATTTTTCCTTTCTCATTTATACATTCAAAAATCTACTTATGTAATTACAAATCTTATATTTCAAGTTGAGTTACTAATATTTTATGAATTCTATTTGTGATGGGCATATAAGCCCTAACTATCTATTCACATCAATTAGGTGACTTATTTTTCATGTTTCAAGTAATCCATGAACATTTCATGGATTTCAAATTTATGGCCTTAATTTCCCCTTAACAATTTTGAGTAGGATGGATAGTCCACATTTGTCATACAATTCTAAGCATTTAAGCTTAGAATTGGTTCTAGGTCTTCATCTTAATTTGCTAATCATTTTGATTATTATTCATCTTACTAGTCAATCAAAATGTTGACTTTTTCATACTTAATGGATATGTTAATTCTAATTACACCAAGATCCCACATTTTGAGTTTTACATTTGCTATTATTAATTGCCAATTGCAATTTAAAGTCCCCTAGATGCATTTCTAAATTTTCAGTTTTGATTACGTAAGTTTACTGTTCCATTGGACAAGTTTACAGTCGAAACTGGGCTAACCTTTCTTCGTTGTTCCTTATTGTGTCTTCTTTAATTCCCTTTTTGAATCACTCCATTTGGAGTTTCGTAGCTCAAGTTATGGTCATTTTACCATAACTGGCCGGATTGACCTGTACCCATAATTTCTGGGCAATTTGGTTTTGCCAGATTTGGTGACCTAAGTTTGGTTGGCAATTTGACTAGGTTATGAACAGAATTTGGATTTGTGTTCTTCATGAAAGTTGTAGGGCTATGTCTCATCTTTCTTTTGGTAAACTTTCAGATCAATTTAACTTTTATACACTGAGTTACGACCAAATGAATAAACACTGTTCATTTAATCATTTTCCAGGGACAGCATGTTGGTCACCCAGATTAGGGTAATTTTTAGGCCAACTTGGTTTGGTTTTCTGGGCAGGGTTCGTTCATCAAAGTTGTGCCATTATGTCTTATAAAACTTTTTCCATTCGTTTCATTGCATTTGGAGTTTTATAGACCAAGTTACAGCCATTTTACCAAAACTGGTCAGGTGAGCTTTAGTCCAGGAAATTCTAGGCAGAATGGTTTTGGTCAGTTTGGTGACTTCACTTGGGCCAGCAATTTCATTTGGATAGAAGCATTTCTGGGCTTGATGTTCTTACTGAAAGTTGTATTCCTATGTCTAATCTTTCTAATGTCCAAAAATTAGGTCATTTGGAGCTGTCTAGAGTGAGTTATGGCCCAATGAACATATACTGTTCATTTGGTCAATTTTCTAGGTTTAGTGTTTGGATTTCTGGATTAAGACATTAAATTGGTCAAGATTTAGATAGAATTTGGGCATGGTTTCTTCACGAAAAGTAGGGCAATTTTTCCTAGGTTTTATCTCCAATTGGCCTCACACTAATTGGAGCAACACAACTCCAGTTATAGCTCAAACAATACATTGGACTCAAAGGTCCGAATTTCCTGCATAACAATCAACACTCCCAAATTCAATTCTCCCAACTCCACAAACTTCATTTGGCCTACATGGCACTTCTAATGATCATTAAATCATCTCAACATCATCAACTTCAAGACACACATCAATTTCCCCAAAGTTAGGTCAAAAACCCTAACTCACATTCCTCAATTCATGTAAACACATGCCAATCAATTTGTTCATCACAATTACTCATCAATATCACTAATAAACACAAATAATTTCATCAAAACCATCAAACCACAACTCTTATCATGGCTACTAAAATTTAGTAATTTCCTATCCCTATGAATTTCTTTTAATTTCATGTCAATCTAACTTAATTTAGCAAGCTTGTCATGCTTAGAAAAGAAATAAAAATGAATTAGTGCACTAATCTCATTTGGTGACTTAACAACTTCACTTCTACTCCTTCTTTTTACTATCAATGGCTTCTTTATGAGGTGGGGAGAAATTTTAGTGAAGGCCAATTAGGGTTTTAAGTTGAGAAAAGCTTAAGAAAATAAGCTTAAAATAAAAGAAAAATGGGTTTGGTTAAGGGAGCTACGGCTATGGAGTGTTGGAAAAGAAGAAGTGTTATTTTTATTTCATTTTAAATCTTTTTAAATACATAATTATCTCCTCTTATTTGTTTGTTGAATTTCCATTGACTACAAATTTAATCTTTATTCATTTATGACATCATGCTTATGTCATAAATCAAATTAAACTTCATTTTCTTTTCTTTTCTTTCTTACTCATTTTCAATTTAATTTTTAGTAATATTTATTCACATTTTATATTATAATAATTATTTACTTAACTAGACAAGTCGGTCAACAATCGTCCCTGAAGGCGAAATGACCAAAATGCCTTCCGTTTGGCTTGTTGAGCCAAAATCGTCTGTACCAATCTAAAAATTTTTCTAAGCCTTTTCTTGGTATTCTAATGCCATAGAAACCTCAATGACTCTTCTCTGGAATCTTGAAAATTATTTCATGAATTTTCTCTCGGGTTTAGGGCTTCTAGTTGCGAAGACCGCAACTTCCCACTGGCTTACCCATCGCTAAGGCGCTGGCTCATTTAACTTGGTTGTATTTTATTTTTAAATTTTTTTCTAAATTTTTCTTACTAGTATTTGAGTTAATTATGGTTCCTCACTTTAGTTTAAATATTTTTCCAGACGTTCTAGCTGTCCGGACCAGCACCGGTCACCAGAACAATAGAATGTACGGAATTGCTACAATGAGGGTGTTATAAAAATAGCTAAACAGAAAGGGAAGAGTAAAGCTTATGGAGGCAAAGGAAAGTGTTTTCACTGCCAGAAGGATGGGCACTGGAAAAGGAACTGCCCAGAGTATCTTACTTCTCTGAAGGACAAGAAAGATAGACCTTTGGAAAGTATGTCCATATCTTGTTATTTAGATTCTAATGATACTCATAGTTCATCTACAGCTTGGGTTTTAGATACAAGTGCCAGTTCTCACATTTCTAATGATATGCCGGAACTAGTAAATAGTAGCAACTTGCGTTCTCAAGATGTTAGAGTCCGGATTGGCAATGGCTTAACTGTTGAAGCTTTAGCCATAGGATCTAAATCTTTTTATATGTTTGGACATGTTTTGTGTTTGGAAAATATTTTATATGTATCTGATGCTTTTAAGAACATCATTTCTATATCTAGTTTGACTAGAAATGGCTATGAATTTTAGTTTCACAGATGATGTTTGCAATATTTATTTTGGAAATAAATATGTTGGTTCGGGTTATATGAATGATGGTCTTTATTATTTGGATAATAATGACAAATACAAAATGAATGCAATGCCATGGTGAAAACCAACTCAAGTTCAAAATATATTTGGCACTTAATGTTATGCCATGTTACAGAAGATAAGATTGCAAAATTGGAGAAAATGGGGATTCTATCCTCATTGGGCTCTGAGCCTACTCCAACTTTTGAATCTTGCCTTCAGGGCAAAATGACTAGATCACCCTTTGTTGGACAAAGACTAAGGGCTGAAAATATTTTGGAGCTAATACATAGTGATGTATGTGGTCCATTTAAGGAAATGGCTAGAGGTGGTTTTCATTACTTTATTACCTTTACTGATAATAAATCAAGGTTTGGGTATTTGTATTTGATGAAATACAAACATAAATCCTTTAAAAAGTTCAAAGAATTTAAATTTGAAGTAGAAAATCAAACAGGAAAGAGTGTTATATCTCTTCGATCAAATTGTGGAGGTGGATATTTGAGTACTGAATTTGATGAATACTTGAGAGAGCACGGCATTGTTTTCCAGCTGACTCCTCCAGGAACACCACAGCTGAATGGTGTATCTGAAAGGAGAAATCATACCCTATTGGATATGGTACGTAGTATGATGAGCTATACTGATATGCCAATCTCCTTTTGGGGATTTGCATTAGAATCAGCTTTGTATATTCTGAATCGGATTCTATCAAAATCAGTTTCTTCCACACCTTACGAGATATGGCATGGAAGAAAACAAAGTCTTAAGCATGTTAAGATTTGGGGTTGTCTAGCTTATGTCAAAAAGCTAAACACTGATAAATTGGAAACCAGATCAGAAAAAGGTCGATTTGTTGGATATCCAAAAAATAGTTTTGGATATTTTTTTTATTTGCCTACTTCACAAAAGGTTGTGATAAGTAGATATGCTATATTTTTTGAACAGCAGTTTGTTCATAAAGGAGGCAAAGGAAGGCAAATAGAGTTAGAATTGGAGAATTCTGACCAACCAACAGATTAGATGGATATAGATCCATCTAGTCAACCTACACCCGTTGATGAAACATCTATAGTTATTCCTCATAGAACAACTAGGGTATCTCACCCACCAATGAGATATGTTTTTCTTCATGAAGAAAAACAAGAGTTGTTTACTCATGAAGAAGTAGATCATAGAGATGATCCACTTACCTATGAATAAGCTATATCAGATATAGACTCTTCAAAATGGATTGATGCTATGAAATCTGAAATTGATTCCATGTATAAAAATCAAGTTTGGGATCTTATTGACCCACCTGAAGGTATTGTACCTATAGGGAACAAATGGGTTTTCAAGAAGAAAATTGGTTCTGATGGAAAGGTAGAGACCTATAAGGCAAGGCTAGTAGCGAAATGGTTTCACCAAAGGCAAGGAATCGACTATGAGGAGACTTTCTCGCCTATTGACATGCTTAAATCAATTAGGATTCTATTAGCAATAGCTGCATACTATGATTATGAGATTTGGCAGATGGATGTCAAAACAGCTTTTCTCAATGGATACATTGAAGAAAACATTTTTATGGAACAACGTAAGGGTTTTGAATCCCAAGATGGTTCCAAGGTATGCAAGCTAAAGCGATCCATTTATGGGTTGAAGCAAGCTTCGAGGAGTTAGAACATCTGTTTTGATGAAGCCATTAAATCCTTTGGTTTTATCAAAAAATGAGGATGAGCCATGTGTATATAAGAAGGTTAGTGATAGTGCTATCACTTTCCTTGTGTTATATGTGGATGACATACTGTTGATGGGTAATGACATAGGTATGTTGACAAATGTAAAGGTATGGCTGTCAAATACATTCTCCATGAAAGACTTAGGGGAGGCAACCTATATTGTTTGGATTCACATCTATAGAGATAGAGCGAAAAGAATAATTAGTTTATCCCAAAGTCTATACTTGGAAAAAGTGTTAAAGAGGTTTAACATGCTTGATTCCTAGAGAGGATTGTTACCAGTGAGACATGGTATCCATCTTTCTAAAGAGATGTCTCCAAAGACACATGAAGAAAGAGATAAGATGGCCAGGATTCCATATGCTTCGGCTATTGGAAGTTTAATGTATGTAATGTTGCGTACAAGGCAGGATATCGCATATGCTATTAGTTTGACTAGCAGGTATCAATCCAATCTAAGTTTGAAACACTGGATAGCTGTCAAGAATATCCTTAAGTGCTTGAGAAGAACTAAGGATTTATTCTTGATCTATGGACATGGAGACTTGCAATTGGATGGTTATACTGATTCTGGTTTCCAATAAGATATCGATGATAGAAAGTCTACCTCTGGATTTGTGTTCATTTGTAATGGAGGTGCAGTCAGTTCGAAGAGTTCCAAACATAGCACGACTGCAAATTCCACTACTGAGGCTGAGTATATTGCTGCATCAGATACTGCAAAGGAAGCTATTTGGATAAAGAAGTTCATGACAGAATTTATAGTAGTTCCTTCCATTGAGTCAGCAGTTCCACTACACTGTGACAACAACGGAGCGATCATACAGGCTAAGGAACCCAGGTCTCACCAAAAATCCAAACACCCATAAAGGGGCTACCACATTATCGGAGAAATAGTTGGGCGAGGCGATTTAGCCATGCAGAAAATAGCATCAGCTGAAAATCCAGCTAATCCATTCACTAAGCCTACATCACAGACTCAGCTAGACTGATATCTTGAGAAGATGGGTCTAAGATGTTATAATGAATGGCTCTAGTGTTAGTGGGAGATTGTTAGTAGTATGCCCTAGAGCTTATCATTTAGTATGTATCTTGTGCATGTTTTATTAATAAAAGGCATTTTCACTTTTCCGTTTACATAATATATTTATGTGTAATAGAAAAGGTCCATTTATATTTTGTTAGAAATTATATTCTTAAGTTGTTAAGAATATGAGTGACAGTATTTCTAGTACAAATTATCATAAATAGGTTCACAATCGAGGATACTTCATAATAAGGACATGACTTATCCAGAAAGATTGTATTCATGTTTGTTCCCATGTTATTTATATGAGATATAAATAAGATAGAATGGTGAGTCTCATGCCATATAAAAAACATGATAGGCACTTATACATGATAAGTAGGTCAAAGCAGTGACACTTATGACAGGCACATGGAATTTACTCTGGTCAATGTATTGTCATAAATCATATCAGTGCATATAATCTTTAGACTTGAGATAGTACAGTTATCTTGTATATAGGTGGTTTGAGTTTGATACTGCTTTCATACTTGTACTATGTATGGGTATATGGGCATATGTTGGCTCTTACTAGTTATATATGAAGGTAGGTGTTGATCAAGATAGAATTGGTTCCTTTAAGTAAATAGAGATAAAATCCTATGTTCATTTAATTGTTCTTGATTTTTCAAGTTCCTGGCCAGGACAGATAGATTTAATAAGAAAAGAGTTTCTAATGAGAAAAATCTTTTTAATCAAGAACTAGAATTAAAAGAGATCATAATATTCATAGCAAATGGGGTTTGACATAAACCATGACTCCAGGTTGAGTTGGGATTTTGTAACAGAGAGATTCTAGTGCATGGTAACATATGATTATAGGTTCATTTAAGGTAAACCTTATTACTGATTGGGTGGCCATGGCATGCTATGCTACGTGTTAACCATGGTCTATGAGGTGCATAAAATGATTTAGAGAAATCATTTATGGTAAGAAAGAATTCTAATGATATTAAGAGTTGATATCATGTCTCATTGCTAATTAGTGATGAGCCTAGTAAGTCACACACATACACAAGTAATCACCTAATTAAATATGATTTAATTAATTAATTAAAAAGTTTAATTGATTAATTAAATAGGCTTGGTTTGCATTTAGATTGCAAAGTTCCTAGCTTGACTTGAAACCAAATCTAGATTCTTAGATGTATATGGTTAAGTTAAATTTATATTTAAAGTGTTTAAATATGAATTTAATTAATGTGAAATTAATTAATAAAGATTAATTAATTAATTTATATTTGATATAAATTGATTAGAAGAAGATAAATAATTATTTTGGGTTGAGAACTCAAAATTAAGACACAGGGGCATTTTGATCATTTCACAGGGTGACATGTGGCACCATGAGATGGTGACACATGGCATTAGACATAAGCTTGCCAAATGTTTTTTAATCATGTAAGATGATTAAAATTAAGATTAAATATAGGTTTGACACTTGGCACAATGTGATTGGGTCAATTAAACCTAGAACCAATCAGAGGGTGACATGTGACAAGGGTTTTATGTGTTGACCTACCTATATAAATGTCGTTATGAAAAGAGAAAAAATAACCAGCAGCAAATAACCTTGGTGCCGCCACCCAAGAGGCTTCCCCTTCTCTTCTTCTTCTTTTCTCATCTTTTCCAAGAGATTAACAAACAATCTCTTGAATTAAAAATACTAGGAATTGTTTATAGTGTCCTGTTTACATCTTTAAACTCTTAAAAGTTAGAACTTGATTTTCTAAATAATAGAAAAAGCTTTAGAAGCTGTTCAAGGGCTGTCATAGGTGTTCTTGGTGTGGACAAGCTAGAGGGACAACATCTGGTGTCCTGAAGAGGCATCTCAAAGGCGCAAATATACTGCAGTGCATCAAGAGGTTAATGTATTTGTTCTTGATTTAATCTAGGGTCCTAAAATTAATCTGATTAATTTTAAAATCTTAAATGGCAAATACAGATCCAAAAACATATTAAAAGAGTTTTAATATGTTGTTTATCATTGAAATCAAATAGATAAAAATAAATCTTGCATGATACATGTGACCCTAGGTGAAAATTTTTGAATTCAATGGTATAAACTTGTATTTTTTGTGCTTCCGCTCCTTCAGGTTGTACCACTGGTGTCTGCAGTGGGGCTTGAGAAGGCATGTTACTAGCCATCTGTTGGAACATTGCAGCCATCTGTTGAGCGAACTAAGCGGGAAACTATGATGCTGAGGGGGCTGGTGCGGCTGATCCACTCACATTATGAAGGGCTGGGGCTTCCCCTTGTACCACAGCCTCTATCGATTGATCGACTGAACAATCACCCTCTTCCATAGTCAATTCGAGGATCTTAGACCTCTTGAACAAATAACACAAGGAGATTTCCTACTGTTAGTGCATATTTATAATGTAATGTACTGTATGTATTAAATAATGACATTGAGCAGTTGTACTATGAAGAAAGAATATTCAAATTACAAGTGAAAACAGAATTTTAAAACTAGCTCTAATACCACTAAAACACGTCACACCCTACCCCTCTATAAGGCATAACATGATCCCATAGTATACCTAATGAATTACTAAACTTCATCTACTGATAACCCATTAAATACGCTACAAGGGATTTTAAACCTTTTCTTACTTCTTTTTACAGTGGTGAGCACTATTTACAGGTGTTAAAATTTTTTTTACTGAAATGAAACTAGATAATACATTTGAAGTATTAATAATTTCTGTAAAACTTTTGGCAGAGTGCCATCTGTATTTTGAATAAAATAGTTCTTCAAAAACCTGTAAAAAGCACTTCCAATATTTTGTTCAATCCCCAAACTCCAATATCCAATCAACACAATAAGTTTCTCAATATTTGTCAACTCAAATCCACAATAATTTTCTAGTATTTTCAAAAGCTGAGATAAAAGAAATATATCACAATATTTACAAGCCAAAATAATTTACAAATTTAGTTTACAACTTCAATGTAAAATTTTAATTTACAACTGCTCAAAACCAAGAATAATATATACATACAGTGAACATACATTACAATACAAAATGCAAAGTATGGTATACTCAATATGCCTGATGAACTCTTAATGTAGCACTAGCAGCCTAGTTTGCTGCCCTATCAGTCTGTCTACCTGCGACAGCAATGAAAAGCTATCATTGAGCCAATGTCTCAGTGGTGCACAACATTAACAAATGTAACTTTAAATCACAAATCATAAGTCGTATAAATAATGAATACTTAAAACCATAGCTAAATTCATAGACAGTGAATGTCATAAAGAATTTAAACTCCATTTCACAATATCACAATAAATATCAATAAATCACACACACAGCTTAATCATGTTCCAAAGTTTAATTCGTCCCAAAAGCCGATGGCTAGTGAGGAATAATATAGCTAGCTAGCAATAATATGAGTACTCATCCTATTCGTCCTCAATTGGCACACACCTCAACACTTCAGCCAGAGAGGGAATTGAAAGTCAATTCATCCCACTAGACAAGCTAACAAGGAATTCAATCAATATACATGATACCATTTGCAATGTTTTTCAAGCAATAAGTATCCATCAAATATCCATTCAAACAATTTTCCACAATTTAAAATAATAACATACAAATAGTCGTAATTTATTTCAATTGAAAATTTCAAAAGAAATAACTGTTGTGCACAAACCTCTGAAGTGTAGCCTCTTAGCCCTGACTCAGTGTTTCCTTCCCTTTTCCTGAGTCTTTGCTAACTAAAACACATAATTTGAAGTGTTTCCACACTCATTTAAACTGTCTCTAACAATAAGGTTCAATAATTAATTTATTGAATTCTATTATTTTCTCTAGTCAACCTAAAATGTTGACCCTCGATGCACTCTAGGTGAATTAGGTTTAATGTTACCAATATGTCACATTTTATAGCCTTTTTGTGTTAGTACATGTTACCAAATTCACTTTCAAGTATATTGCATTTTATTGCAATTTGCCAGATTTTGGTATACTAATTTGACCTAGCCAGATGACTTACTTCCCTCAGTTTTCGGGTTTCGATCAAAACTACAAACTTGTAGGCCTGTGTCTTATTGCACGCGGGGCAAAATTTCAGGTCATTCTGAGTTGACTAGACCAAGATATGGTCAATTTACCAATGCTGGACAGAAAGCACCAAAATGGTAACTTCAGGTCATTTTTAGGTCACTTTTGGTTCGGCCAGTTTTGGTACCTAAACTTGTGCAAGCTATTTGGCTTCGTTATGGCCATTTCTGGGCTTTGGTGTCTTCATAAGAATTGTAGATCTATGTCTAAAATATTCATGGTAAAAATTTTAGGTCATTTGGACTTGTTTTGAGTAAGTTATGGTCAAAACACTAACTACTGCCCAAATGGTCAATTTTCAGGCTTTCAAGTCACTAATTCGGATTTGGTCATTTTTCAAGTTACCTTCTAGGCAGAATTTAGGCAAGCTTCCTTCATGAAAGTTGGCACTTTTTGTGCCTAATTTCACCTCCAATTGGTCTCATACTAATTGGAGTCACACACTTAAGGTTCTAAGCCAAAACATACACTGCCCTACTACACACTCCTCATCACTTACCAATTACATATTCAACACTTACCAAATTACTTCCTTCAAGCCAATTCTGGTTTATACCTTACCATTAACACATTTAACAACACATTTTGGTCATTTTGCATAGCTTGTAACCATTCTTAATATGCACACTATATCACAGAATTTTCCAAAGTCCATTTATACCATTTAACCACATGAACATACCCCATTTACATACCCAATTCCAAACCATTATACACATATACATGCTGCCATCAATAACAACACAATTCAATAAACCAAACCATGAAACAACACATTTTAAACTACAGTTTAAAGTTGCCAATTTGCACATTTCCTTCAAATAACTTCCAAGCTTCTAAAACCAAGTGCACTATCACACATACACTTAGCATACATTATCCAAATTATTTCTATATACATAACACTTATACCAACATCTTAAACAACCCTTTACAAATGAAAACAAGCAACATATGGTGAGTTCCCATGGCTGCCAAAATGGCTCAACTCCAATAATTTATCAAACATCAAAATATCTTCCATAAAACAACTACCCACAACCTTGGTCACACTTTTAATGAAACAAAAATTGAAAACACTCACAAAACCTCACTAAACTTCTTAAAATTGCTATCAAACTCTTCCTTGCGAGGTGAGCAGCAAAGTAAATGAAGGAACCTAGTGGAAAAAGTGGCTAGAACATGCTAGCATGGAGCTCTCACCGTGGACAGCTATGGAGGTTTTCTCCCAAGGTGTTTCGGCTGGATTTTCCCAAGGTTGAAGATGATAGAATCTTCTGCCCATATGCTGATTATGTTAGTAGTATGCCCTAGAGCATGTCATTTAGTATGTATCTTGTACATATTTTTATTAGTAAAAGGCATTTCTACTTTTCCGTTTACATAATATATTTATGTGTAATAGAAAAGGTCCATTGATATTTTGTTAGAAATATTATTCTTAAGTTGTTAAGAATATGAGTGACAATATTTCTAGCACAAAGTATCATAAATAGGTTCACAATCGAGGATACTTCATAATAAGGACATGACTTATCCAGAAAGATTGTATTCATATTTGTTCCCAAGTTATTTATATGAGATATAAATAAGATGGAATGGTGAGTGCCATATGACAAACATGATAGGCACTTATAAATGATAAGTAGGCCGAACCAGTGACACTTATGACAAGCACATGGAGTTTACTCTTGTCAATGTTTTGTCATAAATCATATCAGTGCATATAATCTTTAGACTTGAGATAGCACAGTTATCTTGTATATAGGTAGTTTGAGTTTGATATTACTTTCATACTTGTACTGTGTATGGGTATATGGGCATCTGTTGGCTCCTACTAGTTATATATGGAGGTAGGTGTTGATCAAGATGGAATCTGTTCCTCTAAGTAAATAGAGATAAAATCCTATATTCATTTAATTGTTCTTGATGTTTCAAGTTCCTGGCCAGGACAGATAGATTTATTCAGAAAAGAGTTTCTGATGAGAAAATCTTTTTAATAAAGAACTGGAATTAAAAGAGAACATAATATTCATAGCAAATGGAGTTTGACATAAACCATGACTCCTGCTTGAGTTGGGATTTTGTAACAGAGATATTCTAGTGCATGGTAACATATGATTATAGGTTCATTTTAGGTAAACCTTATTACTAATTGGGTGGCCATAGCATGCTATGCTAGGTGTTAACCATGGTCTATGAGGTTCATAAAATGATTTAGAGAAATCATTTATGGTAAGAAAAAGTTCTGATGATATTAAGAGTTGATATCATGTCTCATTGTCAATTAGTGATGGGACTAGTAAGTTACATACATACACAAGTTATCACCTATTTAAATATGATTTAATTAATTAATTAAAGAGTTTAATTGATTAATTAAATAGGTTTGGTTTGCAATTAAATTGCAAAGTCCCTAGCATGACTTGAAACCAAATCTAGATTATTGGATGTATAGTATAAATTAATTTTACATTTAAAGTGTTTAAATATGAATTTAATTAATGAGAAATTAATTAATAGAGATTAATTAATTAATTTATATTTGATATAAATTAGAAGAAGAAAAATAATTATTTTGGGTTAAGAACTCAAAATTAAGACACAGGGGCATTTTGGTCATTTCACAGTGTGACACGTGGCACCATGAGATGGTGACACCTGGGATTACACATAAGCTTGCCAATTTTTTTTTTTAAAAATCATGTAAGATAATTAAAATCAAGATTAAATATAGGTTTGACACTTGGCACAATGTGATTGGGTCACTTAAACCTAGAGCTAATCAAAGGGTGACATGTGGTAAGGGTTTAATGTGTTAACCTAGCTATATAAGTGTTGTTATGAAAAAGAAAAATAACCAGCAGCCACTCCTCTCCTTTATCACGCCATTTTGAGGTTCTCTATCTATTCTTCTTCATCTCTCATAAATTCAAAGAGATTAAACATTAATCTCTTGAATTAAGAACGCTAGAAATTGTTTCTAGTGTCTTGTTTACATCTCTAATCTCTTAAAAGGCAGAACTTGAATTTTTAATTAATAGAAAAAGCTTTAGAAGATGTTCAAGGGCTGCCATAGGTGTTCTTGGAGTGGACAAGCTAGAGGGACAATATTTGGTGTCCTGAAGACAAATCTCAAAGGCGCAGACATGCTGCAGTGCATCAAGAGGTTAGTGTAACCGTTATTGATTTAATCTAGGGTTCTAAAATTAATCTGATTAATTTTAAAATCTTAAATGGCAAATACAGATCCAAAAACATATTAAAAGAGTTTTAATATGTTTTTTATCATTGAAATCAAATAGATAAAAATAAATCTTGCATGATGCATGTGACCCTAGGTGAAAATTTTTGAATTCAATGGTATAAACTTGTGTTTTTTCACGCTTCCGTTCTTTCAGATTAAAGGTCCACTTTGAAGATGTTAGTGGAGCACTAAAATCAATTATAAGGTTTGTTTAATCAAATTTTCCAATTTCCCACATTTTACTCCTATCTTCTATTATTTAGATTATGTACCACCAATTTAATTTTTCATGACATTTCCAAAGTGTAATATCATTTATTTTTAATGGACATTTAGGTTCGATTACTCATTTTTCTTTGTACTAATTAATTAATTTTTCTTTGATATTTCTAATGATATTTATACTTCAATAGATGTTTATTTAAGTCTTAAAAATATTTTTCAAGGTTCCCCACGGTCCAGGGCTATTCAACGGTCTACGCCATAACTTCTCGGTGCAGTCACCCATCGCTATGGTTTTCGGCTTGTTTAACTTGGTTACATTTCATTGCTATTATTTTTCCTTTGTTTTTCTTGTATTTTCTTTTCTTGTATTTCATTATTTTGTCTCCTCACCCATATCTAAGTATAGTTCTCGGTATCCTAGCTGTCCGGACAGCCACTGGTCACCAGAACAGTAGAACGCACTACCAAACATAAGGGTGTTACAGGACTCTCTACTTGGGTGTCTATCACATGGGCCAAATAAGCTTCACACCCTTTTCGGATCATTTTTCTGGCAAGTGTCGCAGATATAAGGTTTGATGGCAGTAATTGTGTAACAGCCTGATCCTTCTCCAGTTAGTATTGTCCGCTTTGGCCCATGGGCCTCACGGATTTGTCCCTTGGGTGGTTTCATTCCCAAAAGCGCGCTGACTAGGTGAGGAAGGCTCCCACATATATGGCCCAAATCTTTTCTTCCCATTTCTGATGTGGGACACGAAGTTTCCACCCCAGTGCGTAGCTGGTTGAACAAGCACGTCCCAACCCCATCCCTGGGTTGTGACAAGACCACCAGCTTCCGCCTGGTGCGTCCTCGCCCGGCCCACTAGTGATATTGTCCGCTCTGGGCTGAAGCCCTCACGGTTTTAAAACGCGTCACTAGGGGTTACGAACCACTAACTTATAAACCCAGCATCTCTCCCGTGTTTTGTCGATGTGGGATTTGCCTAGGGTGTTACAATCCACCCCCCTTATGGGACTCAGCGTCCTCGCTGAGGTTTGCCCCACCATCGTTCAAGGTTGCACGCGGAGCGGCTCTGATACCACAAATGTAACGATTCGGCCCACTAGTGATATTGTCCGCTCTGGGCCGAACGCGTCAATAGGGGTTAGGAACCTCCATCTAATGAACCCAGCATCTCTCCCGTGTTTTGTCGATGTGGGATTTGCCTAGGGTGTTACAATCCACCCCCCTTATGGGACTCAGCGTGCTCGCTAAGGTTTGCCCCACCATCGTTCAAGGTTGCACGCGGAGTGGCTCTGATACCACAAATGTAATGGCCCGGCCCACTAGTGATATTGTCCGCTCTGGGCTGAAGCCCTCACGGTTTTAAAACGCGTCACTAGAGGTTACGAACCATCAACTTATAAACCCAGCATCTCTCCCGTGTTTTGTCGATGTGGGATTTGCCTAGGGTGTTACAAATTGCCTCTCCCCATATATAACCACATCACCATATTGAGGGGACCAAAAGAGACTATCTTTAGTCTACAATCAATAATTGCATGGTGCCTGGCTAATTAATCCATTCCCAAGATGATATCATAATCTTTGAAGGGCATTTCAATCAAATTGGATAAGGTGTGTCCTTGGATCACTAAAGGACAATCCTTATACATTCTGTTGACCCTAACCTCTTGTCCTAATGGACTAGTTACTAACACCTCAAAACCCATTTTCATACAAGGAATAGTAATATAACCAGTGATGCTGGCATTAACATAAGAATGTGTAAACCCTATGTCAAACAGCGCAAACACATCTTGGTTAAAGATAAAAAATGTACCAGCCATAATATCAGATGTTTTTGCCTCTTCTCTCTACCGCATAGTGTATACTTTGGCTGGAGCACTACCCTACTCTGACTGATTAATGGTGCCTTGACAACCTGAGGTACTAGCCCTACCTCTGCCTCTGCCTCTACTAGCTAGCTGTGAACCTCTGGTGGTAGAACTCTGAACAGATCCTTCTGCTATGGTAGTAGGTGGCTTAGATCTGTAGGCACTAGTGCAATCCTTCACAAAATGTCCCGTACCACCATAGTTATAACAAGCACTGGTAGCCTTGTAGCATACCCTACCATGGTTTCTACCACAGGTCTCACAGGGATGGGGAGGAAAGGAACTTCTGGTCATCTGCTGACCAGATCTTGGTGGTTTCTATCCTGAAAATCTTTTGCTTCTAGACTTTTCACCATTATGTTCCTCGAAATTTTTTCTCTTTCTAGTATTACCACTGGAACTCTGATCCACTGTCTTTCCACTCTTCTCTTTTTCTGCCTTCTCCTTCTTAGGTGCCCCTTCTGATTCTATCCTTTCTACCTCTAGGGCTTGAGATTTCAGCTCAGAAAAATTGTCATGTCAGAACCCAACCACTTGCATTCTCAAACTGGGCTTCAACCTAGCCTCAAACCTTTTACACCGGTCTCTACTGGTGGTGAGTAAGCTTCCAGCATAGTGGCTCAGGCGAGAAAATTCCCTTTCATACTCGGCCACTATTCTGTTCTCTTACTTTAGACTTAAAAATTCCTGCAGTTTCACGTCCACATAGGCGTCTGGGACATATTTCTATCTGAAGTCTCTGAGGAAGTCATCCCATGTCAATACTGTTAGTAGTATGCCCTAGAGCATATCATTTAGTATGTATCTTGTACATATTTTTATTAATAAAAGGCATTTCCACTTTTCCGTTTACATAATATATTTATGTGTAATAGAAAAGGTCCATTGATATTTTGTTAGAAATATTATTCTTAAGTTGTTAAAAATATGAGTGACAATATTTCTAGCACGAAGTATCATAAATAGGTTCACAATCGAGGATACTTCATAATAAGGACATGACTTATCCAGAAAGATTGTATTCATGTTTGTTCCCAAGTTATTTATATGAGATATAAATAAGATGGAATGGTGAGTCTCATGCCATATAACAAACATGATAGGCACTTATAAATGATAAGTAGGCCGAACCAGTGACACTTATGACAAGCACATGGAGGTTATTCTTATCAATGTTTTGTCATAAATCATATCAGTGCATATAATCTTTAGACCTGAGATAGCACAGTTATCTTGTATATAGGTAGTTTGAGTTTGATACTGCTTTCATACTTGTACTGTGTATGGGTATATGGGCATGTGTTGGCTCCTACTAGTTATATATGGAGGTAGGTGTTGATCAAGATAGAATCTGTTCCTCTAAGTAAATAGAGATAAAATCCTATGTTCATTTAATTGTTCTTAATGTTTCAAGTTCCTGGCCAGGACATATAGATTTATTCAGAAAAGAGTTTCTGATGAGAAAATCCTTTTAATCAAGAACTGGAATTAAAAGAGAACATAATATTCATAGCAAATGGAGTTTGACATAAACCATGACTCCAGCTTGAGTTTGGATTTTGTAACAGAGAGATTCTAGTGCATGGTAACATATGATTATAGGTTCATTTAAGGTAAACCTTATTACTAATTGGGTGGCTATGGCATGCTATGCTAGGTGTTAACCTTGGTCTATGAGGTTCATAAAATGATTTAGAGAAATCATTTATGGTAAGAAAGAGTTCTGATGATATTAAGAGTTGATATCATGTCTCATTGCCAATTAGTGATGAGCCTAGTAAGTCACACACATACACAAGTTATCACCTAATTAAATATGATTTAATTAATTAATTAAAGAGTTTAAATTGATTAATTAAATAGGTTTGGTTTGCAATTAGATTGCAAAGTCCCTAGCATGACTTGAAACCAAATCTAGATTATTGGATGTATAATATAAGTTAAATTTATATTTGAAGTGTTTAAATATGAATTTAATTAATGAGAAATTAATTAATAGAGATTAATTAATTAATTTATATTTGATATAAATTAATTAGAAGAAGAGAATAATTATTTTGGGTTAAGAACTCAAAATTAAGACACAGGGGCATTTTGGTCATTTTGCAGTGTGACAAGTGGCACCATGAGATGGTGACACATGGCATAACACATAAGCTTGCCAAATGTTTTTTAATCATGTAAGATGATTAAAATCAAGATTAAATATAGGTTTGACACTTGGCACAATGTGATTGGGTCACTTAAACCTAGAGCTAATTAAAGGGTAACATGTGGCAAGGGTTTAATGTGTTAACCTAGCTATTTAAGTGTTGTTATGAGAAAATAAAATACAACCAGCAGCCACACTCCTTTGTCACGCCATTTTGCAGCCCTACCTCTATTCTTCTTCATCTCTCATCAATTCAAAGAGATTAGCCATCAATCTCTTGAATTAAGAACACTAGAAATTGTTTCTAGTGTCCTGTTTACATCTTTAATCTCTTAAAAGGCAGAACTTGATTTTCTAATTAATAGAAAAAGCTTTAGAAGCTCTTTAAGGGCTGCCATAGGTGTTCTTGGTGTGGACAAGCTAGAGGGACAACATCTGGTGTCCTGAAGACGAATCTCAAAGCGCGAGACATTGCGATTGCATCAAGAGGTTAGTGTAATCGTTCTTGATTTAATCTAGGGTTCTAAAATTAATCTGATTAATTTTAAAATCTTAAATGGAAAATACAGATCCAAAAACATATTAAAAAGTTTTAATATGTTGTTTATCATTGAAATCAAATAGATAAAAAATAAATCTTGAATGATGCATGTGACCCTAGGTGAAAATTTTTGAATTCAATGGTATAAACTTGTGTTTTTCACGCTTCCGTTCCTTCAATTGGTATCAGAGCCACTATATTTGCCATTTAGATTGTTGATTATATGATTTAATTGTGTGTTTGATCATGAGATCAAAAGTTCATTGCTGGTTGCAAAGCAAGTTGGCGGCATACTTGAAAAAACACCATCAATGGTGCGCATGGTTTGGCTTCCATGGGTGGTTTAAGGTTTGGCTTTTAATTCTGCAATTGTTGTATGATCTAAGGCCTATTCTTTGACTAATTAAAGTGTTTAATTAGTAGTTTTTATCACACAATTAAATTATGATTCAAATCAGAATTTTAAAAATTGTTTGAATGTGATTCAAATCTGAATTTTAAAAGTTGTTTGAATGTGATTCAAATCTGAATTTTTAAAGTTGTTTGAATCATATTTAAATTTGATTTTTTAAAATTGATTGAATAAAATTCAGATCTGATTTTTAAAAAAATGTTTGAATGTGATTCAAATCTGATTTTTTTAAAAAATGTTTGAATGTGATTCAAATCTGAATTTTTGAAGTTGTTTGAATGTGATTCAAATCTGAATTTTAAATTTGTTTGAATGAGATTCAAATCTGAATTTTTAAATTTATTTGAATCATATTCAAATCTGGATTTTTAAGTTGAATATGAGATATTCAATTTAATTTAAGTATGTATGTTTTATTTAATTGTTAAATAGTGATATGCATGATGGATGATCATGGACTATAAAAGACCAATGTGATTGGATTTATTTCTTTTATGTTTCTTTGGGATTGTAAATTAATTAATTTATTTTAATTTATTTTGAGCATGTATTATTAAGTTTGTAATAATTTTTGGGTTGTAATTTCATTTATTTAAGTTCTTGTAAATTCGCCTTGGTATGCCAAGCATTACTATGTAATATTGGATTGCAAGAAGTTCAAGGAGGTCAAGAGCATTGGTGGGACCAGTGGGAGGAATTCAAGATCAAGTGTTGATTATGTACTCCTTCAGCAACTCTTGTAAAATGAATGAATGAAATGCACCTAGGAATGCCATGATTCAATTCTTGGTGGCTCCGAATTGAATCCCTTAGAAAGTCCATGATCATACCATATTTACTGCTTATCCATGAATGCATGAGATGTATGGGAATGTATGCAATTATATGATATATGCATGCTAAATGGATAATGTGCAAAGTGAGACCTTAATAGTAAATAGAATGACCATAAAATCTTCCAAACAAATGATTAAGTTGGAAATGCTATAATTAAAGTAATTATAACATAGGCCCTCCATTGGGGCAATTATTTTAAGAAATTTTAAATAGTTGCATAAGATGCAATTTATTTAAGAGATTTTCTTAAGAATAATTGTTAAGCATGAGATGTTGTAAATATGTAAATGGTTTAGTGGCCAATATTGGATGTACCTGAGGACATTAAAATTATTTGCATAATTACTGGCTCAATGGGATCAACTTAACTAATGCAAGATAAGTCAATAATGGATGTACCTGAGATTTTGAGCATTAGGGGCTAGGTAAATGATTGAACCTCACATGAGATGTGATGGGAAAAGAGTTGCTCACTTATAGTTTATTGTAATTCCAATAATGGATGTACTTGAGGATGATCAATAGAATTATAAGAATTCAATCACCCACTAGAAATCCATCTAACTAGGATTTCCGTTTTCTACTTTGGAAGTGTAGGATTCGCTAAGTTAGTGGGAGGACCAATTTGATTAAAAGACCATAATCATTTTGGTTAATTACATGATACATTTACTAATTAATCTGGTTATTTTCTGCAGTTAATTTTCTGATAAAAATGAGCACAAAACAACCACCACCATCCAATATCTTTGCAAGCATACTTGACCACAATAGGTTGACAGGACCTAATCTGTCTGATTGGCTAAGAAATTTGAAACTTGTCCTGAACCTTGAACATATAGGATATGTTCTAGATTCAAATGTTCCTGGTCCCTTACCTCCAGAGGCCACACAAGAGGAACATGAAACTTTGGACAAGTGGAAGGAGCATGATATGAGAGCTAAGTGTTACATGCTTGCTTCCATGAGTAATGAGTTACAGAAGCAACATGAGAACATGCAGAGTGCATCGAGATCCTCCTTCACCTACAAGAGTTGTATGGTGAGCTCTGAGGAATGCTAGGTATGAGATATCTAGACAGCTATTCCGTATGAGGATGTCCGAGGGCAGAATGTTGGGGATCATGTCCATAAGATGATTCGGATGATTGAGCGGTTGGAACATCTTGACTTTAACATAGATTTCCAACTACTGACGGATTTGATCCTTGATCCCTTCACGAGTCTTTTGGGAATTTTGTGACAAATTTCCATATGACTAAACAGAATGCACCTTAGTAGTTTACTCAACATGCTGGTTATTGCCCAAAAGAATATGCCAGGCAATAAAGTAAAAGAGGTAGCTTTGGTTGCATCTTCTTCTGCTGGAAAGTCCAACAAGAAGAAGGGCAATAAGAAAAAGAAACCTCAGATTCACAGTCCTTCCAAGAAAATAGCTAAGCAGAAAAGGAAGACTAAAGGCGATGGTGGCAAAGGAAAGTGTTTCCACTTGCCAAAAGGATGGGCCTTTGGAAAAGGAGGCGCGGTGTATCTTGCTTCTCTGAAGGACAAGAAGGATACACCTTCGGAAGGTATGTCCATATCTTGTTATTTAGATTCGATGATACTCATAGTTCATCTCTGACTTGGGTTTTAGAATCGGTGCAGTTCTCACATTTCTAATGATATGCAGGAACTAGCAAATAGTAGCGACTTGCGTTCTCAAGATGTTAGAGTTCGGATTGGCAATGGCTCAAGCTGTTGAAGCTTTAGCCATAGGATCTAAATCTTTTACATGTTTGGACATGTTTTGTGTTTAGATAATATTTTATATGTACTGATGCTTTTAAGAATATCATTTCTATATCTAGTTTGACTAGAAATGGCTATGAATTTCATTCATCGATGATGTTTGCAATATTTATTTTGGAAATAAATATATTGGTTCGGGTTATATGAATGATGGTCTTTATTATTTGGATAATAATGACAAACACAAATTGAATGCAAGTGATCTAAAAGAATGCAATGCCATGGTGAAAACCAACTCAAGTTCAAAATATATTTGGCACTTAAGGTTATGTCATGTTGCAGAAGATAGGATTGCAAAACTGGAGAAAATGGGGATTCTATCCTCATTGGGCTCTAAGCCTACTCCAACTTGTGAATCTTGCCTTCAGGGCAAAATGACTAGATCACCCTTTGTTGGACAGGGGCTAAGAGCTGAAAATATTTTGGAGCTAATACATAGTGATGTATGTGGTCCATTTAAAGAAATGGCTAGAGGGGGTTTTCATTATTTTATTACCTTTTATGATGATAAATCAAGGTTTGGGTATTTGTATTTGATGAAATACAAACATGAATCTTTTGAAAAGTTCAAAGAATTTAAATCTGAAGTAGAAAATCAAACAGGAAAGAATATTAAAGCTCTTCAATCAGATCGTGGAGGTGAATATTTGAGTACTGAATTTGATGAATACTTGAGAGAGCATGGCATTGTTTCTCAGCTGACTCCTCCAGGAACGCCACAGCTGAATGGTGTATCTGAAAGGAGAAATCATACCCTATTGGATATGGTACGTAGTATGATCAGCTATATTGATATGCCAATCTCCTTTGGGGATTTGCATTAGAATCACTTTGTATATTCGAATAGGATTCCATCAAAATCGCTTTCTTCCACACCTTATGAGATATGGCATGGAAGAAAACCAAGTCTTAAGCATGTTAAGATTTGGGGTTGTCCACTTATATCAAAAAGTCGAGCAGCGATAAATTGGAGACCGGATCGTAAAAGGTCGATTTGTTGGATATCCAAAAGATAGTTTTGGATATTATTTTTATTTGCCTACTTCACAAAAGGTTGTGATAAGTAGAGATGCCACATTTCTTGAACAACAGTTTGTTCAAGAAGGAGGCAAAGGAAGGCAAATAGAGTTAGAATTAGAGAATTCTGACCAACCAACAGATTAGATGGATATAGATCCATCTAGTCAACCAATACCCGTTGATGAAACATCTACAGCTGTTCCTCGTAGAATAACCAAGGTATCTCACCCACCAGTGAGATATGGTTTTCTTCATGAAGAAGAACAAGAGTTGTCTACTCATGAAGAAGTAGATCATGGAGATGATCCACTTACCTACGAAGAAGCTATATCAGATATAGACTCTTCAAAATGGATTGATGCTATGAAATCCAAGATTGATTCCATGTATAAGAATCAAGTTTGGGATCTTGTTGACCCACCTGAAGGTATTATACCTATAGGGAACAAATGGGTTTTCAAGAAGAAAATTGGTTCTGATGGAAAAGTAGAGACCTATAAGGCAAGGCTAGTAGCGAAAGGGTTTCGCCAAAGGCAAGGAATCGACTATGAGGAGACTTTCTCGACTGTTGCCATGCTTAAATCAATTAGGATTTTATTAGCAATAGCTGCGTACTATGATTATGAGATTTGGCGGATGGATGTCAAAATGACTTTTCTCAATGGATACATTGAAGAAAACATTTTCATGGAACAACCTAAGGGATTTGAATCCCAAGATGGTTCCAAGGTATGCAAGCTAAAGCGATCCATTTATGGGTTGAAACAAGCTTCGAGGAGTTGGAACATTCGTTTTGATGAAGCCATTAAATCCTTTGGTTTTATCAAAAATGAGGATGAGCCATGTGTATATAAGAAGGTTAGTGACAGTGCTATCACTTTCCTTGTCTTATATGTGGATGACATACTGTTGATGGGTAATGACACAGGTATGTTGACGACTATAAAGGTATGGTTGTCAAATACATTCTCCATGAAAGACTTAGGGGAGGCAACCTATATTCTTGGGATTCGCATCTATAGAGATAGAGCGAAAAGAATAATTGGTTTATCCCTAAGTCTATACTTGGAAAAGGAGTTAAAGAGGTTTAACATGCTTGATTCCAAGAGAGGATTGTTACCAGTGAGACATGGTATCCATCTTTCTAAAGAGATGTCTCCAAAGACACTTGAAGAAAGAGATAAGATGGCCAGGATTCCATATGCTTCGGCTATTGGAAGTTTAATGTGTGCAATGTTGTGTAATAGGCCGGATATCGCATATCTCGTTAGTTTGACTAGCGGTATCAATCCAATCCAGTTTGGAACATCTGGATAGTCACAAGAATATCCTTAAGTACTTGAGAAGAACTAAGGATTTATTCTTGATTTATGGAGTGGAGACTTGCAATTGGATGGTTATACCGATTACGATTTCCAATCGATATCGATGATAGAAAGTCTACCTCTGGATATGTGTTCATTTGTAATGGAGGTGCGATCGGTTGGAAGAGTTCCAACAGAGCACGCATTGCAGATTCCACTACGTAAGCCGAGTATATTCTGCATCGATGTCGCAAAGGAAGCTATTTGGATAAAGAAGTTCGTGATGAACTTACAGAGTTCCTTCCATTGAGTCGCCAGTTCCACTACATCGTGACAATAATGGAGCGATACAAAGCTAAGGAACCAAGGTCTCACCAGAAATCCAAACACATAGAAAGGCGCTACCACATTATCAGAGAAATAGTTGGGCGAGGCGATGTAGCCATGCAGAAAATAGCATCAGCTGAAAATTCAGCTGATCCATTCACTAAGCCTATGTCACAGACTCAGTTAGACCGACATCTTGAGAAGACAGGTCTAAGATATTGTAATGAATGGCTCTAGTGCTAGTGGGAGATTGTTAGTAGTATGCCCTAGAGCATATCATTTAGTATGTATCTTGTACATATTTTTATTAATAAAAGGCATTTCCACTTTTCCGTTTACATAATATATTTATGTGTAATAGAAAAGGTCCATTGATATTTTGTTAGAAATATTATTCTTAAGTTATTAAGAATATGAGTGACAATATTTCTAGCACGAAGTATCATAAATAGGTTCACAATCGAGGATACTTCATAATAAGGACATGACTTATCTAGAAAGATTGTATTCATGTTTGTTTCCAAGTTATTTATATGAGATATAAATAAGATGGAATGGTGAGTCTCATGCCATATAACAAACATGATAGGCACTTATAAATGATAAGTAGGCCGAACCAGTGACACTTATGACAAGCACATGGAGTTTATTCTTGTCAATGTTTTGTCATAAATCATATCAGTGCATATAATCTTTAGACTGAGATAGCATGCTTATCTTGTATATAGGTAGTTTGAGTTTGATATTGCTTTCATACTTGTACTGTGTATGGGTATATGGGCATGTGTTGGCTCCTACTAGTTATATATGGAGGTAGGTGTTGATCAAGATGGAATCTGTTCCTCTAAGTAAATAGAGATAAAATCCTATGTTCATTTAATTGTTCTTAATGTTTCAAGTTCCTGGCCAGGACAGATAGATTTATTCAGAAAAGAGTTTCTGATGAGAAAATCCTTTTAATCAAGAACTGGAATTAAAAGAGAACATAATATTCATAGCAAATGGAGTTTGACATAAACCATGACTCCAGCTTGAGTTGGGATTTTGTAACAGAGAGATTCTAGTGCATGGTAACATATGATTATAGGTTCATTTAAGGTAAACCTTATTACTAATTGGGTGGCTATGGCATGCTATGCTAGGTGTTAACCATGGTCTATGAGGTTCATAAAATGATTTAGAGAAATCATTTATGGTAAGAAAGAGTTCTGATGATATTAAGAGTTGATATCATGTCTCATTGCCAATTAGTGATGAGCCTAGTAAGTCACACACATACACAAGTTATCACCTAATTAAATATGATTTAATTAATTAATTAAAGAGTTTAAATTGATTAATTAAATAGGTTTGGCTTGCAATTAGATTGCAAAGTCCCTAGCATGACTTGAAACCAAATCTAGATTATTGGATGTATAATATAAGTTAAATTTATATTTGAAGCGTTTAAATATGAATTTAATTAATGAGAAATTAATTAATAGAGATTAATTAATTAATTTATATTTGATATAAATTAATTAGAAGAAGAAAATAAGTATTTTGGGTTAAGAACTCAAAATTAAGATACAGGGGCATTTTGGTCATTTTGCAGTGTGACAAGTGGCACCATGAGATGGTGACACATGGCATAACACATAAGCTTGCAAAATGTTTTTTAATCATGTAAGATGATTAAAATCAAGATTAAATATAGGTTTGACACTTGGCACAATGTGATTGGGTCACTTAAACCTAGAGCTAATCAAAGGGTAACATGTGGCAAGGGTTTAATGTGTTAACCTAGCTATTTAAGTGTTGTTATGAGAAAATAAAATACAACCAGTAGCAACACTCCTTTGTCACGCCATTTTGTAGCCCTCCCTCTATTCTTCTTCATCTCTCATCAATTCAAAGAGACTAGCCATCAATCTCTTGAATTAAGAACACTAGAAATTGTTTCTAGTGTCCTGTTTACATCTTTAATCTCTTAAAAGGCAGAACTTGATTTTCTAATTAATAGAAAAAGCTTTAGAAGCTCTTCAAGGGCTGCCATAGGTGTTCTTGGTGTGGACAAGCTAGAGGGACAACATCTAGTGTCCTGAAGACGAATCTCAAAGGCGTAGACACGCTGCAGTGCATCAAGAGGTTAGTGTAATCGTTCTTGATTTAATCTAGGGTTCTAAAATTAATCTGATTAATTTTAAAATCTTAAATGGCAAATACAGATCCAAAAACATATTAAAAAAGTTTTAATATGTTGTTTATCATTGAAATCAAATAGATAAAAAATAAATCTTGCATGATGCATGTTACCCTAGGTGAAAATTTTTGAATTCAATGGTATAAACTTGTGTTTTTCACGCTTCCGTTCCTTCAAATACCGGGGGTTCCACCAAGCTGTGGGGGATAGTCTTCCACCAGTCATATGCATCCCTCTTATTGCAAGGACTTTGCTATCGCTGGACGATTCTCACCGAAGTGGGAAGGGTGAGGAGCTGCCACTTTAATTTTGAGGAAAATTAAAGAAAATCGTTTGTAAGAACAAATTAAAGACCACTTCGAAGAGAGAGATTCAAGGTTCGGGGTCCATATACGGGTGGGGAAGGTGTTAGGCACCCCACCTCGTCTCTCAACGAGGGTAAGCAGATTTAATGTTGTGCTCTTTATAAATTGAAATTGATAATTTAGGGGTTAGAATGATGATGTTAATCCTTTGTACGGATAAAAGGAATGTTTGATATTTCACTATTACAGGTTGCCCAAGAACGTGAGTACATGAGATGACCCTTCAGTGAATAGGTGTTGTGTAATAGGTATTTTAAGGATTAATATGAATACTGAAGTTGTGTTATTTTCAGGGGGAATTTTTGCCCTATAAATATGATGCCTTGAGGAGGACTCTCCATCGGGCCCCAACATAATATTCGGGATACTTTGGATGAACTCTCCCACAAACTTACCATTTAGGACATATGATGAGTATTAATTATAGCAATGGAGTTAGAAGGGAAAGGACTCTCTCCCAATCTAAAATGTTCTATTAGGATTTTAGCTAAGATAATTCGGGTAAGAACTCTCTCCTAATCTCTTAATGTATTCTGTTAAAATTTAAGCAGAGGATTCGCGTAAGAACTCTCCCCCGATCTCTATATGTATTTCGTTAAAATTTTGGCTGAGAATTGAAGTAAGAACTCTCTCCCGATCTCTTAATGTATTCTGTTAAAATTTAAGCGGAGGATTCAGGTAAGAACTCTCCCCCAATCTCTATATATTTTGTTAAAATTTTGGCTGAGAATTCGAGTAAGAACTCTCCCCCGATCTCTTAATATATTTTATTAAAATTTTGGCTGAGAATTCGAGTAAGAACTCTCTCCCTATCTCTTAATAAATTACGTTAAAAATTAGGCTGAGTTAGGGTAAGAACTCTCTCCCGATCTCTTAATATATTTCGTAAAAAATTTGGCTGAGTTCGGGTAAGAACTCTCTCCCGATCTCTACATATTTTATAAAAATTTTGGTTGAGAATTCGGGTAAGAACTCCCTCCCGATCTCTTAATATATTTTGTTGAAATTTTGGCTGAGACTTCAGGTAAGAACTCTCCTCTAATCTCTTAATATATTGCGTTAAAAATCAGGCTGAGTTTGGGTAAGAACTCTCTCCCGATCTAAAATGCTTTGCGTGAAAATTTGGTTGAGTTCGGGTAAGAACTCTCTCACGATCTCTTAATATATTGCATTAAAAATTTGGCTGAGTTCGAGTAAAAACTCTCTCCCGATCTCCTAATATATTTATAAGAATTGCATTTTATTAGAACTTCAAACTAGGGATTCAGGTAAAGGGTCTTTCTTGATCCTTTTTATATGGGAAAGAAATACCGAAGACACAGGAAACCCTTGTGAAAAGCTTTTCCTGGCCTACGGGATGTTATAACTAGATGGCGGACGCTAGGCCGAACTCCTTGCCGATCTTTTGCATGATTGCTTTATCTGAACTCTTTGGTTTCAGACTCCATCCCTTTTCTGGTTGCCTACCCGAGGTCTGAACTTCATCTTGATTTTCGATCTCTTGTCTTATTGTTTGAGCTTATTCCAAGCCTCGATCTCATAGCTTATTTTCCATTTCAGCCCCTCTAGCCTATTGTGATCTTTCTATGACTGTCGGAGTTACGTTCATTTTCCTATTGTTTTTATTTATTTGTTAAGTACTTCTGCCTATACTCTTTAGAGTCGCCAATGACTCAAACATCTACTTTCGAAAGGAGTGAAAATGGGGTAATGATAAATGAAATTTACGAATGAATAAAAAAAGACAAAAGAAATAACTACGGGCTAAGACAATCTATTGTAAGATTTAGTGTGACTGGATATGTTAAAAAATTTGAGAAAGCAAACCAAGGATATTCAACAAAATGACAGTTTAGATGCTTACCTGTAGAAAGTTGGGGAGACAGGCGACCAACTCCGGTATCAACAAATCTTAGAGAGCTGAAGGCAGATGGCCGAAGAACTTGAGCTTACTTGAGGTAATAGGAATAAAGCAGAATAAAGTTGAGCTCGAAGGGTAATGCACAGATACTAAAGTGATGGGAATGGGGCGGAGTGAAGTTGGGTTCACAGGGTAGTGCACAGGTACTAAAAATGAAAGTCATAGGATTTAGAGCTCTTTAAAATGAAATACTTTTGAAAAATGGTTTCTAAAGTTTCTCAAAACTTTTAGAGCTTCGAATCACAAGCAGTAAGATTGAATCAAAGTTCAGAGTCTTTCCACCATAACCACCTCCTCCTTTCTATAGTATTGTATGCAGGTATTTATAGGGAATGGGCATTCAAAATGAAGGGTCAGGATCTTATCAGAAGGAGACGGAAGACTTAGATTTAAAAGGACATAATCTGATGTTTGAGAATTAATGAGAATCAAAATAGAGGGTTGGGATTCCATTCAAAATATCTGTCCTTTCATCCTTTAATCCAATGGTCAAGGATCTCGCCTTACAATGTAACACCCCCGTTTGCATAGCCTGGTAGATTTCACTGTTCCGGTGACCGGTGTCGGTTCGGACAATTAAGGAGATTAGAGCCACATTTAAGACTACTTGAGAAGCCATAAACACAAATAATTAGTAATGTTTAATTAGTTAACTATAAATAAGAAAAACAGAACATAAGAGGTTAAACGAGCCAAGAGTCACAGCGATGAGTGACCTCCTCGGGAACGACTGCGAAGTCGTTTTAGACTCAAATTTCGAACCGTAAAAAGTGACGCTGCGGTCCTTAGGACCCTTATGGACACAGTGGAAAAGAGAAAATCACGAAAAAGAACTGTTAAGTCAGTCAAATAATTAGGTCAGGGAGCCAGAAGAAATATTGGATTATTTGCAAACCGGGATGAACCGGCGAGGGGCGATTTGGTCAATTGACCCCGAGAGCTGACTCCTGGCCTAACTGTCAAATAAAATCGGAGAAAAGAATATTTCAGGATCGAAAATTAAATTAAAGAACTAATACAAAAATAAATAGAAAAAAAAAGAAAAGGGAAGAGGTTGGAAAAGTCAAAGATGATATCATAAAAGAATTTATTAAATATTTATTAAATTAGATTTTTTATGGTCTTCCATAGCAAAGTAAATAAAAGAAAACAAAAGAAAAAAAAAAATTAAAGTCATCTTCTTCAAAAAGAAAAACGTGACTCTCTCTTCCCTCTTCCATAAACCACCATTGTTACACTAGATAAGCTTGAATCCAAGCTTTCTTTCAACAATTTAAGCCTATTTTGACCCCAACTTGACTTATTAGAACCTGATTTAGTTACTTGAGAAGAAGTTTGATCACAAAAGAAAGAAGAAAAGTAGAGGAAAATTGAAGAATTAGATAGAAAAATTCTGCTCACTTAAGGTAAACTAATCCAACTTTTCTTTTTAGTTTATATGATGGATTTAGGGTAGAAATGAATGAGATTATATGAAGAAATTGAAATATATTGCATGATTAGAAAGAGAGGGAATTTTCAGCCAGCCATGGATGTATGAGTGTGGATGTATTTTAAATGAATTAAAGGTGTTAATAAACTTGCATGAGTATAGTAGTAAGATGAAAAGGCATAAATGTAAGTAATTGTAACAATTAAGTGAGATTAGAGTTTTGTATGCTAGGGTTTGTGAAACAAATTTGGAGAAATGCATAAATGGCATGTTTAACCTATTGTGAAATGAAATAATGGTCAATTATGACCAAATAAGTTGTGTGGGAATGATAGGAAACTAAGTTAAATTCGTAGGTCAATGGTCATGCTGCTGGCAGCATGACCAAACCCACTTTGAAGGACCAAAACTCAAATTTTACAAGTCCAATTGATATGCCACCAATTGGAGATGAAAATAGACATAAAAGAGCACAATTTTCATTAAGGAACCATTGCCAAAAACTGACCAAAACTTGGTGAAACAATTGACCAAAGTGAGTTGATAGCAGGCTGCCACTGCACTAAACTGACCAAATGAACAGTAACTGTTCATTTGGTCATAACTCGAGCTAGAAAGGTCAATTTGACCTGAAATTTTACCAGAAATTAGATATGATATAGACCTAAAACTTTCATGAAGAACACCAACCCAAATTAGGCCATTAACCCTTTCAAAATCATTGAGCAAAATTAAATTACTGTACTGAGATTCTGCAGATTTTTCATTGAGCAGCAATGTTTGGATGGCTATAACTCTCTCTAGAAAACTCGGATTTAGGCGATTCTTGAACCGATGGAAACCTAAGACATAGTACAACATTTCATATGAAGAAAGTGAGACCAAATTATGAACTTAACTTGATCAAACAATTGACCAAAGTTGAACCAAAAATCTGACAGCACCTAAATTGCAGTATGAACAGTGCACGTGAACAGTAAACTTATTTTGGCCATAACTTGAGCTACAAAACTCCGATTGGGGTGATCCAAAAATGAGAATACACTTAAGACAATAAGGAACATTTTCTATGAAGGAAGTTTTGTCAAATTCCAACAGTAGATCGACCAATGGAACAGTACAACTTCGGAGAACCAAAACCGAAAATTGGCAATTTTGCCAAAATGACCTAAGCTTTAAACAAATGACCAAAACCAACAAGTTTGGTGACCAAAATGTGGTATGTGGGTGAAGTTGGAGTTCCCATACCCATTAAGCCTTAGAAAGTCAATAATTTGACTTGAATAGTGCAGTGAATAGTAACCCGAAACACAAAATTTCGAGAACGTCGAATTTAACACGTTAGAGCTAGGTAAATGTGAAGTTAAGTTTATTTTGGATTTATTTTAAGTTTTAGTACTGAAACATTGGAAAATTTCGTGTTTCAGTGGAAAAAATACCGGGACAGAACCCGAGGAGTCGAGTCAAGGCCAACAGGCGACTCGTTTGAGGTTTGTGCACAACATATACTTTTATAATCATCTTTTGCATATCGTTTTGAATAATATGAAATATTGGATTATGGCATTTTTATGATGTTTGATCTAAATTATTGAAAGTTATTATGTATATTTGAAAAGACAATGTTTAGCAAATTGTTAAGATAAGTTTTGAAACGACAGTGTCATGACCACATATTTGAACACCTCACTAGCACGACTAGTGGGGGTAATTAGTTTCGAATTTTGATTCCTTCTCTGGAGAAGTGTTGAGGTGTGCCAGTAGAAGAGGATGTGAATGGATATCCATATATTTGAGCTAGCTAGCCTTGTGATATGATTTCTCTTTAGCCTCTGGCTATTGAGATTCTATTTGTTTCGAATGGCGTGATCTAACTGTGGGTTTTATGAAATGTGTTTTGATACTTTGAAATGAACTTGGTTTACATGTAAAATCTTACAATGCATGATTGTATTTAATTTTCATGTTTAGCCAAATTTTGAATGAATGTGCTTTAAGTTTTGCATAAAGATTATTTTAGTATATTGTGCACCATCGAGTCTTAGTACTCGTGATAGCTTTATTCTTTATCGCAGATATAGAGATTAGAGGAGCAACAGGTGAGGCTTGAGGTGTGTGAAGTCATCGGCAGAAGTCTTCGGGTATAATTTATACCCTAGCTGTAAATATTTCTTTTGATGTATATATTGCACATAAATGTATGGACATGTACATGGGTCTTGAGCGCTTGTACAAAGTTTGTATAAAAGTTGTAATAAATTTTAGTTTGGACTTCTGAATGTAAATTTTAGTATGATGAATATATAAATTGTTTATCTTGAATGGAATACGAATAAATGATATTGATGGACAGTATTTTGAAGAAATTATTGAACTTGTGAATTTGAGAAATTGATTGAGATTGAGTTTGAAATTGAAGTAGTGGTTGAGAAAAACTTTTAGAAGTGCTTTTCAGGTATTCAAGAAGCTGTTTTCTCAAAATACAGAGGAAACTCTGTCAAAATTTTTATAAAATTTGCGAAAAACTAAAATGGCCAAAAATATTAATTAGTTTTAATTTCAACTAAATGTTTTAAATACTTATTTGAAATGCTCACCACTTGTCAAAGATAAGAAAATTGTTTTAAAATCCCTTGTAGGGTACTTAATGAGTTATCGGTAGGTGAAGTTCGGTAGTTCATTAGGTATTCTACGGGATCATGTTATGCCTTCTGAGAGGGTAAGGTGTGACATGTTTTAGTGGTATCGAGCAAGTTTTGAATTATGTTTTAAATTTTGAATTTGTGTTTTTCTTTGTTAAGTACAAGCTGCTCAATGTCCATAATTGTTACATACGATTGCATTACATCATGAATATGACCTAACGGAGAAATCTCCTTGTGTTATTTGTTAGGAGATACCCTAACTTGACGGAAATGGAAGAAGGGGATCGCTCGGTTGAGCGATCTGTTGAAGTGAGGCACAAGGAAGCCCTGCTTTACGAATGTCGATGGGTCGGCGGCCCCACAAATGCCGCAAATTCTGCACAGATTCGCCTGGCGAATAGCGGCAATGTTTCAACAAATGGCTGAGGTATGCTGCTCAAGCTCCACCCCTACCACGTGGCACAACCACGCCTCGGCCAGACAGTTTGATAAATTGCTAAAGTATGGGGTGCAGAATTTAAAGTCTGATGGACCCTTTAGAGGCGAGCAATGGCTTGAAAGAATGGACCAGTGTTTAAGAAATCTGCGCCAAGATGAGCTGAAGTTGGAATATTACGTCGCCATCTGCAGGGATGCGTATGATTGGTGGAAGACCATCCCCACGGCTTGTTTGAACCACGATCTTGACACAGGATGACTTCATCGAGAGTTCGAGCAATACATCGGATGCATATGTTGATCGAAGCGCAAGAATTTTGAGTTTGAAACAAGGGAACCGAATTGTAGCAGTATGAAAGAGATTTCTCAAGGCTAAGCCACTATCTTTGGAAGCTTAGTCTCCACCCGCAGACAGATGCAAGAGGTTTGAGTCAGGGCTAAGGCAGTGCGAGAATGCAAGTTGTGGGTTTGGACATCGAATTTTTCGAATTGATCTCACAAGCCTTGGAATTAGAAAGGATAGAATTAGAAGGGGCAGTGAGGAAGGGTTCACAAGAGAAATCAGAAAAAGACAAGGGGGAAAAATCAGTTGAACAGAGTTCTGGTGCTACCTCTGGAAAGAGAAAGAAGTTTAGTGGACCCAGCAGGGGTCGAGGTGGAAGATTTAGTAGAGGCGATTCTTGGACGAGACCCTAGGTGCAGTCGTGATCAGCGAGGGTTCACATTACGCATACTGTGAAACTTGTGGCAAGATTCATGGGAGGGAATGTTATTGGGCCACTGGAGCCTGTTTTAACTGTGGAGGCAAGGGCCATATAGCCAAAGACTGTACTAGTGCTCCGAGATATGGTCCAGCTCCTACTACTGCCGAGGGATCTATTCAGAGTCCTGCTCCCAGAGGTTCCTGATCGGTTGGCGGAGGAAGAGGCAGAGGTAGAGCCTTTGCTTGAGCGATCGAGGGCACAATTGGTCAGTCAGGACAAGGAAGTGCTTCAACCAGAATCTACGCAATGAAACAGCGAGAAGAGGCTGAGACTTCTGATGTGGTAGCTGGTACATTCTCTATCTCTGATCAAGAAGTATTTGTATTGTTTGATCCGGGTTCAACCCATTCATATGTTAGTGCTAGCATAGTTTGTTCACTTGCTGTTCCATGTGTGCAAATGGGTTTTGAAGTGCTAGTAACTAGTCCGTTAGGACAAGAAGTCCGGGTCAACAGAATCTATAGATTGCCATCCTTTGGTGATCCAAGGACATATTTTCCTGTCAGACTTAATTGAAATGCCCTTCAGAGAGTATGATATCATCTTGGGCATGGATTGGTTAGCCAGGCATCATGCCATGATTGACTGTAGACTGAAGACAGTCACTTTTGGTCTCCCTTTGTATGGTGATGTGGTAATACACGGGGAGAGGCATTTACTGCCATCAAACATCATTTAATGCACTAGCGGAAGGATGATTAAAAAGGGGTGTGAAGCATACTTGGCACATGTGATAGACACCCAGGTGGGGAGTCCAGCACTAAGGGACATCCCTACGGTATGTGACTTTCCGGATGTATTTCCTGATGAATTGCCAGGATTACCTCCAGAAAGAGAGGTGCAGTTTGAAATTGATGTTATGCCTGGTGTGGACCCAATCTCCATAACGCCATATAGAATGGCACTGCAGAGTGAAAGAGTGAAAGTGCGATTGCAAGAGTTGCTTGACAAGGGCTTTATCCGCCCTAGTGTGTCACCTTGGGAGCGCCGGTATTGTTTGTAAAGAAGAAGGATGGCACTCTCGGTTATGCATTGATTATCGGCGATTGAATAAGGTGACAATAAAGAATAGATATCCATTACCCGCATTGATGACTTGTTTGATCGGTTGAGGGGTGCAATGTTCTCCAAAATTGACACGAGATCGAGTTATTATCGGTGAAAGTACAAGAGCAAAGTATTTCTAAAACTGCCTTCAGAACCCGCTATGGCCATTATGAGTTCTTGGTCATGCCATTCGGGTTAACTAATGCTTCGGCTGCTTTTATGGATCTGATGAACACTATTTTTAGACCATACCTCGATCAGTTTGTTGTGGTATTCATAGATGATATATTGGTCTATTCGAGGAATGCAGAAGAGCATGATAGACATCTGCGGATTGTACTGCAGACTTTGAGAGAGAAACAACTATATGCCAAATTGTCGAAGTGTTAATTTTGGCTGAAAGAAATATCTTTCTTGGGGCATGTAGTATCAGAAGAGGGCATTAAGGTAGATCCAAGTAAGATTGAAGCTGTCCTTAATTGGAGGCCACCGAAATGTCACGAGATTCGATTTTAGGTTTAGTGGATACTACCGTCGTTTTGTGTAGGGATTGTCAATGTTGGCATCTCCATTGACCAAGCTACTTAGAAAAGATTTAAAATTTCAGTGGACGGATATATGCCAGTGAGTTTTGATGAATTGAAGAGATGTTTGGTGAAGCTCAGTCCTAACTTTACCTACCGGGTAAAGAATATCTGATTTATAGTGATGCTTCCCATAATGGGTTAGGCTGTGTGTTGATGCAAGATCGAAATGTCATTGCCTATGCATCACGCCAGCTAAAACCGCATGAGAGGAATTATCCAACACATGACTTGGAGCTTGCAGCCATTGTGTTTGCTCTTAAGATCTGGAGACATTATTTGTATGGGGAGAAGTGCTACATCTACACAGATCATAAGAGTTTAAAGTATTTGGGCACCCAAAAAGAGCTGAATTTGAGACAGAGGAGATGGTTAGAGTTGATAAAAGACTATGATTGTCTGATAGACTATCAGCCAGGGAAAGCTAATGTTGTGGCTGACGCCTTAAGTCGCAAGACTATGGCAAGTCTACGAGTTACTCCTTTGTCTTTGGTACATGAGTTGAGATCATTACATGCCAGTTTAGAGATTAATGATGATGGGCAAACAGCAATTGCATGGCATGTACAGCCAGTGTTGGTTGATCAGATTAGAATGGCTGCTCAGAATGATCAGAAGTATCAGAAGCTGATGGAAGAAGTCCAGCAGGGCAAGAAACCAGAATTCATCAAAGATGATGGTCTACTGCTACACCAGGGCAGAATGTGTGTTCCTAATGATGTTGATTTGAGGCAGATCATTTTGAAGGAAGCACATGAGTCTCCTTTTGCCATGCACCCTGGTGGCACAAAAATGTATAGGGGGCTAAAGGAGCATTACTGGTGGATGGGTATGAAGAGAGATGTGGCAGAGTTTGTGTCCAAATGCCTAACTTGTCGACAAGTAAAGCGAGCATCAAGTACCCACTGGTTGTTACATCCACTACCGATGCAGTGGAAATGGGAGAGAATAACGATGGATTTTGTGATGGGACTTCCGAGGACACAGAAGAGTCATGATGCAGTTTGGGTCATTGTTGACAGACTGACTAAATCTGCTCATTTTCTGCCAGTTCGGATGGACTACAGTTTAGAAAGATTGGCTAGGTTGTACATTGATGAGATTGTGAGACTACATGGAGTGCCAGTATCCATCGTGTCAGACAGAGATCCTAGGTTCACTTCTAGATTCTAGGGTAGTCTTCAGAGAGCCCTAGGAACTAGATTGAACTTCAGTACTGCATTCCACCCACAGACAGATGGCCAGTCTGAGAGGGTAATTGAGATCTTGGAGGACATGCTACGGGCTTGTGTGATTGAGTTTGAGGGTAGTTGGGATACACACTTACCTTTGATTGAGTTTGCTTATAACAACAGCTATCAATCAAGCATTGGGATGCCTCCATATGAAGCTTTGTATGGCAGGAAATGTAGAACCCCGTTGTGTTGGGATGACGTGGGTGAAAGAAAGATGATCGGACCCGAAATTGTCCAACAGACTGAAGAGAAAATTAGGGTGATCAGAGATCGACTTAAAGCTGCATCAGACCGTCAGAAGTCCTATGTTGATTTGAAAAGAAGAGATATTGAGTATGTAGTGGGTGAGAAAGTTTTCCTCAAGGTTTCTCCTTGGAAGAGGATTATGAGATTCGGCAGAAAGGGGAAACTAAGTCCTCGTTTCATTGGGCCATATGAGGTTCTGGTAAGAGTGGATCCTTTGGCATATCGGTTGGCACTACCTCCAGAGTTGGAAAAGATACATAATGTCTTCCATGTGTCTATGTTGAGGAGGTATCGATCAGACCCATCTCATGTACTACCAGTAGATGAAATTGAAGTGAATCCAGACCTCACATATGAGGAAGAACCCATAGTGATTCTGGCTTATAAGGTGAAGCGACTCTGAGAACAAGCAAATACCGTTGGTAAAAGTCTTTGTGGAGCCATCATTCGAGCCAGGAGGCTACTTGGGAGCGAGAAGAGGACATGAGGAGACGGCACCTGGCTATTCAGAGATTAGTACCAGGTAAAATTTCGAGACGAAATTTATTTTAAGGGGGGGAGAATTGTAACACCCCCGTTTGCATAGCCTGGTAGATTTCACTGTTCCGGTGACCGGTGTCGGTTCGGACAATTAAGGAGATTAGAGCCACATTTAAGACAACTTGAGAAGCCATAAACACAAATAATTAGTAATGTTTAATTAGTTAACTATAAATAAGAAAAACAGAACATAAGAGGTTAAACGAGCCGAGAGTCACAGCGATGAGTGACCTCCTCGGGAACGACTGCGAAGTCGTTTTAAACTCAAATTTCGAACCGTAAAAAGTGACGCTGCGGTCCTTAGGACCCTTATGGACACAGTGGAAAAGAGAAAATCACGAAAAAGAACTGTTAAGTCAGTCAAATAATTAGGTCAGGGAGCCGGAAGAAATATTGGATTATTTGCAAACCGGGATGAACCGGCGAGGGGCGATTTGGTCAATTGACCCCGAGAGCTGACTCCTGGCCTAACTGTCAAATAAAATCGGAGAAAAGAATATTTCAGGATCGAAAATTAAATTAAAGAACTAATACAAAAATAAATAGAAAAAAAAAAGAAAAGGGAAGAGGTTGGAAAAGTCAAAGATGATATCATAAAAGAATTTATTAAATATTTATTAAATTAGATTTTTTATGGTCTTCCATAGCAAAGTAAATAAAAGAAAACAAAAGAAAAAAAAAAATTAAAGTCATCTTCTTCAAAAAGAAAAACGTGACTCTCTCTTCCCTCTTCCATAAACCACCATTGTTACACTAGATAAGCTTGAATCCAAGCTTTCTTTCAACCATTTAAGCCTATTTTGACCCCAACTTGACTTATTAGAACCTGATTTAGTTACTTGAGAAGAAGTTTGATCACAAAAGAAAGAAGAAAAGTAGAGGAAAATTGAAGAATTAGATAGAAAAATTCTGCTCACTTAAGGTAAACTAATCCAACTTTTCTTTTTAGTTTATATGATGGATTTAGGGTAGAAATGAATGAGATTATATGAAGAAATTGAAATATATTGCATGATTAGAAAGAGAGGGAATTTTCAGCCAGCCATGGATGTATGAGTGTGGATGTATTTTAAATGAATTAAAGGTGTTAATAAACTTGCATGAGTATGGTAGTAAGATGAAAAGGCATAAATGTAAGTAATTGTAACAATTAAGTGAGATTAGAGTTTTGTATGCTAGGGTTTGTGAAACAAATTTGGAGAAATGCATAAATGGCATGTTTAACCTATTGTGAAATGAAATAATGGTCAATTATGACCAAATAAGTTGTGTGGGAATGATAGGAAACTAAGTTAAATTCGTAGGTCAATGGTCATGCTGCTGGCAGCATGACCAAACCCACTTTGAAGGACCAAAACTCAAATTTTACAAGTCCAATTGATATGCCACCAATTGGAGATGAAAATAGACATAAAAGAGCACAATTTTCATTAAGGAACCATTGCCAAAAGCTGACCAAAACTTGGTGAAACAATTGACCAAAGTGAGTTGATAGCAGGCTGCCACTGCACTAAACTGACCAAATGAACAGTAACTGTTCATTTGGTCATAACTCGAGCTAGGTAGGTCAAATTGACCTGAAATTTTACCAGCAATTAGATATGATATAGACCTAAAACTTTCATGAAGAACACCAACCCAAATTAGGCCATTAACCCTTTCAAAATCATTGAGCAAAATTAAATTACTGTACTGAGATTCTGCAGAATTTTCATTGAGCAGCAATGTTTGGATGGCTATAACTCTCTCTAGAAAACTCGGATTTAGGCGATTCTTGAACCGATGGAAACCTAAGACATAGTACAACATTTCATATGAAGAAAGTGAGACCAAATTATGAATTTAACTTGATCAAACAATTGACCAAAGTTGAACCAAAAATCTGACAGCACCTAAATTGCAGTATGAACAGTGCACGTGAACAGTAAACTTATTTTGGCCATAACTTGAGCTACAAAACTCCGATTGGGGTGATCCAAAAATGAGAATACATTTAAGACAATAAGGAACATTTTCTATGAAGGAAGTTTTGTCAAATTCCAACAGTAGATCGACCAATGGAACAGTACAACTTCGGAGAACCAAAACCGAAAATTGGCAATTTTGCCAAAATGACCTAAGCTTTAAACAAATGACCAAAACCAACAAGTTTGGTGACCGAAATGTGGTATGTGGGTGAAGTTGGAGTTTCCATACCCATTAAGCCTTAGAAAGTCAATAATTTGACTTGAATAGTGCAGTGAATAGTAACCCGAAACACAAAATTTCGAGAACGTCGAATTTAACACGTTAGAGCTAGGTAAATGTGAAGTTAAGTTTATTTTGGATTTATTTTAAGTTTTAGTACTGAAACATTGGAAAATTTCGTGTTTCAGTGGAAAAGAATCCGGGACAGAACCAGGAGTCAGTCAAGGCCAACAGCGACTCGTTTGAGGTTTGTGCACAACATATACTTTTATAATCATCTTTTGCATATCGTTTTGAATAATATGAAATATTGGATTATGGCATTTTTATGATGTTTGATCTAAATTATTGAAAGTTATTATGTATATTTGAAAAGACAATGTTTAGCAAATTGTTAAGATAAGTTTTGAAACCACAGTGTCATGACCACATATTTGAACACCTCACTAGCACGACTAGTGGGGGTAATTAGTTTCGAATTTTGATTCCTTCTCTGGAGAAGTGTTGAGGTGTGCCAGTAGAAGAGGATGTGAATGGATATCCATATATTTGAGCTAGCTAGCCTTGTGATATGATTTCTCTTTAGCCTCTGGCTATTGAGATTCTATTTGTTTCGAATGGCGTGATCTAACTGTGGGTTTTATGAAATGTGTTTTGATACTTTGAAATGAACTTGGTTTACATGTAAAATCTTACAATGCATGATTGTATTTTATTTTCATGTTTAGCCAAATATTTGAATGAATGTGCTTTAAGTTTTGCATAAAGATTATTTTAGTATATTGTGCACCACTGAGTCTTAGTACTCAGCGATAGCTTTTATTGCTGTCGCAGATATAGAGATTAGAGGAGCAGCAGACTGAGCTGCTGAGGTGTGTGAAGTCATCAGCTTGAAGTCTTCGGGTATAATTTATACCCTAAATGTAAATATTTCTTTTGATGTATATATTGCACATAAATGTATGGACATGTACATGGGTCTTGAGCAGCTTGTACAAAGTTTGTATAAAAGTTGTAATAAATTTTAGTTTGGACTTCCTGAATGTAAATTTTAGTATGATGAATATATAAATTGTTTATCTTGAATGGAATACGAATAAATGATATTGATGGACAGTATTTTGAAGAAATTATTGAACTTGTGAATTTGAGAAATTGATTGAGATTGAGTTTGAAATTGAAGTAGTGGTTGAGAAAAACTTTTAGAAGTGCTTTTTACAGGTATTCGAAGAACTGTTTTCTCAAAATACAGAGGAAACTCTGTCAAAATTTTTATAAAATTTGCGAAAAACTAAAATGGCCAAAAATATTAATTAGTTTTAATTTCAACTAAATGTTTTAAATACTTATTTGAAATGCTCACCACTTGTCAAAAATAAGAAAATTGTTTTAAAATCCCTTGTAGGGTACTTAATGAGTTATCGGTAGGTGAAGTTCGGTAGTTCATTAGGTATTCTACGGGATCATGTTATGCCTTACAGAGGGGTAAGGTGTGACATACAAAATGGATCCAAAGGCTAGGAACAAATGGCACTGAATTTGTCATCTGCTTTTGATCTGAGAGCTCCAAATCCATCCTTACAATTATAATCAATGATGTAGATCGAGAAGTACAAGGCTGCTTTAACCGTTTGGCATCTAACAGCTAGGAGGGCATCCTTGCAAATGAGATGTGTGGTGAGGATCAAATCGTGCCTATAATGCTTTAACTGACTCGGATTTAACTGTGAAGGGAGCTAATTGAAGGTCCTGACCGGAAGTTATTTAACCCCCCTAAGTTCTCCGATCTCTATAGGTTGTCCCCTATTTTTTCTGATCTTATTGTGACTGACCCATCTTAAGATTGTTATTCAGATCTTTTTGTGACTGACCCATCTTAAGATTGTTATTCTGATCTTTATCTTCTTTTGCGTCCGGTCCTTTTTACTTCCCGATCCCTCTATTTTCCAAACTCCTACTCAATCCAACCTGTATCGGTCAAATCACCTTCACATTTCACTTTTCCTTCTCCAGTTTTTTTCCAATGCACCACTTCCCCAATTCTAGCTTTTTCGGCGATAATTCTAATTATGATGGCCATTTTGATCTTTTTCTGACTGTTTCCTTTGCCCCTCACCAGAAAATTCATGACCCCGGCGATCAGAGAGCTATGAGAACGTCATCAAATGACAGTGAGAAAACTAGACTAATTTACTGATCAAGGTCGAAAGTGACGACCGTGCCAATCTTAAATAGGTCTACTGGTATGATTAGTAGACCGATCTTAGACAAGAGGACTGCTAATTTCAATCTTGATGTCGGTGACTGCCTTTTGAAGTTCATTTAGCTCCCAACCATGTCAGGCGTCCCGACTGCAGCTCGGTTCTGGTCAATGACATCGGCGATGACTCCGCTCAATATCATGAGAGTCATAGTCACCCTATCTGAGCTGCACATATATCCAATATTTGTGGCTGGCTTTCTAATTAAACATATCTTTGACTAGGCTTTAACATAGGCCCATCGTGCGATATTTTGAGTTTGGAAATAGTCTGAGTTTTGTAGAATGTAGTGTAGGGAAACTTGTAATTGCTGATCTTGAGAGATTGCCCAAATGATGTAATATGATCTTTTGGAAATGAAATGAAATTTTATTTGAATATTTATTTTATTTTATTATTGCATTATTTTCCAATCCCTTTTAATTGTGTCCGATCTAATCCTGCCACACGAACTCATAAACCGATCTCCTTTATCCGATCTCTTTTCCGCACTTATGGGATTTTCTTGTGGCGCTAGAATGATTAAATCTCACTTATCGATGCAGCATTTAATGCACTAGCGGGTATAAATAAGGAGGGGGTAGCCATTTGCAAATCATGCTACTTTCATATTTCTACCATCGACATCAAATTCTCTCTTGTTTTCTATGTTTTTCTTGGCACCGACGAGTACTCTGGTAAGAGCTTTAATCTTTTTTAGATCAATTTTCCTTTTTATTTCCTAAAAATGAGTGGTTATGAGGGTCAGAGAGCTGCGAGCCCACCTTTCGTCTAGATTTCATGGACCTCAGAAGAAGGCGACATGATTAGACCAAGCGAGAGATCCAACACAGTCATCATTCTGGCTACTAGTAAAGATACCAGACTGAAGCAAGGAACATGTTCGAAGAAGGAGAATCTGCCAGTTGATGAACTGTTGTCAATCCTTAGAAAGACTGATCTCCAATCTATTAGTCAAGAATACAATCTGTGGATCAACTCATTTGAACTGATCAGATGCCATGGAAATCTTCGGGTTGATCACTTCTTTGAAGAAGGTGATCTTATTATAGTGTATGATGAGCAGCTCAAGTGCAGGCTCCGGTTTTCCTTGGATGGATTTTAGAAGGCGATCTTGAAACTCCACCATGTCTCGGTAGCTCAAGTGCATCCGAACTCCTAGAGGACTTTAGTAGCCTTCTGAGGCCTCTGCCGAGCCAAGAGACTGGAGCCCATGATTATGGTTTTTGCCAAGCTACATAGGCTTACAAGAAGAAAGGATGATGAATTTTGATTTTTTCAGGCAAAGCCAAACTACGGGCTTTTCACTGATCTCCCTTCTTCGCTGAAGAACTGGAAGGATGAGTTTTTCATCCTTAGGAGCAAGGATCAAAACGGCTTTGAGGGGATCCCACGTAATTGGAATTACTTGGTCCCCCAAGTTCCTAAGAAGCTCACTTTAGATAGAGATGAAGACGCCATGGTGAAAGAATTAAAAGCTCAGGTGGCCACCCATAAATATTTGTGCTTAGATGCGGTCGTGGCCGAACTGAAATGGTAGATGATGCGGCTGATCGCCCGTGAAGATTATGAGCTTCAGCTTTTTGACCTCGGTCTTGCAATCAGTATAATCCAAATCCCTAGTCTCTCAATCTTAGCGAACTCACTAACTTCTTCTTTGTGCAGGTATGGCCGGTGGTGAAGCTTCCAAAGAGAGCCGCAAGCAAAAAAGGGAGGTCTCCTAAAAGGTACAATCGATGAAAGAGGCTACTTCCGCTATTGGTCAGACACCCAAACGATACTTGGTAGAAGTACCGAGCTCCCCTCCTCGACCTCAGGAGCAGCCAGTCTCGGAAGCAGAGGTTATTGCCTCTCCACCTCAGCAGATTGAATGTCCACCTCCTCAGATCTCTTCTAATGTAGAAGGGGAGTCTTCTGGCTCTATTATTAGGATGATCTCCCAAGGAGCTCAACTCCTTATCCAATCGCTGGAAAGAAATCGCTCAGCCTGAGGAAATCCTAGTCTTGCTAAGGTCATAGGCCCCTCCATCTATTTCCAAGAAGATAGGAACCAATTGGCTGAGGAGAGTATTGATGATATTCTAACTCAGACAATGAGTTTGGGCTTGGAGGCTATTGCAAACCAACATGTGATTAGAGAAAAAGCCCTCGTCTTAAGGAAGGAGATTCTTAAGGCAGTCTAAGATTTGTCAACTACAAAGCTCAGCTCTCCACTGCCAATGATTACATTGTCAAATTGCAAGATAAGGTGAAGTATTACGAAGAGAGGATAGCGGAAGTGGAGTGAGAACTTAAAGTCACCCAGGCTAGTTGATCTGCCGATCTTGCTCTTTTTTCTGAGGAAATTCGAGCAAAGGAGGAGGAGCTTCAAGCAAAGAAGGAGCAAAGCACTACAAAAGAGGCTAGGGCATATGTGAACGCCTATAGCGACCTTTTGTCCGAACTAAAGAAGCGTTATCCTGAGGAGGGCTTTACCTGGATGGATATGCTCGTTCCGGTAGTCGAAGAGGATAGCGATGAGGAGCATGAGGGTGAGGAGAGAGAAAGGAATGTAACTGGAGAGCAGGGCGAAAAAGACCCCCCTGCTAATTGAATTGTATGGATTTAAGAACAAATTTTAATGAATATAAGTCTCTTTATGATCAATTTCTACTGAGATCAGGAAAATATTAAGCTGAACATGGATAAGCGCTGATCCACTGCCTAATTTGTCGGCTATAAAACTTTCTAACAGAGATTAAATAAATTGGGAAGCCTAAAAAATGACTGCAATTTATTGAGTTTGTTAAATCCACTTACAGATTGGATAAAATGCCTATCCCCCAGAATTTGGAGCTTTAGACAAAAAGAGATCGAAAAACAAATCATATGAAATCTGAGAAGCGAATTTAATCCGGACATCATTAAGAGATCGGAATAACATAAGGCAGAGATCGGTTAGTGCTTTCACTAGAGAGATCGGTTGAATTGTAATTATTCAAAGTTGACTTTAAAGGTCGGCCTAAATATGGTGTCTACAGTTGCCCCTCTTTTCATGTTTTCTTTTAGAGAGAATAAAATTCTCTCAGAGAGAAATCATGTAAAGATGTAGGACCATATTTTGGGAGACCGAAATGCTGGAATTAATTTGGGTTTTAACCTTAGCGCCGGTCAATGCTAAAGGGTGAAATCAACTTAGATTTGGAATTAAAATGCTGAAAACTAAATACCCACTTGGACCTTGAATCTAGAGGTAGACAATCAGAAATTAAGATGCTTGGATCTTGAATTTAGAGGTCGATAATAAGAAATTAAAATGCTGGAAAGTAAAGATCAACTTGGATCTTGAATCCAGAGGTTGAAGGCAATGAAATTAAAATTCTAGAAAATTAAAATCAACTTGGATCTTGAATCTAGAGGTTGCAGGCATGAAAATAAAATGTTGGAAAGTAAAAATCAACTTTGTTCTTGAATCCAGAGATTAGGGGCATGAAATTAAAATCAACATGAATCTTGAATTCAGAGGTCAATAACATGAAATTAAAATGCTGGAAAGTAAAGATCAACATGGATCTTGAATTCAGAGGTCGAAGGTAATGAAATTAAAATGCTGGAAAATTAAAAATCAACTTAGATCTCGAATCCAGAGGTTGAGGGTATGAAATTAAAATGCTAGAAAGTTAAAAATCAACTTGGATCTTGAATCCAAAGGTTGAGGGTATGAAATTAAAATGCTAAAATTTAAAAATCAACTTGGATCTTGAATCAAGAGGTTGAGGCCAATGAAATTAAAATTAACATGAATCTTGAATTCAGAGGTTGATGACAGGAAATTAAAATGCTAGAAATTAAAAATCAACTTGGATCTTGAATCCAGAGGTTGAAGGCAATGAAATTAAAATCAACATGAATCTTGAATTCAGAGGTTGATAACAGGAAATTAAATTGTAGGAAAGTAAAGATCAACTTGGATTATGAATCCAGAGGTTGAAGGCAATGAAATTAAAATGTTGGAAAAATAATAATCAACTTGGATCTTGAATCCAGAGGTTGAGGGTATGAAATTAAAATCAACATGAATATTCAATTCAGAGGTTAATGACAGGAAATTAAAATGCTAGAAATTAAAAAATCAACTTGGATCTTGAATCCAGAGGTTGATGGTAATGAAATTAAAATCAATATGAATCTTGAATTCAGAGGTTGATAACAGGAAATTAAAATGCTGGAATGTAAAGATCAACTTGGATCTTGAATCCAGAGGTTGAAGGCAATGAAATTAAAATGTTGGAAAAATAAAAATTAACTTGGATCTTGAATCCAGAGGTTGAGGGTATGAAATTAAAATCAACATGAATCTTAAATTCAGAGGTTGATGACAAGAAATTAAAATGCTGGAAATAAAAATCAACTTAGATCTTGAATCCAGAGGTTGAAGGCAATGAAATTAAAATCAACATAAATCATGAATTCAAAGGTTGATAACAGGAAATTAAAATGCTGGAAAGTAAAAATCAACTTGGATCTTGAATCTAGAGGTTGAAGGCAATGAAATTAAAATGCTGGAAAAATAAAAATTAACTTGGATCTTGAATCCAGAGGTTGAGGGTATGAAATTAAAATCAACATGAATCTTAAATTCAGAGGTTGATGACAAGAAATTAAAATGCTGGAAATAAAAGTCAACTAGGATCTTGAATCCAGAGGTTGAAGGCAATGAAATTAAAATGCTGGAAAAGTAAAAATTAACTTGGATCTTGAATCCAGAGGTTGAGGGTATGAAATTAAAATCAACATGAATCTTGAATTTAGAGGTTGATGACAATAAATTAAAATACTGGAAATAAAAATCAACTTAGATATTAAATCCGGAGGTTGAAGGCAATGAAATTAAAGTCAACATAAATCATGAATTCAGAGGTTGATACCAGGAAATTAAAAAGTTGGAAAGTAAAGATCAATTTGGATCTTGAATCCAGAGGTTGACGCTAATGAAATTAAAGTGCTGAAAAATTAAAAATCAACTTGGATCTTGAATCCAAAGGTTGAGGGTATGAAATTAAAATGTTGAAAATTAAAAATCAACTTGGATCTTAATTCCAGAGGTTGAAGGCAATGAAATTAAAATCAACATGAATATTGAATTCAGAGGTTGATAACAGAAAATTAAAATGATGGAAAGTAAAAATCAACTTGGATCTTGAATCCAGAGGTTGAAGGCAATGAAATTAAAACGCTGGAAAAATAAAAATCAACTTGGATCTTGAATCCAAAGGTTGAGGGTATGAAATTAAAATCAACATAATTCTTGAATTCAGAGGTTGATGACAGGAAATTAAAATGCTAGAAATGAAAAGTCAACTTGGATCTTGAATCCAGAGATAGAAGGCAATGAAATTAAAATCAACATGAATCTTGAATTTAGAGGTTGGTAATAGGAAATTAAAATGTTGGAAAGTAAAGATCACCTTGGATCTTGAATCCAGAGGTTGAAGGCAGTGAAATTAAAATGCTGGAAAATTAAAAATCAACTTGGATCTTGAATCCAGAGGTTGAGGGTATGAAATTAAAATGCTGAAAATTAAAAATTAACTTGGATCTTGAATCCAGAGGTTGAAAGCAATGAAATTAAAATCAATATGAATATTGAATTCAAAGGTTGATAATAAGAAATTAAAATGTTGGAAAGTAAAGATCGACTTGGTTCTTGAATCCAGAGGTTGAAGGCAATGAAATTAAAGTGTTGGAAAATTAAAAATGAACTTAGATCTTGAATCCAGAGTTTGAGGATATGAAATGTTATGTTTGTACCTTTAATGATCATAAAGCTAACCTAACATAAAATGTTCCACCAATCAAAGTGTACTTAACAAGGTCCCGAAGATAGATGATTAATGGAGAGGGTCAGAACGAGTCCCAATACTTGGCCTACAATTTCCTCCTTTTACTCACTTTTTCAAGATGCCCTTTTGGGTTTTCATCCCTTACTCATTATGTAGAAAACGCCCTTGCGGGTTTTCGCCCTCTTTCACACATTTTGCTGGGAGCGCTCTTTCGGGTTTTCACTCCTACATCTTTTTTTTTTTTTTTAATGCACCAATCGCCCTGCCATCGTTTATCCCCTGCAAATCTCATAGCAAAGTATATGAGGTTACCAATATTCAAATTCTTGTCTTATAATAAAATTTTAACGAATTAATAGAGCATAAATTAAGGTATACAATTGAAAAAAAAAAAACAAATTAGAGTGAGGGAACAATTATATTATGGCTTAAAAATAAAGGTACAATTTCAAAGAAAAGGGTACAATAATAGATATCACAAATTCCTTTTAGCTAACTTTGAACTCCCTTAACTGCCACCATTTTAAGTAATCTTCCGACAAACGTTCGTGCCGTGGTGACTTATTACCTCCTTTGGTCTAAGGCCCCCTTCCTTATTTCTCTATTTTCTGTACTTAGGAGCGCCCTTTCGGATTTTCACCCCTAGAGGATGATCCTTTTTTATTTTTTTTTACTCACTATTTCAGAATGCCCTTTCAGGTTTTCACCCCTTACTCATTTTGTAGAAAGCTCCCTTGCGGGTTTTCACCCTCTTTCACACATTTTGCTAGGAGCGCCCTTTTGGGTTTTCACTCCTATATTTTTTTTATTTTATTATTTTTTTTTAGGCATAATATCTTTTTACAGCATCTGCATTCACAGGTATTGGGAATTCTTCTCCGTCCATATGAGTCAAGATTAGTGCACCGCTAGAAAATGCCTTTTTAACCACATAGGGTCCCTCATAAGTTGGTGACCATTTGCCCTGGGGATCATTTTGATTTGGGAGGATTTTTTTTAAAACTAGATCTCCTGATTGGAATTCGCGCGGGCGAACGTCTTTATTAAATGCTTTAGCCATTCTCCTTTGGTATTACTACCCACGATACGCTGCTGTTAGTCTTCTCTCATCTATTAAATTCAGCTAATCTAACCTCGATTGAATCTATTCTGACTCATTGAGTTCCGACTCTTTTACAATTCTCAGGGAGGGAATTTCCACCTCTATAGGTAGAACAGCTTCCATTTCGTAGACCAATGAATACGGAGTTACCCCAGTCGATGTTTTTATGGAGGTCCAATAGGCATGAAGGGTGAAGGGAAGCATATCATGCCAATCTTTGTAAGTGATGGTCATTTTCCTGATTATTCTCTTTAGATTTTTATTAGCAGTTTCTATTACTCCATTCATTAGGGGACGGTATGGTGATGAATTAAGATGACGGATTTTACACTGGTCACACAAATTTCGAATCTTCGGGCCATTCAAATTCTTAGCATTGTCGGTGACAATCTCACCAGGAAGGCCATATCGGCAGATAACATTATTCTTAAAAAATTTAAGGAATGTATTTTGTGTGATATAAGCATATGACATTGCCTCAACCCATTTGGAAAAGTAATCAATAGCCACTAAGATGAACCTGTGCCCATTGGATGCTTTGAGATTAATAGGACCGATTACGTCGATGCCCCACATTGCAAAAGGCCAAGGTGAGACAAGATTACAAAGCTGATAAGGCAGGACATTTATCAGATTAGCATAAATTTGATATTTATGACACTTCTGAAAGTACTCAATGCAGTCTTTTTCTAGAGTAATCCAGAAATATCCCCGTCTCATGATTTGCTTGGCCATTGTATGCCCATTGGCGTGAGTAGCGTAATTCCCTTTGTAACACCCTCCCGGTAGCAACTCCGTACATTCTACTGTTCCGGTGACCGGTGTCGGTCCGGACAGCTAGAACGTCCGAAAAAATATTTAAAATAAAGTGAGGAACCATAATTAACTCAAATATTAATAAGAAAAATTTAGTAAAAATTTTAGAAATAAAATACAACCAAGTTAAATGAGCCGATGCCCAAGTGAAGGGTAACCAGAGGGAAGTTGCGGTTCTCGCAACAAGGAGCCCTAAACCCGGGGGAAAAATTATAAAATAATTTTTGGGACTCCAGAGAAGGGTTATTGAGGTTCCTATGGCATTAAAATGCCAAGAAAATGTTTAGAAAAATTTTTCAATCGGTACAGACAATTTTGACCCGTTAAGCCAAACGGAGGGCATTTTGGTCATTTTGCCTTCAGAGGTGATTTTTGGCCGACTTGTCCAGTTAAGTAAATAATTATTATGATCTAAAATATGATAAATATTGCTAAAAAATAAATTGAAATTTAGTAGAAAAGAAAAGAAAGAAAAAGGAGTTAAATTGGGAATTATGATGTCATGCTTAGGTAATTAAAAATGCTATGGCCAATCACATTAAAGCAAGACAATTAAAATTCAATAAAAAGGGATAAATGAGGCAGAATTCCAGAAATTTCAGCAACCCTTTCTCTCTTCAAAAAACGTCACCCATGCTCCTCCATTTTTGGTTCTTAAAAGCTTCAATTTCCATGCTTTCCTCACCCCAAAACCCTAAGTCACCTTCACTAAAAACTTGTCTCTACCTCTTGGGAAGTGTTTGGCAGCCTAGAAAAGGAAGGAAACTAAAGTTTTAGCTTGGAGAAATCTGCCCTACAAGAGGTTAAAGTGATGTTAGTGCCTACTTATATACATACTTCTTTGATTCCATGTTAGAAGCTTGAAATAAGTGAGAAATTGTAAATTAAATGAACATGAATTATGTGTATACATACTATGAATTTTCGGCAGCCCTTGTGAAGGAATTATTTTGATAGTTTTGATGGACTTAGAGTGAACTAGAGCTTATGTTTAAAGTGTATACATATACATATACAAAGAATGGAAGAGTTAAATAAGGAATTTGTGAAAACTCATATGGGAATTAGGGTTTTGAGAAGTGAAAAATTGACTTAGCTTAGGAAATTGTTAGAGAACCTTTTAATGGTCAATTAGTGACCATTTTAGGTATGTTGACCATGAATTGGACTGAAAAATAGTATAGCCAAGTGAATGTGTAGGCTGCCTTGTGAGTGCAGCAGAGTGACTGAAATTTCAGTCCAATTGCACAGCCATAACTTTGGCTGTGTAGGTCCAATTGATGTTTGGCCAATTGGACAAGAAACTAGGCTTGTAATGGCACATTTTTGCTGAAGAAACCATGCCCAAAAGACCAAAGCAAGAGGACCAAAACTTGGCCCCAATCCGGATACCTTGCAAACAGCCCCTGCAGAAATGACCAAATGAACAGTAACTGTTCATTTGGCCATAACTCACTGTAGATATGGTCAATTGACCTGAAATTTTACAGCAACAAGTTAAGACATAGGCAAACAACTTTCAGGAAGAAACCTACCCCAAATTATGACCAGAACCAAATCAAATCATTGAGCAAAGTGAAGTTTACTGTACTGAGATTTCTAGAATTTTCATTTGAGCAGCAATGTTTGGAGGACTATAACTGTAACACCCTCCCGATAACCACTCCGTACATCCTACTGTTCCGGTGACCGGTGTCGGTCCGGACAGCTAGAACGTCCGGAAAAATATTTAAACTAAAGTCAGGAACCCTAATTAACTCAAATATTAATAAGAAAAATTTAGTAAAAATTTTAGAAATAAAATACAACTGAGTCAAACGAGCCGGTGCCCAAGCGATGGGTCACCGGAGGGAAGTTGCGGTTCTCGCAACGAGGAGCCCTAGACCCGGGAGAAAAATTATAAAATAATTTTTGGGACTCCAGAGAAGGGTAATTGAGGTTCCCATGGCATTAGAATGCCAAGAAAATAACTAGAAAAATTTTTCAATCGGTACAGACAATTTTGACCCGTTAAGCCAAACGGAGGGCATTTTGGTCATTTCGCCTTCCGAGGTGATTTTTGGCCGACTTGTCCAGTTGAGTAAATAATTAATATAACATAAAATATGAAGAAACATTGCTAGAAATTAAATTGAAAATGAGTAGTGGAGGAAAGAAAAGAAAAATGCAATAAAATGCAATTTATGACATCAATGTGATGTCATTTGTAATTTCCAACCAATCACACTTAAGCACCCATTTAACCAACAAATAAAAGAGATAAATAAGACTAAATAAAGACCAAAAGAAGACCAAAAACGTGAGCAGCCATGCCTTCCCATTTCAGCCGTTTCCCTCTTCCCTCTCCCTCCACCATTTTTATCAAGCTTTGAACTTGATTTTCTCTTCATCCACTCACTAAAACCCATAAGTCCCTTCATTAAAAATTAATCCTACATCTTAAACAAACTCTTGGCAGCCAACAAGAGGAAGGAAATTGAGGTTTAGAGGCTTGGAAAAATCTGCCACACAAGGTTAGTGCAACTATAACTTAAAAACTCATTATTTTCATGGTTTAGGACTTGAAACTTAGTGAGAATTGTGATTTAAATGAACAAAAACCTAAGTGTATGAGCTCTTGAATTTTGGCTGCCCTAGCTATGGAATAGGAGGGAGTGTTTTTATGAGCTTGAAGTGATCTAGAATTATATTAGAAGTTGATAAACACAAGAATAATGGATTAAAAGTTAACAAAGGTAAGTTGTGTAAAACATGAACTTGAATTAGGGTTTTGTGAGCAAAATGTAAACTTGGTTTAGGAAATTGTTAGGGCACATTTTAATGGTCAATTAGTGACCATTTTAGATATGTTGACCATAAATGGGACTGAAAAATGCTATGGCAAAGTGAGGTGAAATCTGCCCTATGGACAGCAGCATAGGGACTGAAATTTCAGTCCCTTTGCACTGCCATAACTTGGGCTGTGCTTGTCCAATTGATGTTTGGCCAATTGGACATGAAACTAGGCTTATAATGGCACATTTTTGCTGAAGCAACCATGCCCGAAAGACCAAAGCAAAAGGGTCAAAACTCAGCCACAATCCGGAACCCTGAAACTGCCTCTGCAGAATTTGACCAAATGAACAGTAACTGTTCATTTGGCCATAAGTCACTGTAGATTTGGTCAATTGGTCTGAAATTTTACAGCAACAAGTTAAGACAAAGACAAACAACTTTCATGAAGGAACCTACCCCAAATTATGGCCAGAACCCATTCAACCAAGTGACTCAAGTCACTGTTCATGCACTGTAGATATGGTAAAATTCTGCAGACTGCATATCCGGACAGCCTGGGTTTTTGAGCCATATCTGGAGCTACAAAACTCCAAATGGAGTGATTCAAAAAAGGAAATTCAACTAGACAAAATAAGGAACAACTTTCATGTTTTACATTTCTTCAAATTCCAACAGTAACAGTGTCCAATGGAACAGTGAACTTGACTTCCCAAAACTGAAAATTCTGCTGGTTTTGAGTTTCACTTTGGAATGGTTTTAACACTTAATGCCAACAAGTTTTTAAACACCAAATGTGGTATGTTGGGAGTGCCAAAGTCAATGTACACATTTTTATTCTAAAAGTCAACATTTTTGTTGACCAATGATGAATAGTAACACCAAAAAAGTTGAAATTCACAAATTGACGAATTTAAGAGTTTCAAATGCCCTAGTATACCTAACAAGATTGGTTTGGATAGTTTGGCATGCCAATAGGGTTCGATTAGCGATCGCACATGGCAAAAATGCCATTCGTGGATTTCATGGCTTTTAGCCATTCTGACTGTGCATTGAGACTTGGCCTTGTGCCTGATATTATTTACAGCTTGTTAGCTGTTCTGTTGCACACCGGGAGATGCATATGTGACCGATGGTGTGACGGCCAGAGGTACTAGGTACCCAGTGCCAGTTTACCCGTTATCCAGTCCAGTCGTCTAGTGTAGGTTACTTGGGGCAACCAAATGAATAAAAGTGAACAGAGTTAATGAATTAATGAATATACCAAAATCAAACAAAGAAAGCATACACTTTGCATACACATTTATTTTCTTGCCAATTTCTTCTATTATATTATTGCACCACTAAGCATTATTGCTTAGCGTTGCTTTTGCCACGCGTAGGTACTGGAGATTCCGACCGTGAGCCCAGTAGACCACAGACTGGGTGAGTCCATCTGACAGTTTTGCTCAGTGTCCGTGTCACCTCACTACCTGCAGTGCATCGGTAGGGCACTAGGTGTCATTTTGTCATTTTGATATTTTGTAGCAGATTTGTATTTTCTCATAAGTACTTGAACTCATGTAATATATTTTGATGTTTATGTAAATAATGAAAGTTATGACTATGAATGCAAGATTTGAGCATGTATTTATTGCTTGTATATGAGAAATGGATGTTGAGAAATGAAAAGGTTGTTGAAACACAAATCAAAAATTGTTCAAATCTTGTTTTTGAGTTTTGTGATGATATTGTAGTTGAGTATGATTGATTTTGTTTATTGGAAGTGTTTTTAACAGTTCAAGAACGGTTTTCCATTTTTAGCCAGGTACTCACGGATTTTCTTTAAAATTTTCGAACCTTAAATGAATAATACTTTTGATAAATGGCTTAAACAAATTGTATTTCATAAATTATATGCAAAAGTATGATATAAATTAATTGAGGAATATTAGAGTGTGCGGTACACCGTGTGGCATTACTTACTCTGTATATCGTATACGGGTAAGGGGTGTCACATTTAGTGGTATCAGAGCACGGTTTTGGCGTTTCTGGGCCTAGATTGAGTCCATACCATGCATTGCATTTGTAAGAGTCGAGGTGACACTAACGCAGATCTGTTTATCTTTCTTATTTTGAATAGGATATGGATCCTTCATCTCAGAGGGCAGTCGATGAGGTAGTGTAGAGTCATGCTCCACTGCGGCGTGAGACTGGGGCATGAGAGAACTGCCTCGCCAGCTCAAGCAGAGCCTGCTCAGCCTCCACAGGCCATGTTCCAACAAATGGCCGACTTCTTTAGACAGATGGCTGGGGTAATGCCAGCACCACCACCACCACCACCAGCTCCACAGCAGAAGTCACACCTGGAAAGGTTAAGAAAATTTGGGGCAGTGGATTTCTATGGCAAGAGAGAAGATGACTCATGCGGTAGAATTGGTTGAACAGAACGGGCAGAGTCTTGAAACAACTTCACTGCACTCCAGAGCAAAACCTGGAAGCTGCCATCTCTTTACTGCAAGATGATGCTTATGAGTGGTGGGACACAGTGTCCAGTGAAGTGCAGCCCGAAGCTGTAACTTGGGACTTCTTCCTCTCTGAGTTCAAGAAGAAATATGTGGGTACTGTATACCTAGAAGAGAGAAGAAGGGAATTCATTAATCTGAGGCAAAGGCAGTTGTCAGTGGCCGAGTATGAGAAGGAGTTTGTTCGATTAAGCCGTTATGGAAGGGAGATAGTCCCTAATGAAGCTGAAAGATGTAAGAGATTTGAAGAGGGACTAAATGACAACATCAAGATCCAGCTCACTGCCTTGGGAATCACAGAATTTACCAAGTTAGTGGAAGCTGCCATAAAGGTTGAAAAAGTGAGAATTAGTGAGTGGACTAGAAGAGAGAGACAGCAGAAGAGGGGACCGGGTCAGTCTAGTTCAGCTCCTGCATCAGGGAAGAAGTTCAAGGGTCCTCCTGCACAAAGTTCAGCTCAGCCACAGGGGCCGTGGTCACCTCGGGGCCCAGTGCCACGATTCACCCTAGGAGAGGTCAGTCCACACCATCAGTGGGCAGCTCTCCAGGGATGGGGTTCAGGGGACCAGCCCCGGCATCTTCTGCCTGTCCACACTGTCAAAGATGGCATAAGGGGGAGTGTTGGAGAGTGACTGGTGCCTGCTTGAGGTGTGGGTCAACAGAGCATCAGCTGAGGAACTGCCCACGCAGAACTACTACAGCTGCTCCGACACAGCGCATGCACCGCCTCCCGCACCACCAAGGGTAGAAGGTCCGTAAATCCGGCCGGTGGGACCATCACGAGGCCTACATTCGAGCCGCAGAGAGGCCGATAATGTGCCACCGCCGTAAATTATACCCCGAGAGCTCAGAGGAGCAAGATGCCCTGACGTCATCGTGGGTACGTTCTCCTCTACAATACTCCTGTGCATGCATTGGTGGATCCAGATCCACTCATTCATACATCTGCATCAATCTACCTGTAGAAAGGGGGATACTGGTAGGGGAAAGTGACCAAGACATTCTGGTCACTAATCCATTAGGCCACAGTGTAGTGGTGAACAAAGTATACAAAGGTTTCCCATTGAGGATTCAGGGGTATGAATTCTTGGCAGACTTGATTGAGTTGCCCTTCCATGAGTTTGACGTGATTTTGGGAATGGACTGGTTGTCACGTCATCAGGCAATAGTTGATTGCAAATTGAAGAGAATTTCTCTAAAAACTTCAGAGGGTAATGAGATCACAGTTGTGGGGGAAAGGACAGATTTCTTGTCCAATGTCATCTCAGCCACAGTTGCAAGAAGAATGATGAGAAAAGGCTGTGAAGCCTACCTAGCACATGTGGTGGATACTAGGCAGGCTAAGCCAAACTTGAGTGACATACCCACAGTGAGAGACTTCCCAGAAGTATTTCCTGAAGAGTTGCCTGGTTTGCCACCAGAAAGGGAAGTCGAGTTTGCTATTGAGACACTGCCGGGTACAGCACCCATTTCCATTGCTCCTTATAGGATGGCACCCACTGAATTGAGGGAGTTGAAAACTCAGTTGCAAGAGTTGCTGGATAAGGGGTTCATACGCCCCAGTGTGTCACCATGGGGAGCTCCAGTGCTGTTTGTAAAGAAGAAGGATGGGACTTTGAGGCTATGTATTGATTACCGGCAGTTGAATAAAGTGACTGTGAAGAACAAGTATCCGTTGCCTAGAATTGATGATCTGTTTGATCAGCTGAAGGGAGCAGGAGTATTTTCTAAGATTGATCTCAGATCAGGGTATCATCAGCTGAGGGTGAAAGATGTAGATGTGCCCAAGACTGCATTCAGGACCCGGTATGGGCATTATGAGTTTCTGGTGATGCCCTTTGGCCTAACAAATGCACCAGCGGCGTTCATGGACCTTATGAACCGTATCTTCCATCCATACCTAGATCGATTCGTAGTGGTTTTTATTGATGACATTCTGGTGTACTCCAAGACCAGGGAAGAACATGATGAACATTTGAGGATTGTTCTGCAAACCCTGAAAGAAAAGAAGTCAGATGCTAAGTTGTCCAAGTGTGACTTCTAGTTGGATGAGATTGCATTCCTTGGACACATAGTGTCAGCTGATGGGATTAGGGTGGATCCCAAGAAAATAGAAGCAGTGATGGAATGGAAGCCTCCCAGGAATACAACTGAGGTCAGAAGTTTCTTGGGGCTAGCTGGGTATTACAGGAGATTTGTGAAGGGATTTTCCTAATATTGCTCCAATGACCAAGTTGTTACACAAGAATGTCGATTTGATTTGGAATGACAAGTGTCGACCAGCTTTGAGAAGTTGAAGGCTATGTTGATGACGCACAGTGTTAACAGCCGGTGTCGAAAGGACTTTGTGGTCTACAGTGATGCCTCTCATAATGGGCTAGGTGTGTATTGATGCAAGAGGGGAAGGTGGTCGCCTATGCTTCCGCATACCTAAGGCCACATGAACAAAATTACCCTACCCATGATTTGGAGCTTGCGGCAATTATCTTCGCATCAAGATATGGAGGCATTATTTGTATGGTGAAAAGTGTTACATCTACACGACCACAAAAGCTGAAATACTTGCCAACCTGAAGGAGCTCAACCTTAGACAGAGGCGATGGATTGAGTTCCTGAAGGACTATGATTGTGTAATTGACTATCATCCTGGGAAGGCAAATGTAGTTGCTGATGCTTTGAGCAGAAAATCCATGATTGCTTTGAGATCATTGAATGCTCGTCTATCTTTGATTCGAGATGGAGCTATTTTGGCTGAGTTGCAAGTAAGGCCAAACCTGCTACAGCAAATACTAGATGGGCAGAAGGTAGATGAGAAGCTAATGGCTATTGTGAGCAAGATTTCAGAGGGAAAAGCAACTGATTATGAGGTGAAAGCAGATGGGTGTCTGTATTATAAAGGAAGACTGTGTGTACCAGATGATGGGGAATTGAAGGCCAGTATTCTAAAAGAGGCACACACCAGTGTATATGCTATGCACCCAGGAAGTACAAAGATGTACCATGATCTAAAACTCCAGTATTGGTTGCCTGGTATGAAGAGGGATATAGGTGACTATGTGACTAAATGTTTGACATGTCAGCAAGTCAAGGCAGAACACCAAGTTCCATCAGGTTTGCTACAGCCTATACGCATACCTGAATGGAAATGGGATCGGGTCACCATGGATTTTGTAAGTGGGCTACCTCTCACCCTAAGAAACATGATGCAAAGATGGGTGATAGTTGATAGATTGACAAAGTCGGACACTTTCGCGATTAGGACCGACTACTCACCGGAGAAGTTAGCGTAATTGTATATCGGTGAGATAGTTAGATCGCATGGAATTCCACTTTTCATCATATCCGACCGAGACCCAAGGTTTACATCGAGATTCGGAAGAAGTTGCATGAATCCTTGGGTACACAACTCCATTTCAAAGATGACTTTCCATCCTCGACGGATGGGCAATCATAAAGAGTAATCCAGGTAAACAATTGAAACCCATGAAATTGATACAAATATAGAATTGAAATGATAACAATAACGTGAAATACTTGTCAGGTCATTGAGGATATGCTGAGGAGTAGTGACATTGAGTATGAGGGAAGTCGATAGATACCTCCCAATCGCGAATTTGCATACAACAATAGCTACCAAGCTAGTATTCAAATGGCCCGTATGAAGCAATCGTATGGGAGAAAATGTAGAACTCAGCAGTCTTGGACTGAATTGGGAGAAGACAAATGGTAGGGCTGCACAGTGAAACAGCCGAGGAAAAAGTGAAAATAATCAAAGCCAACTTGAAGGTTGCCTGCATGCATGTAAATCTTATGCCGACCTGAAGAGAAAAGAAATAGAATATGTGGTTGGCGACAAAGTGTTTCTCAAGGTGTCACCATGGAAGAAGGTATTGAGGTTTGGAAGGAAAGGTAAGTTAAGCCCTAGGTTCATTGGCCCATATGAAGTCATTGAACGTGTGGGTCCAGTGGCCTATAGGCTAGCTTTACCACCAGAGCTGGACAAGATCCACAATGTGTTCCACGTGTCTATGCTCAGAAGATATCGCTCAGATCCTTCGCATGTCATCTCCAGAGAAGAAATTGAAATACAGCCGGATTTGACATATGAAGAGGAACCTCTACGGATCTTGGCTCGGGAAGTAAAAGAATTGAGGAACAAGCAAATTCCATTGGTGAAAGTGCTTTGGAGGCACCACAACACCGAGGAGGCAACTTGGGAAAGTGAAGAGTCGATGAGGCAACAGTTCCCTCAACTGTTTGCATCAGGTAAATTTCGAGGATGAAATTTAAATTAGAGGGGAAGAGTTGTAACACCCTCCCGATAACCACTCCGTACATCCTACTGTTCCGGTGACCGGTGTCGGTCCGGACAGCTAGAACGTCCGGAAAAATATTTAAACTAAAGTCAGGAACCCTAATTAACTCAAATATTAATAAGAAAAATTTAGTAAAAATTTTAGAAATAAAATACAACTGAGTCAAACGAGCCGGTGCCCAAGCGATGGGTCACCGGAGGGAAGTTGCGGTTCTCGCAACGAGGAGCCCTAGACCCGGGAGAAAAATTATAAAATAATTTTTGGGACTCCAGAGAAGGGTAATTGAGGTTCCCATGGCATTAGAATGCCAAGAAAATACCTAGAAAAATTTTTCAATCGGTACAGACGATTTTGACCCGTTAAGCCAAACGGAGGGCATTTTGGTCATTTCGCCTTCCGAGGTGATTTTTGGCCGACTTGTCCAGTTGAGTAAATAATTAATATAGCATAAAATATGAAGAAACATTGCTAGAAATTAAATTGAAAATGAGTAGTAGAGGAAAGAAAAGAAAAATGCAATAAAATGCAATTTATGACATCAATGTGATGTCATTTGTAATTTCCAACCAATCACACTTAAGCACCCATTTAACCAACAAATAAAAGAGATAAATAAGACTAAATAAAGACCAAAAGAAGACCAAAAACGTGAGCAGCCATGCCTTCCCATTTCAGCCGTTTCCCTCTTCCCTCTCCCTCCACCATTTTTATCAAGCTTTGAACTTGATTTTCTCTTCATCCACTCACTAAAACCCATAAGTCCCTTCATTAAAAATTAATCCTACATCTTAAACAAACTCTTGGCAGCCAACAAGAGGAAGAAAATTGAGGTTTAGAGGCTTGGAAAAATCTGCCACACAAGGTTAGTGCAACTATAACTTAAAAACTCATTATTTTCATGGTTTAGGACTTGAAACTTAGTGAGAATTGTGATTTAAATGAACAAAAACCTAAGTGTATGAGCTCTTGAATTTTGGCTGCCCTAGCTATAGAATAGGAGGGAGTGTTTTTATGAGCTTGAAGTGATCTAGAATTATATTAGAAGTTGATAAACACAAGAATAATGGATTAAAAGTTAACAAAGGTAAGTTGTGTAAAACATGAACTTGAATTAGAGTTTTGTGAGCAAAATGTAAACTTGGTTTAGGAAATTGTTAGGGCACATTTTAATGGTCAATTAGTGACCATTTTAGATATGTTGACCATAAATGGGACTGAAAAATGCTATGGCAAAGTGAGGTGAAATCTGCCCTATGGACAGCAGCATAGGGACTGAAATTTCAGTCCCTTTGCACTGCCATAACTTGGGCTGTGCTTGTCCAATTGATGTTTGGCCAATTGGACATGAAACTAGGCTTATAATGGCACATTTTTGCTGAAGAAACCATGCCCGAAAGACCAAAGCAAAAGGGTCGAAACTCAGCCACAATCCGGAACCCTGAAACTGCCTCTGCAGAATTTGACCAAATGAACAGTAACTGTTCATTTGGCCATAAGTCACTGTAGATTTGGTCAATTGGTCTGAAATTTTTACAGCAACAAGTTAAGACATAGACAAACAACTTTCATGAAGGAACCTACCCCAAATTATGGCCAGAACCCATTCAACCAAGTGACTCAAGTCACTGTTCATGCACTGTAGATATGGTAAAATTCTGCAGACTGCATATCCGGACAGCCTGGGTTTTTGAGCCATATCTGGAGCTACAAAACTCCAAATGGAGTGATTCAAAAAAGGAAATTCAACTAGACAAAATAAGGAACAACTTTCATGTTTTACATTTCTTCAAATTCCAACAGTAACAGTGTCCAATGGAACAGTGAACTTGACTTCCCAAAACTGAAAATTCTGCTGGTTTTGAGTTTCACTTTGGAATGGTTTTAACACTTAATGCCAACAAGTTTTTAAACACCAAATGTGGTATGTTGGGAGTGCCAAAGTCAATGTACACATTTTTATTCTAAAAGTCAACATTTTTGTTGACCAATGATGAATAGTAACACCAAAAAAGTTGAAATTCACAAATTGACGAATTTAAGAGTTTCAAATGCCCTAGTATACCTAACAAGATTGGTTTGGATAGTTTGGCATGCCAATAGGGTTCAGTTAGCAGTACTGCACATGGCAAAAATGCCATTCTGTGATTTCATGGCTTTTAGCCATTCTGACTTTGCATTGAGATTTGGCCTTGTGCCTGATATTATTTACAGCTTGTTAGCTGTTCTGTTGCACACCGGGAGATGCATATGTGACCGATGGTGTGACGGCCCGAGGTACTAGGTACCCAGTGCCAGTTTACCCGTTATCCAGTCCAGTCGTCTAGTGTAGGTTACTTGGGGCAACCAAATGAATAAAAGTGAACAGAGTTAATGAATTAATGAATATACCAAAATCAAACAAAGAAAGCATACACTTTGCATACACATTTATTTTCTTGCCAATTTCTTCTATTATATTATTGCACCACTAAGCATTATTGCTTAGCGCGTTGCTTTGCCACGCCGTAGGTACTGGAGATTCCGACCGTGAGCCCAGAGACCACGTGACATCGGGTGAGTCCATCTGACAGTTCTGCTCAGTGTCCGTGTCACCTCACTACCTGCAGTGCATCGGTAGGGCACTAGGTGTCATTTTGTCATTTTGATATTTTGTAGCAGATTTGTATTTTCTCATAAGTACTTGAACTCATGTAATATATTTTGATGTTTATGTAAATAATGAAAGTTATGACTATGAATGCAAGATTTGAGCATGTATTTATTGCTTGTATATGAGAAATGGATGTTGAGAAATGAAAAGGTTGTTGAAACCTGAAACTGAAAAATTGTTCAAATCTTGATATTGAGTTTTGTGATGATATTGAAGTTGAGAATGAATGAATTTGTTTATTGGAAGTGTTTTTAACAGTTCAAGAACAGTTTTCTCCATTTTTAGCCAGATTCACTGGATTTTCTTTAAAATTTTCGGAACCTTAAATGAATAATACTTTTGATAAATGGCTTAAACAAATTGTATTTCATAAATTATATGCAAAAGTATGATATAAATTAATTGAGGAATATTAGAGTGTGCCGGTACACCGTGTGGCATTACTTACTCGGGTATACTATACAAGGGTAAGGGGTGTCACAATAACTCTCTCTAGAAAACTCGGATTTAGGCGATTCTTGAACCGATGGAAACCTAAGGCATGGTAGAACATTTCATATGAAGAAAGTTAGACCAAATTATGAACTTAACTTGGTCAAATTACTGACCAAAGTTGGACCAAAATCTGCCAAAACCCAAAATTTCAGTAGGAACAGTACACATGAACAGTAAACTTATTTTGGCCATAACTTGAGCTACAAAACTCCAAATGGAGTGGTTCAAAAAATGAAATTCAAGTAGACAAAATAAGGAACATTTTCTATGAAGGAAGTTTTGTCAAATTCCAACAGTAAATCGACCAATGAAACAGTGCAACTTCGGAGCACCAAAACCGAAAATTGGCAATTTTGCCAAAATGACCTAAGCTTTGAGAAAGTGACCAAAACAAACAAGTTTTAAATGAAAAATGTAGTATGTTGGAAGTGCCAAAGTCAATGTATATATTTTCTATGCAAAAGTCAACATTTTAGTTGACTAATGAAGTGAATAGTGACATGAAAACTTGAAATAAGCTTGGAAATGGATTTGGTAATTGATTCCAACAAGTTTTAAATGCAAAATGTGGTACATCGGGAGTGTTAAAACCAATGTACCTATTGTCTATGCAAAAGTCAACATTTTTGTTGACCAATGAGGTGAATAGTGACACCAAAACTTGAAATTCAAAATTTGAAATTAGAAATGCATCTAGGGGACTTTAAATTGCAATTGGCAATTAATACTAGTAAATGTAAAACTCAAAATGTGGGATCTTGGTGTAATTAGAATTAATATATCCATTAAGTATAAAAAGGTCAACATTTTGGTTGACTAGTATGGTGAATAGTAATCAAAATGATTAGTGAATTAAGAAGAAGGCCTAGAACCAATTCTAAGCTTAAATGCTTAGAATTGTATGACAAATATGGACTATGCATCCTAGTCATAATTGTTAAAAAGAAATTAGGCCATAAATTTGAAATCCATGAAATATTCATGGATTACTTGAAACATGAAAAATAAGTCACGTAATTGATGTGAATAGATAGTTAGGGCATATATGCCCATCACAAATGGAATTCATAAAATATTAGTAACTCAACTTGAAATATAAAATTTGTAATTACATAAGTAGATTCTTGAATGTATAAATGAGAAAGGAAAAATGTTTTGAATACAATGGTACATGTGAACCATTGTTTAGAATTGGGATCAATATGAATAACATAATGAATGGATAAATAAATCATATTAATGTATGAATGAGACATTAGTTCTCATTATTGTAAAGAGGAGAAGTATTTTGAGTACAATGGTATAAAAGGATAATTGATGTGAATTGTGATCATATAAATGATCAAATGAATGTATGAATTATGATTGAAATTTATCATGAAATAATGAAGTCATAAAGCACAATATATTAACATTTTAAAATATCAAATGCCCTAGTATACCTAACAAGATTGGTTTGGATAGTTTGGCATGCCAATAGGGTATTGTTTTAGCAGTACTGCGAAAGGCTTTATGCCTATATTCATGGCTTTATGCCCGTATTCATGCCTTTTATGCCCGTATTCATGGCTTTTATGCCCGATTATGTGATATCATGGCTTTTTAGTCATACTGACTGCATACATGGTTGACGTTCTGCGTCCCATGGTATGACGGCCCGAGGCACCGCGGTGTCCAGTGCCAACGACCCGTTATCCAGTCCAGTCGTCTAATATAGGTTACTTGGGAAGTCAATTAAAGTATTATTCAATTCAGGCAGCTAAGTTAAGTTAAGTATAATGAAAATCCAGTACAATTAAATTAAGTATTGAATGAATAGGCAAAAGAGATTAGCAAAAGAAACATAACAAGAATATAAATTGCCGAACCCTACAGACTTGAAATACAATACAGATAGAATAAATTATATACCTGCTAGTATTATTGAAAAGTTATAAACTAAGCACTTCCAAAGAGGAACAAACTAGTATATAAGATCGTTGATACTAGAAATACCATACCAAATTAAATTGACTCTGAGTATCTGAATTATCATTTATTTCTTTCTTTACTTGTATATATTATTTCTGGTTATATTATTGCACCACTAAGCAGAAATGCTTAGCGCGATGTAATTGCTTTCTTGCGCAGGTACTGAAGGTAAAACCAGTAGACTGTCGACTGAGATTTTTGGAGTCCAAATCTGCAGAAGTGTCAGAAGAGTTCAAGATTGTCACCTCCTCAGCAATGCATGTAGATAGGGCTCATTTTATACATGTTATGTATATTGTTCATTCCTAGCACGTTGTAAATTATTTGTATATCTTGTACAAAATAAACTCATGTAATTAACCTATGAATTATGGAAGCTATTCAAAGTAAGTATTTTAGTATGTGAATTGAATTTGAGTTATAATGAGATTATACTTGTGAATATTGAGATATTGAAAATCTAATGAGATTTCTGAGAAATCTGAATACTGTATTGAGATACATTATGTTTGAAAATTTTTGAGACTATTAAGTTTGAGAAATTGAGTATATATTGAAATTGTCTTTGGCAGGTTCAGAAGAACTGTTAGTCCAAATTACAGCCGACACTTTGTCGGATTATCGTTAAAATTTTTGAAATTTCCAATTTAGTTAGATTTTGATAAAAGTAAAAATAGCCTAAATCTTCAATAAAGTTTTTGAATAAATAAATCAAGGACTGTAATGAAATCAGATAAAATAGAGTGCTCCGGCACACTGAGTGGCATAACTTGCTCGGCTACACTATAGTCGGGTAAGGGGTGTCACACCCTTCATGAGTTTCAAAAAGGATCCTCCTTATTTCTTTTGCATCCATGCACCTCAATAACTCGCCATTAGAACTTCTTTTGTACAAAATTTCGCCACTGGGGAAGTATCCTAGTGCTAACCTGCTGATCATTCTTCTTTCATTTCTGTTTGCCCTGGGAGGGTATTCCCTAGTTTTGATATAGACCTAGATGTCATGATACCAGGGTTTATCATTTATTTCTTTTTCAATCATGAAGCAGTATGCTAGCTCACTCCTTGCTTTAATTTGTAACATTTGTGTCGTCTACCCCTTTTCCATCTGAGTCATAACAGCTAGAGTGGCAAGGCATCCGCGAATTAGTTCTTGTCATGGTTGAGGTAAGTGAAGGAAATCTCTTCGAATTTCTTGATCAATTCTAAGAGATACTTTTGATACGGGATCAGTTTCGGGTCTTTAGTTTGCCATTCCCCTTTGGCTTGGTAAATGATCAAGGCTGAATCTCCGTACACCTCTAATTTCTTGATCTTCATTTCAATGGCAGTCTATAAACCCATCACACAAGCTTCATACTTTGCAACGTTGTTCGTGCGGCCGAACCTTAGCTTGATAGTTGTAATGCCCCTAAGTTCGGTAGTGCGTTCTACTGTTCCAGTGACCAGTGTTGTCCGGACAGCTAGGATGCCTAGAACTACACTTCGATATGAGTGAGGAGACATAAAATAATGAAATATAAGAAAAGAAAATACAAGAAAAACAAAGGAAAATAATAGCAAAGAAATGTAACCAAGTTAAGCGAGCCGAGAACCCTAGCGATGGGTGACCGCACCGGGAAGTTGCGGCGTGGACCGTTGACTAGCCCTGGACCCTGGGGAACCCTGAAAAATATTTTTAGGACTTAAATAAATGTCTATTGAAGTATAAATGCCATTAGAAATATCAAAGAAAAATTAATTAATTAGTACAAAGAAAAACGAGAAATCGAGAAAATGACAAAAATCGATGTTACCGAAAAATCAGGAATATAACTCGAACTGGGGCAATTTGTCAATTGACACCTAGAGTTGACTTTTGACCTAAATGTCCATGAAAATAAAGTAGTGTTAAAGTTTAGAAATTACATGAAAAATTAAAGTTGGAATGAAATATAATGAACGAGAATTATGGGGTATAATGTGAATAATTAAAAGTTTAACATTACCTTATTATTTAATTGAGTTAGTGGACCATTATGCACCATATAAAAGCCAAAAGTGGACAGAATTTTCCACTATCTTCATTCATCTTCTTCACCTCTCAAGTTGTAGAATTTAAATTCCTCTCAAATCTCAATTGAAACACCTTCATGCAAGCTTTAATCTCACTCAATCTCACCATGATTTCCACTAATCCTTTCACAAGAAATTGTCCACACATCATGGGAAAGATATAGCCAGTAAGAAAAGGAGCTTTGGTGAAGGTTGAAAAGTGGTCAACTAAAGGTAAATGCTTATTTCTTTAACTTACTTCATTAAAGTTTGTGTTGAGGTTATGGGGAGTATTTTGGGTGAAAAAATTTGAAGAATTATTGAGTTATTGGACTGCCCAATTTTAGGCAGCCATGAGAGCCTATATTACTTGAGTATTCTGCCCAATTTACTTTGTTAGAATTGTGTTGAATAAATATAGAAGTGCCAAGAATGAATATTGAAGTAATGGGAGGAGGAGGATTGCTAAATTGGAAGTGTAAATTCTCTTATGCAGGTTGTGATTGTTGGTAGTGTATAAATTAGGTTATAAGTGTAAAGTTGTGGCTCCAATTGGTATGAGGCCAATTGGATGTAAAACTAGACTCAATATAGACCAACTTTCATGAAGAGATCTTGTCCAAATTCTGCCTAGAAGTGACCTAAAAGAATGACCAAATCCGGAATAGGTAAGTGCAGGCCTGAAAATTGACCATTTGGGCAGCAGTTAGTATTTTGACCATAACTCACTCAAAACAGGTCCAATTGACCTGAAATTTTGACCATGAATAGTTAAGACCTATATCTACAAGTCTTATGAAGACACAAAAGCCCAGAAATGACCATAGTTAAGTCAAAAAGCTTGCACAAATTCGGGTCCAAAAACTGGCCGAACCTAAAATGACCTAAAATGACCTAAAGTAACCAATTTTGATGCATTTTGACCAGCAATAGTAAAATAACCATAACTTGGTCTAGTAAACTCAGAATGACCTGAAATTTTGCCCCGTGTGCAATAAGACATAGATCTACAAGTTTGTAGTTTTGACCAAAACCCGAAAACTGAGGGAACTAGGTCGTCTGGCTAGGTCAATTTGGTATACTGAAATATGACAAATTGCAATAAAATACAATATTTATAGAAATGAATTTGGTAACATGTACCAATACTAAAAGGCTACAAATATGACATATTGATAACATTAAAACCTAATTCACCTAGAATGCATCGAGGGTCAACATATTAGGTTGACTAAGCAAATAATAGAATTCAGTGAATTAATTATCAAGCATTATAGTTAGAGACAGTTTAAATGAGTACTGAAACACTTCAAATTGTGTTTCTCAGTTAGCAAAGACTCAGGGAAAAAGGAAGGAAACACTGAGTCAAGTCCAGGAGACAGTTATCAGAGGTTTGTGCACAACTAGTTTTTAACTGATTTTGTCCTGAATATTTCATATGATTAAATGACACATTTTTCTTATATATTATATTTAACAAACATTGGATTTAATTCAATGATTATTGAAATTGTTATAGTATGTATGAATTTAGCTTTGTGAAATGGTATTTCCACAAGTATTAAGCATTGTTATGGATTGAATAAATTATGTTTTGGAAAATTGTGATAGAACATGTTTTGAATTGTGATGGTAAATTTCATGGAAAAATGCATATTTATGATTTGAATTATGATGAGCATACAAATTATTGGATATTGGAATTGACTTTGAATCGAATTATATTGTGATTTATGCTCACTAAAAGGATTGTGATATTGTTTTATATCTCACTATAGATGCTTGACTAGGTTATTACCCGTCTCTCTCATTTGTTGAGAAGACAATGGAGTTAGTTGTGTTTTGATTACCATGGTACGTGCACAGGCTTAGATTTTCCTCTGATTTGAGGTTAGATCTAAGTTTTTTATCGTTATGGCCCTTGCAGAAGATTCATTATTGTGATGTGTACTGTGCACGATGATTCGACCTCCCCAACCATAGGGAGTTAGAATCCGATTCGACCTCCTCGACCATAGGGAGTTAGAATCACCCCGAAGATGGCCCTTTCGGATTAGTCTTGCATAGTTAGTGAGATACATAATGGTTTTTGAGATACAGAATGATTTTCGAGATACATAATGGTTTTTGAGATGCAGAATGATTTTTGAGATACATAATGGTTTTTGAGATACAGAATGGCTTTTGAATAGTAAAGAATTATGATTTATGTATAATTGATTTTGTTGGAATTACCTAAATGGTTAGTTATGATTTGGTAAATTGAATTTCATGATCAAAGTCATTTTATACAAATGGTTCACATTATTGGCAATGAATATTTTGAGTTTTGGAATTTGATGAATATTCAGATTTCCAAATTATTTGCTGTAAATTTTATCAATGTATATTGTACTATGTTTTAAATTATAGTTGTGCACCACTGAGTTCACCACTCAGCGATAGCTTTGTATGCTGTCGTAGGTAAAAAGAGCATAGAGCAGTGAGTAAGTTTCTTTGAAGATACTTTCAGATCAGCTCCAGGTATATTATAGGTATACCCATGTACATAGGTTTTGATGTATGCATGTAATAATATGTATGTAAATTATTTGAGCAGTTGTATAAAAACTCTTGTAAAATATTTTGGTATGTAATTAAATGTAAATTATTGTAAATGTAAGTTTGGGATTTCATTTATCTGAATAGTTTTGTAATATTAATTTTGAGTCTTGTAATCAATGAAATGTTTCTTTTATGAGGAGATTGATTTGATTATTGAGATTTGAATTATAAGTGCAAATGAAGTTATTGAAGTTGTATTTGAGAAAACATATTGGGAGTTGAAGAGCTGTTTTCTCAAAATACAGCCGGCACTTTGCCGAAATTTTAAAAAAAAATTTATAACACCAGATTTTAATCGATGATTTAAATTTCACAAAAATTGTTTTTAAAATCCCTTGTAGTATATCTAATGGGTTATCGGTAGGTGAAGTACGGTAATTCATTAGGTGTACTACGGGATCATGTTACATCTTACGGGGGAGTAGGGTGTGACAATAACTATTGGGAAATGGTTTCCATCTAGGTGTTAGTAGTATGCCCTAGAGCATATCATTTAATATGTATCTTGTACATGTTTTTATTAATAAAAAGGCATTTCCACTTTTCCATTTACATAATATATTTATGTATAATAGAAAAGGTCCATTGATATTTTGTTATAAATTCTATTCTTAAGTTGTTAAGAATATGAGTGACAGTATTTCTAGTATAAAGTATCATAAATAGGTTCACAATCTAGGATACTTCACAATAAGGACATGATTTATCCAGAAAGATTGTATTCATGTTTGTTTCTAAGTTATTTATATGAGATATAAATAAGATGAAATGGTGATTCTCATGCCATATAACAAACATGATAGGCACTTATACATGATAAGTAGGTCGAACCAGTGACACTTATGACAAGCACATGGAGTTTACTCTTGTCAATATATTGTCATAAATCATATCAATACATATAATCTTTAGACCTAAGATAGCACAGTTATCTTGTATATAGGTGGTTTGAGTTTGGTGCTGCTTTCATACTTGTACTGTGCATGGGTATATGGGCATGTGTTAGCTCCTACTAGTTATATATGGAGGCAGGTGTTGATCAAGATGGAATCTGTTCCTCTAAGTAAATAGAGATAAAATCCTATGTTCATTTAATTGTTCTTAACATTTCAAGTTCTTGGCCAGGACAGATAGATTTAATCAAAAAAGAGTTTCTGATGAGAAAATCATTTTAATCAAGAACTGGAATTAAAAGATAACATAATATTCATAGTAAATGGAGTTTGACATAAACTATGACTCCAGCTTGAGTTGGGATTTTGTAACAGAGATTCTAGTGCATGGTAACATATGATTATAGGTTCATTTAAGATAAACCTTATTACTAATTGGGTGGTCATGGCATGCTATGCTAGGTGTTAACCATGGTCTATGAGGTGCATAAAATTCTTTAGAGAAATCATTTATGGTAAGAAAGAGTTCTGATGATATTAAGAGTTGATATCATATCTCATTGCCAATTAGTGATGAGCCTAGTAAGTCACACACATACAAAAGTAATCACCAAATTAAATATGATTTAATTAATTAATTAAAGAGTTTAATTGATTAATTAAATAAGTTTGGTTTGCAATTAGATTGCAAAGTCCCTAGCATGACTTCAAACCAAATCTAGATTATTAGATGTATAGTATAAGTTAAATTTATATTTAAAGTGTTTAAATATAAATTTAATTAATGAGAAATTAATTAATAAAGATTAATTAATTGATTTATATTTGATATAAATTGATTGGAAGAAGATAAATAATTATTTTGAATTTAAAACTCAAAATTAAGACACAGGGTCATTTTGGTCATTTCACAGGGTGACATGTGGCACCATGAGATGGTGACACATGGCACTACTCATAAGCTTGCCAAATGTTTTTAATTATGTAAGATGATTAAAATTAAGATTAAATATAGGTTTGACACTTGGCACAATGTGATTGGGTTAATTAAACCTATAACGAATCAGAGGGTGACATGTGGCAAGGCTTTTATATGTTGACCTAGCTATATAAGTGTTGTTATAAACAGAAATATAACACAAGCTGCTGCCTCCTCCTTTGTGCCGCCACCTTGAAGCTCCCATTCTCTCTTTTTCTTCATCTCTCATTAATTCCAAGAGATTAGCAAACAATCTCTTGAATTAAAAATACTAGAAATTGTTTCTAGTGTCCTGTTTACATCTTTAATCTCTTAAAAGGTAAAACTTGATTTTCTAGTTAATAGAAAAAGCTTTAGAAGTTGTTCAAGGGCTGCCATAGGTGTTCTTGGTGTGGACAAGCTAGAGGGACAACATCTGGTGTCCTGAAGACGCATCCGAAAGGCACAAATAATCTGCAGTGCATCGAGAGGTTAGTGTATTTGTTCTTGATCTAATCTAGGATTCTAAAATTAATCTAATTAATTTTAAAACCTTAAATGGAAAATACAGATCCAAAAACATATTAAAAGTGTTTTAATATGTTGTTTATCATTGAAATCAAATAGATAAAAATAAATCTTGCATGATGCATGTGACTCTAGGTGAAAATTTTTGAATTCAATGGTATAAATTTGTATTTTTCATGCTTCCGCTCTTTCACTGGGGATGTCAAAACTGCCCCAATCCCATTACTAGACAAATTGACTGCTCCGTTGAAATACATTTCCCATACGTTATTTGGTTCTTTGTCATTACTGCTAACTTTATTAACATACTCATCAGGGAATTCAAAAACCAGGGCTTCGTAATCCTTGATTGGGTTTTCTACTAAGAGATCAACAATCACGCTTCCTTTCACTGCCTTTCTGGTCATGTAGACAATGTCATATTATGAAAGTTTGACCTGCCATTTTGCTATCCTCCCTGGCACGAATGGGCTTTCAAATACATACTTGATTGGGTCCATTTTGGAGATGAGCCATGTTTTATGATTCAACATGTAGTGCTTGAGTCGATTTGCTGTCCATGCCAATGCGCAATAAGTTTTCTCTAGAAATGAGTATCTCGACTCGCATTCGTTGAATTTTTTGCATAGAAAGTAAATGGCTCTTTCCTTTCTCCTCATGTCATCATGTTTTCCCAGCACACATCCCATCAAACTTTGTTGAATTGCCATGTACAAAATCAATGGCCTTCCCGTCACTGGAGGAACCAATATCGGTAGATTGGATAGGTACTGTTTAATCTTTTTAAAAGCCTCTTGACAAACTTGATCCCATTGGGTGGTGTTATTCTTCTTGAGTAGTTTAAAAATGGGCTCAACTTTAGCACTGAGATTGGAGATGAATCTTGAAATGTAATTCAGTTTTTCAAGGAAACTACGCACCTCCCTTTTTGTCTTTGGGGATGGCATTTCTTGAATGGCTCGAACTTTGTCTGGATCCACTTCTATTCCTTTCTCGCTCACTATGAATCCCAATGATACACTTGAATCGTATAGATGTTTTTAAGCACATTTGTATGCTAAATCATAGCATTTAGGCAAGTATTTTCATGCATAGTAGTTGATTTCATTAGTTTTCATAAATTTTGTTGCCAAGCCCTTAATTCGATGTTTTCTGCATTATTTCAGGTGTTTTGGTGAAGCCCTAAAGGATGAGAGTGCAAAGGAAAGCTTGGAGAGGTAAAAAGACAAAGAATTGTGGCTGATACAAAGTACACGGGTCGTGTAAACCAAGCCCCCGACCCGTGTAACTCTCTGGCAGAAGAAAACCAAGAGAATAGATGAGAAACACAAGTACACGGGTCGTGTAAGTAGACCCGTGTAATCTGCAGGGACCCATGTAAGTCTCTGCTGGGCGTAAGCTTGAAGAACCTTATGGTAACAATAGTGCACAGCTCGTGTAATCAGGCCTGTGTAGTTGGCACAGACTCGTGTAACTTTTTGTGCCAAAACAAGACCACGGGATTCTCCTCCAGCAAGTTACACAACCCTACTTTATGGGACCCGTGTAGTAACACACAGGCCGTGTACTATGCTGTAGCCTGTTTTCTGACTCGAATTCTCCTCCTGTTTTCTGATTCAAACGAGACTCCTAAAGCCTGTTGGACTCAAAATGACCTAACCCTAGAGCAACCAATATAAATAGAAAAGAAAATATCAGGAAGGGAGGTCGGTCACTGTCATCAGGACTACTGCTGAAGGTTATTATTGTCGGACTCTACATCAGTACTAAAAGAAGTTTTCCAGCTGAAGCTCCACAAGATCAAAGCTGCAAACTCTCTTTGGTTCCTTCGTTTCATCTCCTTAGACAAATTTTTATTATTTTATTTCTTCTGCATAACTCTCTTTTTATTGTTTTTACTTTTTATCATGACATTTGCTGAACTCACCATGAGTGAGTGGTTTTCTTATTCTAGATTTGGGAGAGTAGCTCTTGTAATTATTATTATGGATGAACACTGAGTTTTATTTATTGGATTTGAGATTCGTTTCTTGATTTAACTTCTTGCGATCTTAATGCATGCTATGTGTTGGTACCCTGTAACACCCTCATTTTCGTAGTCCATAAGTTCTACTATTCCAACGGCTAATGTCTACCCCGGAAAGTCGGAATGTCTGGAACTACACTCTAGTGATAGTAAACAAGCATAAAATAATGAAATATGTGATGAGAAAATTAAGAAAAAATAAAAGAGATAAAATGTGACTAAGTTAAATGAGCCAAACCCGTAGCGATGGGTGACTGTACCAGGAAGTTACGTCGAGGATCATTGACTAGCCCTGGACTGTGGGGGACCCCGGAAAATATTTTTGGGACATAATTAAAGGTTTACTGAGGTGTACTTGACATTGAAAATGTCAAAGAAAAATTAGTAAGTCAATATAAATAAAAACGAAAATTTAAGGAATCAGCGGTACAAGGAGTAAATCGGTAGTACCAAAAAAGTCCAAATTGAACCCGAAAAGGGGCATTTTGGTCAATTGACACTTAGAGTTGACTTTTGACCTAAATGTCCATTAAAAATATGTAGTATTAAATTTTAAAAATTTAATGAAAAATAAAATTATACATGAAATGCAATTAAGGAAAAATGAGTGGTATAATTTGGAATAATTAAAAGTGGATTATTAAATTAATTAACCTAAGGTTAGTGGAGCATAATATATATTAATTAACCTAAAGATAATGGGGTATAAAAGGAATAAAGTGGGCAGATTTCTCCACTAACTCATTTCATTTCCTTCAATTCTTCATCCATGGCCGAAAATGCTCTCCCATAAAACTCCATGGCTATTCATGTATAAAGCTCTAATCCTCCATGGTAAAGCCCTAGTTTCTTCAAGAGTTCTTCATTAAAGTTATTCTACACGTCATGGGCAACACATAGGCAGCAAAAAGAAGAAGTTTTGGTGAGGTTTAGCAAGCTCCAAATAAAGGTTAGTGCTTAATCTTCCCATTTTCCTTCACTAGTCCTTGTGTTGAGCTTTGGGTAAGTTGAATTGCTAAGAAAAATTGAGGAAAGGATTGAGTATTGGTGAACCTTAGTTTTGGCAGCCATGAAAATGCATGGTTAGTGATTTATTCTTATATTTAATGGATGGGAATTAAGGTTGATTAACTCCAATGGAAGTTCTGGTAAGTTAATATCCAAGTATGTGCATGTTAGTGCTTGAATTAAGGGTTTGAAATGGGACCTTGATGCTTTGGCAAACTACCATGTTTGGCAGCCTATAATATCATGAATTTGTGTGTGTGAATATAAAGTTTATTAATGAAATATGATGGTGTTGAATTGTGGGCAGTTTGTGTAATTTCCATGGAAGTGCATGTGTAAAATAAGTGTTGATGTACATTGAATTTGGGTGGATGTAAATGTTGAATTTTAATGGTGTGATGTGTGCATGGAGCACTTGAGTGTTCTGCCCAAAATGCTTGCTGGAATTGTGTACAATATATATAGAAGAAGTGCCATGATTAAATGTTGAAGTATTGGGAGGAGGAGTATTGTCAAAATTGGAAGTGTGATGTTCAAATGCAGGTTGTGTATGTTGGTAGCACTTAAATTAGGTCATAAGTGCAAAACTGTGAACCTAATTGGTATGATGCCAATGGGGGATGAAACTCGACACCAAATAGGCCAACTTTCATGTAGAAATGTTGCCAAAATTCTGCCTAGAAACTGACCTTAAAAATGACCAAATCCAGAATGGCAACCTTGCAAACCCATATTTTTGACCATATGAACAGTAGTCATTGGGATGACCATAACTCACTCAAAACAGGTCCAATTGACCTGAAATTTTTACCATGGATAGCTTAGACATAGAGCTACAATTCTTATGGAGACACTAAAGCCTAGAAATGGCCAGAACCAAGTCAAATAGCTTGCAAAAGTTCAGGTACCAAAACTGCAGAACTAAAAGTGACCTAAAATTGACCAAATTTTTGCACTAAAGGTGCAATCTGTCTAGCTTTAGTAAATTGACCATATCTTGGCCTATACAACTCAGAATGACCTGAAATTTTGCCCTGAGTGCAATAAGCCATAGAGCTACAATTTTTCTTCTTTGACCAGACGCTAAAAACGAAGAGATATAGGACTTTAAGCTAGACCAATTTAGTACACAAAAATTGAGAACTTGACATTTACATACAATGATGCTTGAAATAATTTGGCAATGAATGCCAACTTGTAAAAATGGTAAATTGCACTATATTGGTATCATATTGAAATGCAAAATGTGACATATTGGTAACATTAAACCTAATTCACCTATAGTGCATTAGGGGTCAACATTATAGATTTACTAAGGAAAGCAATAGTATTAAATAAATTAATTATTGAACCTTATTGTCAGAGACAGTTTAAACGAGTACTGAAACACTTTAAATTGTGTGTTTCAGTTAGCAAAGACTCAGGGAAGGGGAAGGAAACACTAAGTCAGGGCCAAGAGGTTACACTTCAGAGGTTTGTGCACAACTAGTTTTTAATTGATTTTGTTCTAAATATTTTATATGATTAAATGAAGTTATTTTCCTTATGTATTATGTTTATCAAGTATTGGATTTAATTAAATGATTATTGAAATTATTATAATATGTATGAATTTAGCTTTATGATATGGTATTTCAACAAGTATTAAGCATTGTTGTGGATTGAAAAAATTATATTTTGGAAAATTGTGATAGAATATGTTTTGAATTGTGATGGGCAATTTGCATGAAAAAATGCAAACTTATGTTTTAAATTGTGATGAGCATAAAAATTATTGGATGTTGGAATTGACTTTGAATCGAATTGTGTTGTAATTTATGCTCACAAAAAGGACAAAGAGATTCATGATATTGTTTTATATCTCACTATAGATGCTTGACTAGGTTATTACCCATCTCACTCATTTGTTGAGGAGACAATATAGTTAGTTTTGTTTTGATTACCATGGTACGTGCACAGACTTAGATTCTCCTCTTATTAGAGATTAGATCTAAGTTTTTATTTGTTATGGCCCTTTCGGAACTTTCATTATTATGGTGTGTACTGTGCACGATGATTCGACCTCCCCAACCATAGGGAGTTAGAATTTGATTCGATCTCCCCGACCATAGGGAGTTAGAATCACCCCGAAGATGGCCCTTTCGGATTAGTCTTGCATAGTTAGTGAGATAAAAAATGGTTTTTGAATAATAAATATTTGTGATTTCAATTATGATTTATGTATAATTAATTTTGTTGGAATTACCTTAAATGTTTGGTTATTATTTGATAAATTGAATTTCGTGATCGAAGTCATTTCATACAAATGATTTATGTTATTGGCAATGAATAATTTGATTTTGGAATTTGATGAGTATCCTAATTTCTAAATTATTTGCTGTAATTTTACTAAGGTATATTGTACTATGTTTTAAGTTATAGTTGTGCACCACCGAGTTCAGCACTCAGCGATAGCTTTGTATGCTATCGCAGGTGAAAAGAGCATAGAGCAGTTGAGTAAGCTTCTTTGAAGATACATTCAGATCAGCTCCAGGTCTATTATAGGTATACCCATGTACATAGGTTTTGATGTATGCATGTAAAAATATGTATGTAAATTATTTGAGCAGTTGTATAAAAACTATTGTAAAATATTTTGGGATGTAATTAAATGTAAATTATTGTAATGTAAATTTTAGATTTCATTTACTTGTATAATTTTGCAATATTAATTTTTTAGTCTTGTAATCAATGAAATATTTCTTTTATGATGAGGTTGGTTTGAAAATGAAATGATTTGATCATTGAGATTGAATATTGAGATGAAATGAAGTTTATTGGAGTTGTATTTGAGAAAACATATTGGGAGTGTTTTCCTTTTCAGGTTTGAAGAACTTTTTTCTCAAAATACAGCCGGCACTCTGTCGAAATTTTGAAAAATTTTTATAACACTAGATTTTAATTGATGATTTAAATTTATCAAGACTTGTTTTAAAATCCCTTGTAGCATATTTAATGGGTTACCGGTAGGAGAAGTACAGTAATTCATTAGGTGTACTACGGGATCATGTTACATCATACAGACGAGTAGGGTGTGACATACCCACTTAGTTGTGATTGTAGATGTTAATTGAAGAACTGAAAGGTGAAGATTAACATTAGAAAATCAAGATCTTGAACCTAGGAATTCTGACCTAGACATAGGCTGATACCTTTGTGGAACCTAAAAATTGGTCAAAGGTTTTAAAGGATTTTAATTAATTTGATCACCATGAAAGTAGGGTTCGAGTTAATTAGAATATACCCTAGATGCCTTGAGAGAGGATTTAGGATAGCTTAGGACTGATTTCCATTAATGGAAATGATCCTCAATTTAGTAAATAAACGAGATAACATCCCTAGTAAGATTCAAGTGTGAAATCTTAATTCCAGAATTATTTCAAATAAATCATTTCGTATCAAGTCTACCATTTTAGTATTTAAAGTTAACAAATAAATCATTTCTTCACTAAAGTTGTTCTACACATATGGGCAATACATAGGGAGCAAAAAGGGAAGCATTTGATGAAGTTTGATCAAGCTTCATAAAAGGTTAGTGCTAGTTTTTCAATTCTTGCTTCATTAAACTTTGTTTTAAGGTTGAGATGAGTTCAATGGTGAAGAAATTTCAAGGTTTTGATGAGTTATTGTTCTGTACATTTTTTGGAAGCCATGGGAGCTCATATTCTTTAAATTTTTCGTACATTAAATTGATGGGAATTAGTGTTGATTGAGTTAAATTAAAGTGCTAGCCAATTAATTCCCATGTATGTGTAAGTATTAAATTTAGGGGTTTTGGAAAGAAATTTAGAGACCTTAGCAATCTGCCATTTTTGGCAGCTTTGAAGTGCATGGATTGGTGCTTGATTTCATGAATTAAATTGATGAATTATGGTAATTATGGTTTAAGGGCAGTATATGTGAAGTAGTGGTGGAATTGTATGCAGTAAAAATTAAGTGAATACATGTAAATATTGTGTTGAATTTAATTTGGAGAATTAGGGTGGTAATATGTGTATTGAACACTTGTGTATTCTGCCCAAATTGACATAGTTGAGTTGTGATGAATAGGATAGAAGTGCCATGAATGCAATATTGTAGTATTGGGAGGAGGAGAATTGCTAAATTGGAAGTGTATTTTTCATGTGCAGGCTGTGTTATTATTGGAAGTAGATAAATTGAGCAATAAGTGCAAAATTGAGACCCTAATTGGTATGAGGCCAATTGAAGGCAGAACTAAAATAGGCCAACTTTCATGTAGAAATGTTGCCAAAATTCTGCCTATAAGTGACCTAAAATAGGTGACCAAATCCGGATTGCCATTAGTGAACCTAGAATTTTTGACCATATGAACAGTAGCTAGTATTTTGGCCATAACTCACTCAAAACAAGTCCAAATGACCTAAAATTTATATCAATGGAAAGCTTAGACATAGGGCTACAACTTTGGTAGAGACCATCAAGCCTAGAAATGCCATTACGCATGTCAAATTGATAGCCTAATTTGGGTTACAGAAACTGGCCGAATTAACTTTGACTTAAAAATGACTTAATTGTGCAATATAAGTGTAACTTGACCAGCCATTGTACAATGAGCATATCTTGGTCTACACTACTCCAAATGACCTAAATTTTATACCATCGGAAATCTTAGACAGAGGGCTACAACTTTGGTGAGGATCACAGAACCCATAAATGCCATTTACTAAGTAAAATTACTTGCACAAGTTGAGGTATCAAAACTGTCTAGAACCATTGCAACCCAGAATTTGACCATATGAATAGTAATCACTCATTTGACCATAACTCATTCAAAATAGGTCCAAATGACCTGAAATTTATATCAATGGAAAGGCTAGACATAGAGCTACAACTCTTATGAAGACACCAAAGCCCAGAAATGACTAGAACCAATTCAAATTGCTTGCTCAAGTTAGGGTACTAAATTTGCCATAATTGAGTTTGACCTAAAAATGACCTAACTTTGCATTAAAAATGCAAACTATCCAGCTTTAGTAAATTGGCCATATCTTGGTCTATACAACTTAGAAAGACATGAAATCAGTGGCAAAAATTTAATAAGACATAGACCTATAAATTTGCTACTTTCACCAGAATCTAAAAACCAAGTAAAAAAGGACATTTAGCTAGATCAATCTAGCATACCAAAACTGAAAAATTGACAATACTATACAATAAAGCTTAGAAATAAATTGGCAATAAATGCTAAGTTGTGAAAAATTTACAATGTACTATATTGGCATTATATTGAAATACAAATTGTGGCATGTTGATACTAGAATTAACTTATCCATAATTTATAAAAAGGTCAACATGTTCATTGATCAGTGAAAGGCATAAAGACGTATAAACCCTATAAATAAATAATTAAATATGTAATCTTTTAATATGCCCTAGTTTGCTTAGTTGACTAGTTTGGATAGGTTGACATGCCAATAGAGTTCTGACAGCAGTATTGTAAATGGTTTCACGCCACACTATGTTTTATGGCTCATTATGCCACATTAAGATTTTTTTATAGCCTATGGCTATATGGATTATGTTATGATACTCGACTTATTGCCTTACTGACTGATTATATGGCTTCTTAGCCAAACCTTTTGCACACCAGGAGATACTTTATGACCGATGGTGTGACGGCCCTAGGTACTAGGTACCCCGTGCTAGTTTATCCACTGTTTGCACGCCGGGAGATACTTTGTGACCAATGGTGTGACGGCCCGAGGTACTAGGTACCCAGTGCTAGTATATCCGTTTATCAAGTCTGGTCAGTCTGTAGGCTACATGGGCAGTCAATTAAAATATTATTCAATTCAGACAGTTAAGTATAATGAAATTTCAGTAAAATTAAATTAAGTATTGAATGAAATGAGTAAAAGAGACTAGCAATAGAAACATAACAAAAATATAATTTGCAGAACCGTAAAGACTTAAAATACAATATAGTTAGAATAATTTGTATACTGAGTATATTTACTGAAAGGTTATAAACTAAGCACTTCTAAAGAGGAATAAACTAGTATATAATATAGTTGATACTAGAAATACCATACCAAATTAAATTGATTCCTGAGTATCCGAATTATGATTTATTTCTTTCTTTATTTGTATATATTATTTCATTGTTATTTTATTGCACCATTAAGTAAAAATGCTTAGCGCGAAGGAATTGTTTCCTCATGCAGGTACCGAAGGTAAAACCAGTAAATGGTTGACTGAGACTTTTGGAGTTTAGATCTGCAGAAGTGTCAGAAGAGTTCAAGGTTGTCACCTCCTCAGCAATGCATGTAGATAGGGCTTACATTAAGCATATAATGTATTTTGTATATTTTAATTATTTCTTATGTTGTAATTCAATTTAAGAAATTATATTGAATTCGTATATGATGTAATCAATTTGCATAATATGTAGACTGTGAACTTATGTAATTAGTTGATAAATTATGTTACTTAATGGAATTGAACATTTTGATATATGAGTTAATTCTGAATATGAATGAGATTGAAATTGTGAATATGGAGAATATGTGATATTTATGACACCAGTCAGATTTTTATAAACAACGTTAGTGCCTAAATCTTTTATATCAAGAACTGAAGTGAAATAAGATAAGATAAGGTACTCTGGCACTCCTTGTGACACGCCTTGCTTGGCTACACTGTAGACGAGTGAGGGGTGTTACGTTTAGTGGTAACAGAGCACGATTTAGGCTCTCTTAGGCAAAAATAAGTAGAAAGATAGTGTGCATACATGCATTGCATTCATAAGAGTCGAGGTGACACTAATGCAGATCTGTTTACTTTTGATTATTTAAGGTTAAGGTATGGACTTAGAGTCACAGAGGGCATTAGAGAAAGAAGTAGAGTGCCGTAATTCGGCTGAGAGTGATATGGGAAATAATGATGGAAGAGTGAACAAAACTATGAGATGATGATAGTCTTAGTTATTTGAATTTGACGAATTTCAAGGATGAAATTCTTTTTTAGAGGGGAAGAGTTGAAACATCCTCACTTTATATTGTCCGTATGTTCCACTATTCCAATAACTGATGTTTGCCCCAGAAAGTCGAAATGTTTGGAACTACATTTAATTGATAGTGAGGAAGCATAAAATAATGAAATATGTGATGAGAAATTTTAAGAAAAAACAAAAGAGATGAAATGTGATTAAGTTAAACGAGCCGAAACCCTAGCGATGGGTGACCATACCGAGAAGTTACGGCGGGGACTGTTAACTAGCCTTGGACTGCGGGGATCTAGGGGAAAATTATTGGGACCTAAATAAAGGTCTACTAAGGTATAATTGACATTGGAAATGTCAAAGAAAATTAATGAATTAGTACAAAGAAAAACGAAAAATCAAGAAACCAATAAAAATCAGTGTTAACGAAAAATCGAAAATACAACCCGAAGAGGGGCATTTTGGTCATTTGATACCTAGAGTTTCCTTTTGACCTAAATGTCTATCAAAAATGAGTAGTACTGAACATTGAACTTTCATGGAAATAAGAAATTAAATATAAAATGTAATTAAGGAAATGTGGGAGGAATAATTGTAATTATGAAAATTTGAATATTTTAACTATTAAACTAATTGAAAGTGCGGGTATAAAAGGGCTTGGGAACAGATTTTATCCACTCACAACTCCATTTCCTTCAAATCACACATCCATGGCCAAATTTCCAATTCTCCAAATTCCTCCATTGTCGTCCCACAAGCAAGCTTCATCAACCCATGATCAAGCCATTTTTTTCTCTAAGTTTCTTCACTAAAGTTGTTCCACACATCATGGGCAACACATAGGGAGCAAAAAGGGAAGCATTTAATGAAGTTTGATCAAGCTCCACAAAAGGCTAGTGCTAGTTTTTCATTTTTTGCTTCATTAAACTTTGTTTTAAGGTTGAAATGAGTTGAATGGTGAAGAAATTTGAAGGTTTTGATGAGTTATTGATGTGTATAATTTTTGGCAGCCATGGGAGCTCATGCTCTTTGAATTTTTCTTACATTAAGTTGATGGAAATTAGTGTTGATTGAGTTAAATTAAAGTATTAGCCAATTAATTCCCATGTATGTGTAAGTATTGAATTTAGGGGTTTTGGAAAGAAATTTAGTGACCTTAGCAAACTGCCATTTTTGGCAGCCTTGAAGTGCATGGATTGGTGCTTGATTTTATGAATTAAATTGATGAATTATGGTAATTATGGTTCAAGGGCAGTATATGTGAAGTAGTGGTGGAATTGTATGTAGTAAAAATTAAGTGAATACATGTATATATTGTGTTAAATTTAATTTGGAAAATTAGGGTAGTAATATGTGTATTGAACACTTGTGTATTCTGCCCAAATTGACATAATTGAGTTGTGATAAATGGGATAGAAGTGCCATGAATGCAATATTGTAGTAGTGGGAAGAGGAGAATTGCCAAATTGGAAGTGTATTTTTCATGTGTAGGTTGTGTTATTGTTGGCAGCAGATATATTGAGCTATAAGTGCAAAATTGTGACCCCAATTGGTATGAGGCCAATTGAAGGCAAAACTAGACATAAAATAGGCTAACTTTCATGTAGAAATGTTGCCAAAATTCTGCTTAGAAGTGACCTAAAAAAAGTAACCAAATCCGGATTGCTATTAATGAACCCAGAATTTTTGACCATATGAACAATAGCCAATATTTTGGCCATAACTCATTGAAAATAGGTCCAAATGACCTGAAATTTATATCAGTGGAAAGCTTAGACATAGGGCCACAACTTTGGTAAAGACCACCAAGCCCAGAAATGCCATTAAGCAAGTCAAATTGATTGCCCAAGTTGAGTTATAAAGGGTTACAAAAACTGGCCGAATTGACTTTGACTTAAAAATGACTTAATTGTGCAATATAAGTGTAACTTGACCAGCCATAGTAAAATGACCATATCTTGGTCTACACAACTCCAAATGACCTGAAATTTATAACATCGGAAAGCTTAGACATAGGGTTACTGTCACACCCTTACCCCTCCGTAAGGCATAACATGATCCCGTAGTATACCTAATGAATTACCAACTTCGTCTACTGATAACCCATTAAATACACTACAAGGGATTTTAAACATTTTCTTACTTCTTTTTAGAGTGGTGAGCACTATTTACAAGTGTTAAAAATTTTTTTGAACTGAAGTGAAACAGCTAACACATTTGAAGAATTAATAATTTCTGTAAGAATTTTGGCAGAGTGCCATCCGTATTTTGAATAAAACAATTCTTCAAAAACCTGTTAAAAAGCACTTCTTATATTTTGTTCAATCCCCAAACTCCAATATTCAATCAACACAATAAGTTTCACAACAATTGTCAACTCAAATCCATAATAATTTTCCAGTGTTTTTAAAAGCTGAGACAAAATAAATATATCACAATTTATTTTACAACTTTAATGTACAATTTTAATTTACAACTGTTCAAAACCAAGAACACTATATACATACAGTGAACATACATTACAATACAAAATACAAAATACAAAATATGGTATACTCAATATTCCCGATGATCTCTCAGTGTATTACTAGCAGCCTAGTCACGCTTACTGTCGATCTGTCTACTGCGACAAGAATGAAAAGCTATCACGAGCCAATGTCTCACGATGTACAAAGACAATGTAATGCAACTTTGAATCAAAAATCATAAGTCATATAAATAGTGGATACTTAAAACCATAGTTAAATTCAAAGACAGTGAATGTCATAAAGAATTTAAACTCCATTTCACAATATCACAATAAATATCAATAAAATCACACATAGCTTAATCATGTTCCAAAGTCCAATTAATCCCAAGAGCCGATGGCTAATAAGGAATAACATAGCTAGCTAGCAATAATATGAGTACTCATTCTATTCGTCCTCAACAGGCACACACCTCAACATTTCAGACAGAGAGGGAATTCAAAGTCAATTCATCCCACTAGACAAGCCAGCGAGGAATTCAATCAATATACATGATAGCTGTGGTTTCAAACCATTTACAATGCTTTTCAATCAATAAGTATCCATCAAATATCATTCAAACAATTTTTCACAATTTAAAATAATAACATACAAATAGTCATAATTTATTTCTATTGAAAAATTAAAAAAAAAAAAATAACTATTGTACACAAACCTCTGATAATTATCTCCTGGCTCTGACTCAATGTTTCCTTCCCCTTCCCTGAGTCTTTGCTAACTGAAACACACAATTTGAAGTGTTTCAAGACTTTAAACCATCTCTAACAATATGACTTAATAAATAATTTATTGAATTCTATTATTTCCTTAGTCCATCTATGATGTTGACCCTTGATGCACTCTAGGTGAATTAGGTTTGATGTTACCAATATATCACTTTTTATAGCCTTTTAGTGTTGGTACATGTTACCCAATTCATTTTCAAGTATATTGCAATTTATTGCAATTTGCCAGATTTCAGTATACTAATTTGACCTAGCCGGATGACCTTGTTCCCTCGGTTTTCAGGCCTCGGTCAAAATTACAAACTTGTAGGTCTATGTCTTATTGCACGCGGGGCAAAATTTTAGGTCATTCTGAGTTTTGTAGACCAAGTTATGGTCAATTTACCAATGTTGGAAAGAATGCACCAAAATGGTAACTTAAGGTCATTTTTAGGTCACTTTTGGTTCGGCCAGTTTTTGGACCTGAATTTGTGCAAGCTATTTGGCTTAGTTCTGGCCATTTCTGGGCTTTGGTGTCTTCATAAGAATTATAGATATATGTCTCAACTATTCATGGTAAAAATTTTAGGTCAATTGGGCTTGTTTTGAGTGAGTTATGGCCAAAATGGTCAATTTTCAGGTTTTCAAAGAACTAATCCGGATTTGGTCATTTTTCAAGTTACCTTCTAGGCAGAATTTTAAAAAGCTTCCTTCATGAAAGTTGGCACATTTTGTCCCTAGTTTCACCTCCAATTTGTTTCATACCAAGTGGAGCCACACACTTAAGGTTCTAAGCTAAAACATACACTGCCCTATTACAATTTGTTCATTCTTTACCAATTACACATCCTATGCTTACCAAGTTAACTCTTCCATGCCAATTCTGGTTTATACCATAACATTTAACACACTTTACTTCACATTTTGGTCATTTTTTGCAGCTTGTAACCACTCTCAACATACACACTATAATACAGAATTTTCCAAGTCCAATTACATCAATTAGCCACATGACATACCTCATTTATATACCCAATCCTAATTGATCAAAATCAACAATAAACTTTCATTAACTCATTAATCAATATTGATACACATGAAATAATGCTCTCCTAAGTACATTAAAGCTGTCCAAATTTGTACATATGCACCAAACATCCATATTCATTTTACAACCCTACTTCAAAGTCCATTTCAAGCACACACGTGACAATTAAACTCTAGTACATGTAAGCCCTCCAATCAACCTCACTAAACACCATTTATGTGAAAGAACAAATCATATTCCCATGGAGTTTAAGGCTGCCAAAATTGAACACATTAACTACTCATCAAACTTCAAAAATCCTTCCATAAATCAACTACCCACAACACCTATTCAAAGTTTAATGAGACAAGAATTAAAAATACATACCACTTTCGAAATTCTTCAAAACCTCACAAAAACTTAACTTTCTTGCTGCCTATCTACTACCCAAGTTGTATAGACAAACTTTAGTGAAGAAATCAAGTGGAAAAGGGGCTCACTTCATGCTTGCATGGAGGTTAGGAAGCTTTGGCCATGGTGTTTCTATGGTGGATTCAATTTAGCTGGTGAGAGTAAGGTTGAAGAAGAAGATGTTTCTGCCCATTTCCACTTTGATATATCTCATTTTTTTTTTTTTAAGGATAGTGGAGCACTAACCAATAATTTAATGTTTAATGATTTAAAGTTTCCTTAATTTGCACATTTAGCTTATTTCTTTCACTATTTACATAATGTATCACCATTTAATTTTTTTCATGACATTTCTAAGTGTAATATCATTTATTTTTAATGGACATTAAGGTCAAAAGGCAACCCTAGTTGTCAAATGACCAAAATGCCCCACTTCGGGTTATATTCCCGATTTTTCGGTAACACAGATTTTTGTCTGTTTCTCTATTTTCATTTTTCTTTGTACTAATTATTTAATCTTTTTTTGATATTTCTAATGGAATTTATACTTCAATAGATGTTTATTTAAGTTCTAAAAATATTTTCCAGGGTTCCCCATTGTCCGGGGCTAGTCAACGATCCACGCCGCAACTTCCCAGTGCAGTCACCCATCGCTATGATTTTCGGCTCGTTTAACTTGGTTACATTTCATTGCTATTATTTTTTCTTTGGTTTTCTTGTATTTTCTTTTCTTGTATTTCATTATTTTATGTCTCATCATCAATATTTAAGTGTAGTTCTAGACATTCTAGCTGTCCGGACAGACACTGGTCACCAAAACAGTAGAACGCACTACCGAACATAGGGGTGTTATAATTCTCTCCCCCTTAAAATAAATTTCTTCTCGAAATTTTACTTGGCATTAGTCTCTGAATAGCTGTGGGTGCTGTCTCCTCATATCCTCTTCATGTTCCCAAGTAGCTTCCTGGCCTGAATGATGGTTCCACAACACTTTAACCAGGTGTATCTGTTTATTCCTCAGCTGCTTCACCTCATATGCCATAATTTCTTTGGGTTCTTCCTCATATGAGAGGTCTGGATTTACCTCAATCTCTTCAATTGATAGTATATGAGATGGGTTAGATCTGTACCTCCTTAACATGGACACATGGAAGACACTGTGTATCCTTTCTAGTTATGGAGGTAATGCTAACCGATATACCAAAGGACCCACTCTCTCCAAAACCTCATATGGTCTGATGAAATGAGGACTCAGTTTCCCCTTTCTGCCAAATATCATAATCCTTTTCCAATGAGAAACTTTAAGGAATACCTTATCACCCACTGCATATTCAACATCTCTTCTCTTCAGATCAACATAGGACTTCTGACGGCTTGATGTAGCCTTGAGTCGATCTCTGATCAATCTAATCTTTTCCTCTGTCTGCTGAATAATTTCTGGCCCAATCATCTTTCTTTCACCTACTTCATCCCAACATAGAGGAGTTCTGCACTTCCTACTATACAAAGCTTCATATGGAGGCATCCCAATGCTTGATTGGTAGCTGTTGTTATAAGAAAACTCAATCAAAGGCAAGTGTGTATTCCAACTACCTTCAAACTCAATCACACAAGCCCGTAGCATATCCTCCAATATCCGACTACCCTCTCGATCGCCATCATGCGTGGGTGGAATGCTATGCTAAAGTTCAATCTAGTTCCTAGGGCTCTTTGTAGACTACCCCAGAATCTATAAGTGAACCTAGGATCTCTGTTAGATACAATTGATACTGGCACTCCATGCAGTCTTATAATCTCATTTATGTACAATCTGGCCAATCTCTCCAGGCTATAGTCCATCTGGACTGACAAAAAGTGAGCAGACTTGATTAGTCTATCAACTATAACCCATACTGCATCATGACTATTTTGTGTCCTCAGAAGTCCTATCACAAAATCGATAGTTATCCATTCCCATTTCCACACTGGTACTGGCAATGGATGTAACAAACCTGCTGGTACTTGATGTTCTGCCTTCACTTGCTGACAAGTTAGGCATTTGGAAACAAATTCAACTATATCCCTCTTCATACCCATCCACAAGTAATGTTCTTTCACCCTCAGACATTTTAATTCCACCGTGGTGCGTAGCAAAAGGAGATTCATGTGCTTCCTTCATAATGATCCGTCTCAATTCAACATCATTAGGAACGCACATTCTGCCCTAATGTAGTAGTAAACCATCATCTCTCACAGAGAATTCAAGTTTCTTACCCTGCTGGACTTCTTTCAGTAGCTTCTGATATTTATCATCACTCTGAGTAGCCATTCTGATCTGATCAATCAACACTGGCTGTACATGCCATGCAACTACTGTCTGTCCCTCATCATCAATCTCCAAACTAGCATGCCGTGCTTTCAACTCATGTATTATGGAAAAAGGAGAAACTCTGAGACTTGCCATAGTCTTACAACTTAAGGTGTCAGCCACCACATTTGCTTTCCCTGACTGATAGTCTATTAAGCAATCATAGTCTTTAATCAGTTCTAACCATCTCCTCTGCCTCAAGTTCTATTCCTTCTGGGCACCTAAGTACTTCAAGCTCTTGTGATCTGTGTAAACGTAACATTTCTCCCCATACACATAGTGTCTCCAGATCTTCAGAGCAAAAACAATAGCTGCTAGCTCCAAGTCATGTGCTGGGTATTTCTTCTCATGCGGTTTCAGCTAGCGTGATGCATAAGCAATGACATTCCGATCTTGCATCAATACACAGCCTAACCCATTGTGAGAAGCATCACTATAAACTGTGTATTTTTTACCCGGGATAGGTAAAGTAAGGACTTGAGCTTCAGTTAAACACCTCTTCAACTCATCAAAACTCTACTAGCATTTATCAGTCCACAGAAATTTTACATCTTTCTGAAGCAGCTTGGTCAGTGGAGAAGCTAACATAGAAAACCCTTTCACAAACCGGCAGTAATATTCAGCTAAACCGAGAAAACTGCGAATTTCTGTGATATTCCTGGGCGGCTTCCAATTAAGGATAGCTTCTACCATGCTGGAATCTACCTTGATCCCTTTAGCTGACACAACATGTCCCAAGAAGGAGATTTCTTTTAGCCAAAATTCACATTTCGACAATTTGGCGTATAGCTGTTTCTCCCTTAAAGTCTGCAGTACAATCCGCAGATGTCTGTCATGCTCCTCTGCATTCGTCGAATATATCAAAATGTCATCAATAAACACCACCACAAACTGGTCGAGATATGGTCTGAAGATAATGTTCATCAGATCCATAAAAGCAGCTGGAGCATTAGTTAACCCGAATGGCATTACTAGAAACTCACAGTGGCCCTATCGAGTTCTGAAAGAAGTCTTTGGAATACTCTGCTCTTGCACTTTCAATTGATAATAACCAGATCGCAAATCAATTTTGGAGAATACAGCTGCACCCTTCAACTAATCAAACAGATCATCAATGCGAGGCAATGGATATCTGTTCTTTATTGTCACCTTATTCAACTGCTGGTAGTCAATACATAAGCAAAGAGTGCCATCTTTCTTCTTAACAAACAATACTGGCGCTCCCCAAGGTGACACACTCCCTTTTCAAGTAGTTCTTGCAACTGTACCTTCAACTCCTTCAACTCTGCTGGTGCCATTCTGTATGGTGTTATGGAGATTGGATCCACACCATGCATAACATTAATCTCAAACTGCACTTCTCTTTCCGGAGGTAATCCTGGCAATTCCTCAGGAAACACATCTGGAAAGTCATATACTGTAAGGATGTCCCTCAATGCTGGAATCCCCACTTGGGTGTCTACCACATGTGCCAAGTATGCTACACACCCCTTTCTGATCATTTTACTGGCTAATACATCCGAAATGATGTTTGATGGCAATAGCTGCCTTTCCCCATGTATTACCACATCACTGTACTGAGGGAGACCAAAAGTGACTGTCTTCAGTCTACAGTCAATCATGGCGAGATGCCTGGCAAACCAATCCATGCCCAAGATGATATCATAATCTCCGAAGGGCATTTCAATGAGATCAGATAGAAAAGTATGTCCTTAGATCACCAAAGGACAATCCTTATACATTCTATTAACTCTGAACTCTTGTCCTAACAGACTTGTTACTAGCACCTCAAAGTCCATTTTTGTACATGGAACAGCAATACAATCAATGATGCTAGCACTCACATAGGAATGGGTAGAACCCGGATCAAATAACATAAACACATCTTGATTAAAAGTTGAGAAGGTACCAGCCACAACATCAGATGTCTCGGCCTCTTCTCTCTGTTTCATTGAGACTCGATCGAGCACCGCTTGCTTTGATTGATTCATTGTGCCTTGGCTACCTGTTAGACTACCTCTACCCCTGCCTCTACCTCTGCTAGGTGGTTGTGAACCTCTCGTGATGTGGCTCGAATTGACCCTTCAGCAGTAGTAGGAGGTGGTCCAACTCTGTGAGTACTGGTGCAGTCTTTGGCAAAGTGCCTTGTGCTTCCACAGTTATAATAGGCTCCTATGGCTTTGTAGCACACCCCACCATGATTTCTTCCACGAGTTTCACATTGGTGGGGAGGGTAGGAACTTCTAGTACTCTGCTGACTAGATAGAGGAGGATTATGTCCCGAATATCTTCCCCCACTAGACTTTTTACCACCTTTGCTGTGTCCCCCATGGCTATTCCTCTTTCCAGTAGGACCACTGGAACTCTATTCTACTGACATTCCCTCTTTCTCTTTTTTTGTCTTCTCTGATTTCTTTTTCTCTGGGGCCACTTCAGATTCAATTCTCTCTAATTCTAGTGCTTGAGAAATAAGCTCAGAGAAGTTGTTATGTTTGAATCTGACCTCTTGCAATCTGATACTAGGCTTCAAGCTAGTTTTAAACCTCTTACATCTCTCCCTGCTGGTAGAAAGTAGACTTACTGCATAATGACTCAGGCGGGAAAATTCCCTTTCATATTCAGCCATTGATCTACTCCCCTGTTTCAGACTTAGGAACTCTTATAGCTTCTGGTCCACATAAGCATTAGGGACATATTTTTGTCTGAACTCCCGTAGAAAATCATTCCATGTTAGCACTAAAGGTTCTACCAGACTATGGGGAATTGTTTTCCACCAGTCATATGTATCCCCTATAGTAGAGACACTGAATATTGAAATTTGAGCTCCTCTGTACAATGTAGCTTATTGAGCACCCTATCCATTCTCTCTAACCACTATTTTGCCTATAGATGATCTACTGTCCCCTTGAACTCAGTAGCCCCATATTTCATCAATTTGTCATACCGCTAGCGTAAGATTGTGGTTATACCACTGGTGTCTATAGTGGGACTTGTAGTGGGACTTAAGTAGGCATGTTACCAGCCATCTGTTGGAACATTGAAGCCATCTGCTGAGCAAACTAAACAGGGAATTGCGGTACTGAGGGGGCTGGTGCAGCTAATCCACTGACATTGTGTAGGGCTGGGGCATCCCCTTGTACCTCAGCCTCTATTGATTGATCGACTGAACGATCACCCTCTTCTATAGTCAATTCGAGGATCTTAGACCTCTTGAGCAAATAACACAAGGAGATTTCCTCCTGTTAGTGCATATTTATAATGTAATGTACTGTAAGTATCAAACAATGACATTGAGCAGTTGTACTATGAAGAAAGAATAGTCAAATTACAGGTGAAAACAGAATTTGAAAACTAGCTCTGATACCACTAAAACATATCACACCCTTACCCCTGCATAAGGCATAACGTGATCCCGTAGTATACCTAATGAATTATCAACTTCGTCTACTGATAACCCATTAAATACGCTACAATGGATTTTAAACCTTTTCTTACTTCTTTTTAGAGTGGTGAGCACTATTTACAAGTGTTAAAAAATTTTTTGAACTGAAGTGAAATAACTAACACATTTGAAGAATTAATAATTTCTATAAGAATTTTGGCAATATACATCTGATTTTGAAGAAAGCAGTTCTTCAAAACTCAGAAAAACTCTTCCTATATTTTGTTCAATCCCCAAACTCCAATATTTAATCAACACAATAAGTTTCACAACAATTGTCAACTCAAATCCATAATAATTTTCCAGTGTTTTCAAAAGCTGAGACAAAAGAAATATATCACAAATTTTACAAGCCAAAATAATTCACAATTTATTTTACAACTTCAATGTACAATTTTAATTTACAACTGCTCAAAACCAAGAACACTATATACATACAGTGAACATACATTACAATACAAAATGCAAAATATGGTATACTCAGTATACCCGATGATCTCTCAGTGTAGTACTAGCAGACTAGTCTGCTGCCTTATCAGTCTGTCTACTTGCGATAGCAATGAAAAGCTATCGTTGAGCCAATGTCTCAGTGGTGTACAACATTAACAAAATGCAACTTTAAAACACAGATCATAAGTCATATAAATAGTAGATACTTAAAACTATAGTCAAATTCAAAGACAGTGAATGTCATAAAGAATTTAAACTCTATTTCACAATATCACAATAAATATCAATAAAATCACACACCGCTTAATCATGTTCCAAAGTCCAATTCATCCTAAGAGCCGATGGCTAATGAGGAATAACATAGCTAGATAGCAATAATATGAGTACTCATTCTATTTGTCCTCAACAATTACACACCTCAACACTTCATCCAGAGAGGGAATTCAAAGTCAATTCATTCCACTAGACAAGCTACCGAGGAATTCAATCAATATACATGATAGCTGTGATTTCAAACCATTTACAATGCTTTTTCAATCAATAAGTATCCATTAAATATCATTCAAACAATTTTTCACAATTTAAAACAATAACATACAAATGGTCATAATTTATTTCATTTGAAAATTCAAAAGAAATAACTGTTGTGCACAAACCTCTAATAATTATCTCTTTGCTCTGACTCAGTGTTTCCTTCCCCTTTCCTGAGTCTTTGCTAACTGAAACACACAATTTGAAGTGTTTTAGTACTCCTTTAAACCGTCTCTAACAATAAGGCTTAATAAAAAAGTTATTGAATTCTATTATTTCCTTAGTCCACCTAAGATGTTGGCCCTCGATGCACTATAGGTGAATTAGGTTTGATGTTACCAATATGTCACATTTTATAGCCTTTTAGTGTTGGTACATGTTACCCAATTCATTTTCAAGTATATTGCATTTTATTGCAATTTGCCGGATTTCGGTATACTAAGTTGACCTAGCTGGATGACCTAGTTCCCTCAGTTTTTTGATTTTGATCAAAACTACAAACTTGTAGGTCTATGTCTTATTGCACGCGGGGTAAAATTTTAGATGATTCTGACTTGTGTAGACCAAGTTATGGTCAATTTACCAATGCTGGATAGAATGTACCAAAATGGTAACTTTAGGTCATTTTTAGGTCACTTTTAGTTCGGCCAGTTTTTGCACCTGAACTTGTGCAAGCTATTTGGTTTGGTTCTGGCCATTTCTGGGCTTTGGTGTCTTCATAAGAATTGTAGATATATGTCTCAGCTATTCATGGTAAAACGTTCAGGTCAAGTAGACCTGCTTTGAGTGAGTTATGGCCAAAACACTAACTACTGCCCAAATTGTCAATTTTCAGGTTTTCAAAGCACTAATCAAGATTTGGTCATTTTTCAAGTTACCTCCTAGGTAGAATTTTGGTAAGCTTCCTTCATGAAAGTTGGCACATTTTGTGCCTACTTTTACCTCCAATTGGTCTCATACCAATTGGAGCCACACACTTAAGGTTCTAAGCTAAAACATACACTGCCCTATTACAATTTGTTCATCCTTTACCAATTACTCATCCTATGCTTACGAAGTTAACTCTTCCATGCCAATTCTGGTTTGTACCATAACATTAACACACTTTACTTCACATTTTTGGTCATTTTGGTAGCTTGTAACCACTCTAAACATACACACTATAATACAGAATTTTCCAAGTCCAATTAGATCAATTAGCCGCATGACATACCTCATTTATATACCCAATCCTAATTGATCAAAATCAACAATACACTTTCATTAACTCATTAATCAATATTGATACACATGAAATAATGCTCTCCTTAGTACATCAAAGCTGTCCAAATTTGTACATATGCACCAAACTTCCATATTCATTTTACAACCCTACTTCAAAGTCCATTTCAAGCACACACGTGACAATTAAACTCTAGCACATGTAAGCCCTCCAATCAACCTCACTAAACACCATATACATGAAAGAACAAATCATATTCCCATGGAGCTTAAGGCTGCCAAAATTGAACACTTTAACTGCTCATCAAACTTCAAAAATCCTTCCACAAATCAACTACCCACAACACCCATTGAAAGTTTAATGAAACAAGAATTAAAAATACATACTTACCACTTTTGAAATTCTTCAAAACCTCACCAAACTTAACTTTCTTACTGCCTATCTATTGCCCAAGTTGTATAGACAAACTTTAATGAAGAAATCAAGTGGAAAAGGGGCTCACTTCATACTTGCATAGAGGTTAGGAAGCTTTGGCCATGGTGTTTCCATGGTGGATTCAATTCGGCTGGTGAGAGTGAGGTTGAAAAAGAAGATGTTTCTGCCTATTTCCACTTTGAAATATCTCTCTTTTTTTTTTTTAAGGATAGTGGAGCACTAACCAATAATTTAATGTTTAATGATTTAAAGTTGCCCTAATTTGCACATTTAGCTCAATTCTTTCACTATTTACATAGTGTATCACCATTTAATTTTTTTTCATGACATTTCTAAGTGTAATATCATTTATTTTTAATGGACATTGAGCTTAAAAGGAAACCTTAGGGATCAAATGACCAAAAGGCCCCACTTCGGGTTATATTCCCGCTTTTTTGGTAACACCGATTTTTGTCTGTTTCTCAATTTTTCGTTTTTCTTTGTACTAATTATTTAATTTTTCTTTGATATTTCTAATGACATTTATACTTCAATAGATATTTATTTAAGTCCTAAAAATATTTTCCAGGGTTCTCCATGGTCCCGGGCTAGTCAACGGTCCACGCCGTAACTTCCTGGCACTACCCATCGCCATGGTTTTCGGCTTGTTTAACTTGGTTACATTTCATTGCTATTATTTTTTCTTTGTTTTTCTTATAATTTCTTTTCTTGTATTTCATTATTTTATATCTCCTCATTAATATTTAAGTGTAGTTCTAGGCATTCTAGAACTACACTTAAATATTAATGAGGAGATCACAGAACCTGGTCATGGTGTTCGGACAGACACTGGTAACCAGAACAGTAGAATGTACTACCGAACATAGGGGGTGTTACAGTTACAACTTTGGTGAAGATCACAGAACCCAGAAATGCCATTTACTAAGTCAAATTGCTTGCACAAGTTGAGGTATCAAAATTGTCCAAAACCATTGCAACCTAGAATTTGACCATATGAATAGTAGTCACTCATTTGACCATAACTCATTCAAAACAAGTCCAAATGACCTAAAATTTATATCAATGGAAATATTAGACATAGAGCTATAACTCTTATGAAGACACCAAAGCCCAGAAATGACTAGAACCAAGTCAAATTGCTTGCCCAAATTAGGGTACTAAATCTGCCAGAATCGAGTTTGACCTAAAAATGACCTAACTTTGCATTAAAAATGTAAACTGTCCAGCTTTAGTAAATTGACCATATCTTGGTCTATACACTCAGAATGACATGAAATCATTGGCAAAAAATTCAATGAGACATAGACCTATAAATTTGCTTCTTTGACCAGAATCTAAAAACCAAGGGAAAAAGGACATTTAGCTAGATCAATCAGCATACCAAAATCGAAAAATTGACAATACTATACAATAAAGCCTAGAAATAAATTGGCAATAAATGCCAAATTGTGAAAAATGTACAGTGTACTATATTGGCATTATATTGAAATGCAAATTGTGATATGTTGATACTAGAATTAACTTATCCATGATGTATAAAAAGGTCAACATATTCGTTGACCAATGAAAGGCATAAAGATGTATAAACCCTAAAAATAAAGAATTCAATATGTAATCATGTAATATGCCCTAGTTTACCTAGTTGACTAGTTTGGATAGGTTGGCATGCCAATAGGGTTCTGACAGCTGTATTTTAAATGGCTTCACACAACACTATGTTTTATGGCTCATTATAACACACTATGATTTTAATAGCCTATGGCTATACGGATTATGTTATGATACTCAGCTTATTGCCTTACTGACTGATTATATGGCTTCTTAAAAACATTGTTTTCACATTGAGAGATACTTTGTGACTGATGGTGTGACGGCCAGAGGTACTAGGTACGCAGTGCTAGTTTATCCACTGTTTACACACCGGGAGATACTTTGTGACCGATGGTGTGACGGCTCGAGGTACTAGGCGCCTAGTGTCAGTATATCTGTTTATCCAGTCTGGTCGGTGTGTAGGCTACATGGGCAGTCAATTAAAACATTATTCAATTCAGACAGTTAAGTATAATGAAATTTCAGTACAATTAAATTAAGTATTGAATGAAATGAGTAAAAGAGAATAGCAATAGAAACATAACAAAAATACAATTTGCAGAACCATAGAGACTTAAAATATAATATAGTTAGAATAATTTGTATGCTGAGTATACTTACTGGATGGTTATAAACTAAGCACTTCCAAAGAGGAACAAACTAGTATATAAAATAGTTGATGCTAGAAATACCATACCAAATTAAATTGATTCCTGAGTATCCAAATTATAATTTATTTCTTTCTCTATTTGTATATTTTATTTCATTGTTATATTATTGCACCATTAAGTAGAAATGCTTAGCATGAAGGAATTGTTTCCTAATGCAGGTACTGAAAGTAAAACCAGTAGACAGTTAACTGAGATTATTAGAGTCCAGATCTGCAGAAGAGTCAGAAGAGTTCAAGGTTGTCACCTCCTCAGCAATGCATGTAGATAGGGCTCACATTAAGCATATAATGTATTTTGTATATTTTAATTATTTCTTATGTTGTAATTCAAATTAAGAAATTGCATTGAATACGTATATGATGTAATCAATTTGCATAATATGTAGACTATGAACTTATGTAATTAGTTGACAAATTATGTTACTTAATGGGATTGAACATTTTGATATATGAGTTGATTTTAAATATGAATGAGATTGAAATTGTGAATATGGAGAATATGTGATATTTATGACACCAGTCAGATTTTTATAAACAACGTTAGTGCCTAAACCATTTATATCAAGAACTGAAGTGAAATAAGATAAGATAAGGTGCTCCGGTACTCCATGTGACACGTCTTGCCTGGGTTACACTATAGACGAGTGAGGGTGGTTGCAGGGTCGGCCTATCTGCTAATGCTAGAGTAGCTGTAGCAGTCCTCCTTGGACAATCTATAAACGCACACCAAAAGCAACCCCCAGTCACTCGCCAACATTCCCACTTGTGCCACCTTTGGTAGTGTGGACACGCTGAAGAGACTGTTGGGGCTGGTCACCTAAACACCGTCCCTGAAGAGCTACCTACTGATGGTGTGGACTGGCTTCTCCTCGGTGTGAACTAAGATCTGGGCCTTTGAGACTGGCCCTGACCTTATGGCTGACTAGTACTCTAGGCTGGAGGACCTCTGAACTTCTTACCAGGAGCAGAGGATGCATTGGTCTGACCCAAACCTCTCTTCTGTTGTCTCTTTCTTCTGCTCTGCTTATTAATTATGACTCTTTCTACTTTCATTGAGGCTTCCACCAGTTTTCCAAAATATGAAATCCCCAAAGCTATTATCATAATCTTGATGTTGTCATTTAGCCCTTCTTCGAATCTTCTACATGTTTCAGCTTCTGTGGGTACTATTTCCCTTCCATACCGGCTCAGTCTGATAAATTCTCTTTCATACTCTACCACAAACAACTACCTCTGCCCTAAACTGATAAATTCTCTTCTCCTCTCTTCCAAGTACACATTGCTAACATACTTCTTTTTGAACTCTGTGAGGAAGAATTTCCATATTATCTGATCTGGCTACACCTCCCTGGATATTGTGTCCCACCACTGGTAGGCATCATCCTGAAGTAGGAACACAAAGACCTCCGTGTTCTCGCTGGAGTGCAAGTGGAGCTATCTCGCACTCCATTCTCGCTTCTATCTAGCCGCTTCGACTGTTGGAGGATCATCTTCTTTCTTTCCCAAGAAATCCACAACCCCATAGTTTTTTATCTTTTCCAAATGGGACTTCTGTGGTGGTGGCAAAGGTTGTGGATATGGTAGTGGGATTGCCCCCATCATCTGCTAATAGAATTTAGTCATTTGCTAGAATAACGCAAACTGAGGTTGTACAGGTGCCTCAGCTGCTGGTGGAGCAGGCTCTCCCTTGCCTCCAGCTTCAGCCATGGGTGGAGCATGGCTCCACCTCCTCCTTAATAGCTATCTGCGATGTTGGGTCCATATCTTAACCAAAACAATCAAAGACAGACATATCTGCATTAGTGTCAATTCAACTCTTACAAATTCAATGCATGGTACGGACTCTATCTAGACCCAGAAATGTGAAAAGCATGTTCTGATACCACTAAATGTGACACCCTTTACCCATCTATAGTGTAGCTGAGCAAGATATGTCGCACAGTGTGCCGAAGCATCTTATCTTATCTTATTTCAATTTCTAGTTCTTAATTTGTTTATTAAAAGCCCCTAAGTGAAGTTTATTCCATTTATGCCATTTATTGAAATTTTGAATTTATTTGGGATTTTGAAAATTTTACAAAAAATCCAACAAAGTGCCGGCTAAAAATTAGGAAAACAGTTCTTCGAAACCTGCTAGAAAAACACTTCTAATATATTCTTCAAATCTCAATTCCAATCAACTTCAACTAAATTTCATCAAATCTCAATATTGCAAATCATAATGTCATATATAAACAAAATTCATACTCAAATTTCAAAAATAAAATATAGAAATCTCGTTAATTACATAATTTACATTAATTATAGGAGTTTACGATTCACATGGCACAATGAAAATCTAAATACAAAATAAAAATATAAAATACAAAATACAAAATACAGAAAAAAAAATCCTAGAGTCCTACCAAGAGCACTGCAGAATTGGTGACACCGTACACTATGCAGATCCTGACGCCACCTGGCCCGAGGTCTGCTGGGCTCTATATCGGTCTCACCAGTACCTATGCATGCAAAAGCGATGTGCTAAGCAATACAACTTAGTGGTGCCAATATATAATAAAAATAAACTAAATAAATAAATATGCATATGTTATATTATCATTTCATGCAGAATGGATTTATGATAATTGTGCATAATAGTATAACTTTTAATACATTATGTGTTCATTATCTAGTTATAATTTATTAAGTCTTATTTCAATTGCCCAAGTAACCTATACTAGTTGACTGGACTGGATGAATGGGTAAACTAGCACTAGGTGCTAAGTACCTCGGGTCGTCACACCATCGATCACATAGTTTCTGCCGGGTGTACAATAGAATGGCTAACAAGCCATATAAGCAATCATGCATAAAGTCGAATATATTAATCATAGTAAAATGGCCATAGGCCATAATATCATAAAATGACATAAAATATCACAAATCACGGAATGACATAAATCCATATGCAGTACTGCTATCGGAACTCTATTGGCATGCCAACCTATCCAAACCAATCATTCTAGGCATACTAGGGCATTTTATAAAGTTAATTACTTAATTTCTTGCATTTGAGGTTTGGTAGTTACTATTCATACACAAATGTTGACTTTTTCATACATAATAGATTTGTTAATTCTAATTCCACCAATATACCACATTTTGAACTTTATACTTATTGGCATTAGTTGCCAAACTCAATTCATAGCCCATTGATTGTTATTTCAAATTTTCTAGATTTCATGGTCTATGTTTACTGTTCCATTGGACCAATCTATAATGAAAATTTAGCTAAACTTTCTTCATTAAAATTGTTCCTCTATGTGTCTTCTTTAATTCTCTTTTTGAACCACTCCATTTGGAGTTTTGTAGCTCAAGTTATGGCATTTTTAACATAACTGGCCGGATAGGTCAATACCCAGAATTTTTGGGAACAAATTGGTTCTGGCAGTTTTGGTATGCTGAATTTGGCTAGTAATTTGAATTGGTTATGATCAAAATTTGAGTTTTTATTCTTCATGAAAGTTGTTCTAAATTGTCTTAGCTTTCCATTGGTTTAAAAATCAGGTCATTTAGACCTCTCTACACAAAGTTATTGCCAAATGAACAAACACTGTTCATATGATCAATTTCTAGGTCTAGTGTGTTGGTCACCCGGATTGAGGCAGAATTTAAGTCATCCTAAGTTGGTTTTATGGGCAGGGTTTCTTCATAAAAAATGTGCCATTATATGTCTAGTTTCATCTCCAATTGTCCTTGCACCAATTGAAGCTACATAAGTCAAGTTATTTTAGCCTAACCACACTAGACTCAAGTCTAGAAATTCTGGCACAACAGGGGCAGCATACCAAATCAATTCTTGGTGCTCTAATTCATTTCAAATCATGGCCAATTCACCTCAAATGGTCACTAATTGACCATTAGAACACCAATTAAACTTCAGAGCATAAAATTCCCAATTTAGCCATAAAACCCTAACTTCAAATCCCTTGTTCATGCATACACCATACAATTCATGTGATTTTTCCATTTCAACACCAACATACACCTCATTGGGCATTAGTAGACATGTTGCATTTAATCAAAATCATCATACCCTAAAGTCCTTCTTGGCTGTCAAAAATGCATCAGACTAACATGTAAAATTTTATTTAAATTCTACCAATTTCTCATCAATTTCATGATCTTAGCAAGGAATTCATAGAGAGAGAAGAGAAAAGGGGCAGAACCTCTTGAAGCTCAATCTAGGTGTCTAATCTTCCACTTTCTCTTCAATTCTTGGTAACCAAAATCTTTCCCAAGGTGAGATGTTAAATTTTTTGAAGGATGTTAGGGTTTTGGAGTGAAAATTCAAGACTTTTGAAAGCTTGAAGGAGAAAATCAATGGAGGTGGGTGTAGAGGGAGTTTCAGCCAAGATATGATAAAGAAGAAGATGAAGTGATTTTTGGTCTTATTTATCTCTTATAATGAGTTTGTTTAATTGTGATTGGTGGGGGAGTTTTTAATGACATCATGCTTATGTCATTATTTGATTTTTATTTCACTTTTTTTTGTTTTGTTTTTCTTCCTTCTTTCTTTTACTTATTTTTTAATAATTTTTTACATAAATCTCACTTACTTAAATGGACAAGTTGTTCAAAAATTATCTCTGAAGGTGAAATGACCAAAATGCTCTTCGTTTAGCTTATTGAGCTAAAATCATCTGTACCGATTGATTTAATTTTCCTTGTGTTTTCTTAGCAATTTATCGTCATCGAAACCTCAATAACTCTTCTCTGGAGTCCCAAAAATTATTTCATAGGGTTTCTCTCGGGTCTAGGGTTGCTAATCGCCTTTTTGCAATGCTTTCCATTAGGTCACCCATCGCCGGAGCACCGGCTCATTTAATCTTAGTGCATTTCATTGCTTAAATTTTTCCTTAATTTTTCTTACCATTATTTGGTTTATTTATGACTCCTCACTCTAGTCTAAATATAGTTATAGACATTTTGGCTATCTAGATAGACATTAGTCACCAGAACAGTAGAATGTATGGACTATCTAAAGTGACGGCGTTACATGCTCAGTTTGACCAGCTTGCCAAATGGCTTAACAGAATGCAAGCCAATGCTATAGGGATGAGCAACCAATACTACAACAGCTGTGGAGGAGGATGTATGACTTCATAATGCAACAACTTCAATAAACCCTCTATATAACAGCTAAACTATGTGAATAACGGAGGAAACTTCAACCAGAGGTAGCTCAATAACCCATATTCAAACACATACAACCCTAATGGAGAAACCACCCTAATTTCTCATGGTCCAACTCACAAAATCAAGCCATGAACAAGCAGCAAGGGTATAGACCACCAACACTTCCAGGTTTTCAGAACAGAGGATAAAACGTTGCATAGCTGCCACCACCTCCTCAACCTTAATAGCAAGAACCAAAGTTGACTATGGAATCCATAATGGAAGGCTTACTAGCAGCCCAACAACAGCAGAATGAAATGATAAAGTAGTTAGCTTCTAAAATGGACCAAGTAGCCACCCACAATAAGATGTTTGAAAACCAAATTACTCAGCAGGCAAGTTCTTCAAGCAAAACTACTGGTAAACTACCAAGTCAACTAGAGATGAACCCTAACGAGCACTGTAAGACAGTTACCTTAAGGAGTGGCAGAACATTAGAAAAACAACCATCAGAGGAAAAATCAACAGAGAAAACCTTTGATGAATCTGATAACCAAAAAGAAGAGAAGGAGGAAGAAGCTAAAAAGGAACAGGAAGAGGAAACAAAGAAGAAAAAGAAGTTTCCAGAGCCATATCAACCTCCTCTACCCTTTCCCTAGAAATTCCAAAAGGCAAAATTGGATAAGCAGTTTGGAAAGTTTTTAGAAGTTTTACAAAAACTCTACATTAACATTCCCTTCACAGAAGCACTTTCTCAGATGCCATCCTATGCTAAGTTCCTTAAAGAAATTCTTTCAAAGAAGAGAAGGTTGGAAGACTATGAGACTGTTGCTCTTGTAGAGGAATGCAGTGTCATATTATAAAATAAAATGCCACTAAAGCTCAAGGATCTAGGAAGCTTCTTCATACCTTATCTTATTGGCAACATAAAAATAGACAAGGTATTCTGTGATCTAGGAGCAAGTGTGAGTCTAATGCCTCTATCAATATGTTAGAAGCTGGATGTGGGAGAGCTTAAATCCATAACAATTTAATCAGAATTACCGATCGATCCGGCAACCTGTTGGCATCCTAGAAAACATCCCTATCAAGGTGGGAAAGTTCTTCATTCCTGTTGATTTTGTTGTCCTAAAAATGGAAAAGGATGTCAAAATTCCTATCATTCGGGGAAGACCTTTCTTGGCAACTGCCAGAGCTATCAAAGATGTTAGGAATGGGCGGTTAACTCTCAAAGTAGGAGATGAAGAAGTGGAATTCAACCTGTTTAGAGCAATAAAGCATAAACTTAAACCTGATGAATGCTTAATAGTTAACATAATCGACAAGCTAGTTGAAGAGGAATTTCACAAAACACATCCTAAAGATCCTCTTGAAGCATGCATAGTGCAGAGCCACACAGTAGATAATGAAAACATAGAAATTGCAGCTTGTGCAAAATCTTTAAAAGCTAGCCCATCCCTACCCTTAGCTCAAGCTCTCCAGGTGGAAGAGTTAAAGGAGGAGCAACCCAAAAGCAAGTCACAAAAAGACACCAAACAGGTACAATCAAACTTCGCCTCCATGCTAAGGTACACATTCTTGGACTCAAACTCTAAATATCTTGTTATTATAAATGCTAGTGCAACACCTTCACGTAGGTAGTCCGCACATTCTACTATTTCGCGACTAATGTCCTGCTCTGACAATGTAATGTCTAGAACTACACTTAAATTATAGTGAGGACATATAAATTGATGAAATAAATATTAAGAAAATATAGGAAAAATTTAGAGAAAATAAAATAAAAATTTAGAGAATTTATTAATTGGTACAAAAATAATAAAAATAACCCGATTAGCGCCACGAATGGCATTTTATTCATTTCACCCCAGAGGTGAATTTTGACCTAAATATCAAATTAAAAATTTGAGAGAATTAAAATAAATAAAATAAATTAAAATTATAAATTTTATTAGTGGAAAATGAGAAAAGAAAGAAGAGGAAAATAAAAGAAAAGAAAAGAAAATAAAAAGGTTTATGACAATTAAAAAAAAAATTAAAGTACCATATATAGAACATATAAATACCCATAAGAAGACAAAACCCCACTAACTCATTTTCTTCTTCCTTTCTCTCTCCTTGCCGTCTCCCTTGGTTCCTCTCTTCCACCATTTTCATTCAAGCTTAAAGCTTGATTTTCTCCTCACTCACTCACCAAAACCCATAGTCTCCTTCATTAAAAATCATCTCCACCCCATAAGGAAGCTATTGGTACCCATAAAAAGCAAGGGAATTGAAGTTTGCAAGTTGGGTCACAAAGGTAAGTGCAAGATACCACTTTCTCTCTTCTTTAAATCTTATAAGAATGATGAGATGAGTGAGTATCACATGAAAATGAAACAAATGATAAGAAAATGAAATGCCCAAATTTTGACAGCCATGGAACACTTAGGGTTTGATAATTTTAAATGATGAAAATGGGTTCCATGAGAATGCTTGATAAGTTGATATGTTTAGGAGCTTGAATGTGTAGTGTTTGTGCAAATTGGAACTTTGAAACTAGGGTTTGTGTACATGATTTGAGGACTTTATGTAAATGCTTGAAATTGATCTATTGAGTTGAGATTGTTGCTTATAGAAGTGTTATGCATGCCAATTGAAGTAAGGAAGTTGGAGGAAATTGAAAATTGGGAGTGCTTGTTTTCTGCAGGTTGGGACTCAATGAGTCTAGTGTGTTTGATGAACCGTAACTAATTGTGTGTTGCTCCAATTGGTATGAGGCCAATTGGAGGTGAAACTAGACCCATAATAGCCCATTTTCAATGGAGAAATCATGCCCAAATTCTATCCAAAACTTGACATAAACACTACCCAAATCTAGATGACTCGCACAAAAATCAGTAAAATGACCAAATAAATAGTACATATTCTTTTGGTAATAACTACCTCTATATTGGTCCAAATGACCTAAATTTGGTACCATTAGAAAGCTTAGATATAGGGCTACAATTTTCATGAGGACCATTGAACCCAAAAATCCCAAAAGTCAAACCAAATTGCTGGCCTAAGTAAGGTCACAAAACTGCCAAGAATTAGGTTGCCTAAACTGGACATAAACTCACCCGCTTTTGGCAAAATGGCCATAACTTGGTCTACAAGAACTAAAATGTAATGAAACCAAGGGAAAAATGTCCACAAGACACAAAATTGGTATTTTGACCAACACCCAGAAATCAAGAGAACTAGGTCCAATAGTTAGAAAAAGTCACTACATCAAAACTTAAAATCTGGCCAAACTTCACTTGACCCCATAATAGTCTTTTAGTCATATCTCTTATTAGAAAAATCCAATTGGGAGGAGCTATACCTTTCCAGAAACCTAAGAAACAGGGATACAACTTTGTTTTAGAAACCTACCCCAAATTATGAATGAAAGAACCTTGAAAATTGACTCAGCCATCGATCCGAATCAACACCTGTTGGCATAGGATATATGAGTCTAGGTCAGTTATTTGGCCATAAATAATTCCAAAAAACTTGAAAAATTGTGATTAAAAATTCTAAGTGACAACAAGACATAGGGAAACAGTTTCTATGAAGATCATTATGCCTAAAAGTGACTACAACATGTTCCATTAATTAGGTAAATTTAATTCCAAAGTATGCCTAGTTAAGGAACCAGACTGAATGAGTCGCTTATGGTTACCCAACCATAACTTGAGTTCTAAAAATCAAATTGACATAATTCAAAAGGAAAATAAAGATAAGACATAGGGGAACAACTTCCATGAAGTAAGTGTGGCCAAACAAAGGCCACAACCGATCAAATGGATAGGTAAATGTAAGACATAAAAACTGAAACTAAAGAAAGGTCCATGAGATAAATTATCTTATGGTAGGAATTTAACCCTAATAAGCCATTAAACACTAAACCACATGAAAAGGGTATGTGGGACCTATTTTCCCACTATAAAGTGACATGAATATTTCAAGTAAATAAGTGATAAAGTTTAATTGCCCATAGTATACCTAGACTATTTATTTAGTGTGGATCAATTGGTATACCAATTAAGGACTACAGATAGCAGTACTGCCTATAGGAATAATCATTAACAGATAAAATATGTCTGACATGATTCTTCTACAAGCTTTATGCTTGCCCTGGCCAATGTGCCTAATATTATATCCGCTTTAAATGCTCGCTCGCAGGTTTCATGCATGACATGACCAACGTATACTGGATAGACATATGACTGTCTAACTAGTATACTTCTGTGTATCCAGCTTTTATAATTTGTTATAGGTTTTTTGGGCACTGATAATGATTAATTAAGATTGAATATGCAATAAGTAAATGTAAAAGATCCCAATAATCTTAATTCTTTCTATAGTGCAATAAAAATGTATGTCGCAAGGTGATTTGCGGTCGCCTGGACGAACCTTCACTGAAGTGGGAAAGAATGAGGAGTCGCCACTTTAATTTTAAGGGAAATTAAAGAAAACCATTTGTGAAATGCAAATTAAAATAAAACCACTTCGAATACAGAGATTCTAGGTTTGGGATCCGTAAACGGGTGGGGAAGGTATTCGGCACCCCACCTCGTCCCTCAATGAGGGTGAGCATATTTAACCTTACGTTCTCTAAAAATTAAAATCGATAGCTACAGGGGTTCGAATGGAAATGTTAATCCTTTTGATAAAAACGAATATTTGATTTTTCACTAATTCGGATTGCCCAGATACATAAGTAAATGAGACAACCTTAGTGAATTGGTGCTGTGTTATGGTTTTCATTTGTGGGATTACTTTGCATATTTATTAGAATTCGATTCGAGAATCGGATAAGAACTCTCCTCCGATCTCTTTTAGATTAAGATTTCGATTGGAGATCGAATAAGAACTCTCCTCCGATCCCTTTAAATATTTATTAGAATTTTTTAGTGAGAATCATATAAGAACTCTCCTCCGATCTCTTTTGAATATTTATTAAAATTTTTGGATTGAGAATCGGATAAGAACTCTCCTCCGATCTCCCTTAAATATTTATTAGATTTTTAGCTTGAGAATCGGATAAGAACTCTCCTCCGATCTCTTTTGAATATTTATTAAAATTTTTGGATTGAGAATCGGATAAGAACTCTCCTCCGATCTCTTTTAAATATTTATTAAATTTTTGGATTGAGAATCGGATATGAACTCTCCTCCGATCTCTTTTGAATATTTATTTATTAAAATTTTTGGTTGAGAATCGGATAAGAACTCTCCTTCGATCTCTTATAAATATTTATTAAATTTTTGGATTGAGAATCGGATAAGAACTCTCCTCCGATCTCTTTTGAATATTTAAAATTTTTGGTTGAGAATCGGATAAGAACTCTCCTCCGATCTCTTATAAATATTTATTAAATTTTTGGATTGAGAATCGGATAAGATCTCTCCTCCGATCTCTTTTGAATATTTAAAATTTTTGGTTGAGAATCGGATAAGAACTCTCCTCCGATCTCTTTTGAATATTTAATAAAAATTTTGGATTGAGAATCGGATAAGAACTTTTCCTACCTCTTGAAATCTGATTACATCTACACATCATAAGAGCCTAAGACTAAGGGTTATGGCATTCAAAGATGCCGGGGATCTAAATAAGGCTTCTTTTAACTAATTGGTACCTCGTGACTAGACAGGGGATATCAGACTGAATTTTACCGACCTCCTATGTAGTCTCCTTACCAGTATCTTTTGACAGGCGATACCCGATCTGTTCCATTTGCTTATCTGAGATTTGGTTTTATTCCGCCTTATGACGTCTTACCCAATCGTCTTCTGTGTTAGTCTAGTGATTCAACTTTACTATTTTCCTGATTTATTATTCAAACCTTTTATTATTTTAAAGAAACTCTTAAGATACAGTTACCTAAATTTTATCCAACTACTTATACGCTACTTGGGACTAGAACACTTGCATTTAGAAGTAACAAAGATTAAAAAGAATGGACTGATTAACAAAGAAGTAAACTCGAGAATAACCTTCTTCGTGTTTTTTGATGCAATATAAACTTGGTGAAAATTACAAACATAAAAACAAAGGAAATACGTAAAATAAAAACGAGCACTTGATAAAGCAGCGATATAAGCACTCACCTGTTGGGAGCCGAATCTATTGAACTAACTACGGAATCACAAAACATAATAGGACTGTGGGCTGATAGCCTGAGGGCTAAGGTTTGTTTTCAAATGAAGGATACTTTGCTAAAATGCAGTCAGGCCAAAATAATAACCGAGTTTGAATGAAGTTGAGCTTGGGCAGCGGGAGTAGAAACTAAGATAACAAAGAACTGAAAGTGAGAGTGTCACAGGATAATGAACGAACTGAAAATGGAGAGTCTCAATATTCAAAAATCCGTTTATAAGAAAATACTTCAGAAAACTGGTTTCTGAAGTTTTTCTTATGAAAGCTTAAAAATAGCAGAGTAACGAACTGAATTAAGTTTCAGAGTCCTTCCGCTATAGTCACCACCTTTTTTCTTCTGTCCTCCTTGAACAGTTTTCATACAGGTATTTATAGGGACTAGGAGCTCCCCATGAAGGGTTAGGATTCATTTTGAGGGAGATGGAAGGCTTGGATTTTGAAGGACATGATCAGACCCTTGGGAATTAAAGAGAATCAGGATGAATGGCTGAGATCCTTTTCAGAAATTTTTGTCCTTTTTCTCTTCTGATCTGACGACTCAAATTTTCTTGTCCAGGGTGATCCGAGGGCTGGGAATAAAAGGCGTCGGTCTTGTCGTTTTCTTCTTTGATCCAAGGGCTCCAGGCTAGTCCTTACCAGTAAGATCAACGGTGGAGATTGGGATGTACAGCACTGTCATGACATACTCTGGCACATGTTAGTAATGCGGGCAATTCTGGGGCATTCGGTGGAGATTTCGTCTGCAACGCTTTAACTACCTCGGCTCTAATTATGACGATAATTAGCGGAAGTTATCTTATTCCCTTTGTTTTTCGACCTCCCCTCCCTTCCAATCTTTCTAACATGATCCTTTTCCGCTCTCTCATGCCGGGCTCCCCCTCTTCCGACCTCTCCAACTCCGATCTTCTCCTTCATCCGGGTCCGGCTCAGTCAAAGCATTTATTCCTTTGATTTTTGACGCATCTGCTTCGTTTTCTGCTCGCAATAAATGCTCAGGCTTTCCCTATATATATACCTTCAATGAGAAAGCCCTCCGCATTTGATTTTTTCCTCTTCCTTCTCACATTTCTGTTTCTAATCGCTCGCAATATTCCCGGCCATGATAGTGGCTTTTGATCTTTTTCCGATTGTCCTTTTTATTCCCCGACTGAAAATTTATGATCCCAGTGATCGGGAAATTATGATAACCTCATTTGATGATAGTGAGAGAACCAGACTAATTTGCCGACCTGGATCGAGGGCTTCGATCGTATCGATCTCGAATCGTTCGACCGATATAATCGGCGAACTGATTTCGGGCGAGAAGACTACTAATATTCCCCTTAACATTGGTGATCGCCTTGAAGTTCATTTGGCTTCACCACATTGGATGTCCCGACAATGTTCGGTTTCGAGCAATAACATTGATGACGACCTCTCTCATCTTCATGAGAGTCATAATCCCCCCATCTGAGCTGTACATCTGTCCACATCTTTTGATTCAGCCACGAGACTCGGCTTTGACATAGGTCTTTATTAGATGGGATGTACTGCCGATCTTTAAAGATCGCCTCACGATGTAATCGGACCTTCACGTAATCCGATCTCTAGAGATCGCCCAAATGATGTAATTCGACTTTTAATGTAACTGATCTCTAGAGATCGCCTGATGATGTAATCCGACCTTTTCGAAAATAAAATTTTATTTTGACAACTGTCATTTTTATTATTATTGCATTGACTATTTTCCGATCTCTGATGTGTTTATCCGATCCGCATCCTAACTGAACGACCCTTAACCGATCCGCCTTAATTCACCGATCTGTAACTAGCCGATCTCTTTTATTATAGAATTTCTTGAATATTCGTGAGACGTGTCAGAAAAAGCCGGCGAATCCCGCTAACCGATGCACCGCCTGGAACACTGTGAGCATTAAATGCTCAGATGGGTATAAATAGGGGATGGGTCAGCCAGTTGCTCTCTTATGTCATTTTCAGCATTCCACGAGCGATTCCAAAATTCTCTCGATTTTTCAAGTTCTTCCAACACCGATCAAGCTCCAGTAAGGGTTTTGATCCTACTTTTAGTTTAAATTCTCTATTTCCTTTGAAAATGAGCGGCGCCGAGGGTCAGAGAGCGGCAAGCCCCCCTTCTGTTCAGATCTCGTGGTCGTCTGATGAAGTAGAGGTGGTAGGACTAAGCTGAAGGAACGGAAGCGTGAAAAACACAAGTTTATACCATTGAATTCAAAAATTTTCACCTAAGGTCACATGCACCATGCAAGATTTATTTTTATCTATTTGATTTCAATGATAAACAACATATTAAAACTCTTTTAATATGTTTTTGGATCTATATTTGCCATTTAAGATTTTAAAATTAATCAGATTAATTTTAGAACCCTAGATTAAATCAAGAACGATTACACTAACCTCTTGATGTGCCGCAATGTTCTGCGCCTTTGAGATTCGTCTTCAGGACACCAGATGTTGTCCCTCTAGCTTGTCCACACCAAGAACACCTATGGCAGCCCTTGAATAGCTTCTAAAGCTTTTTCTATTAATTATAAAATCAAGTTCTGCCTTTTAAGAGATTAAAGATGTAAACAGGATACTAGAAACAATTTATAGTGTTCTTAATTCAAGAGATTGATGGCTAATCTCTTTGAATTGATGAGAGATGAAGAAGAATGGCTGGAGAGGCTCAAAGTGGCGTGACAATTGAGAGGAGAGGCTGCTGGTTATGTTTTCCATTCATAACCACACTTAAATAGCTAGGTTAACACATTAAACCCTAGCCACATGTCACCTTTTGATTAGCTCTAGGTTTAAGTGACCCAATCACATTGTGCCAAGTGTCAAACCTATATTTAATCTTGATTTTAATCATCTTACATGATTAAAAAATATTTGGCAAGCTTATGTGTTATGCCATGTGTCACCATCTCATGGTGCCACGTGTCACACTGTGAAATGACCAAAATGCCCCTGTGTCTTAATTTTGAGTTCTTAACCCAAAATAATTATTTTCTTCTTCTAATTAATTTATATCAAATATAAATTAATTAATTAATCTCTATTAATTAATTTCTCATCAATTAAATTCATATTTAAACACTTTAAATATAAATTTAATTTATACTACACATCCAATAATCTAGATTCGGTTTCAAGTCATGCTAGGGACTTTGCAATTTTATTGCAAACCAAATCTATTTAATTAATCAATTAAACTCTTTAATTAATTAATTAAATCATATTTAAATAGGTGATAACTTGTGTATGTGTGTGACTTACTAGGCTCATCACTAATTGGCAATGAGACATGATATCAACTCTTAATATCATCAGAACTCTTTCTTACCATAAATGATTTCTCTAAATCATTTTATGAATCTCATAGACCATGGTTAACACTTAGCATAGCATGCCATGGCCACCCAATTAGTAATAAGGTTTACCTTAAATGAACCTATAATCATATGTTACCATGCACTAGAATCTCTCTGTTACAAAATCCCAACTCAAGCACGATTCATGGTTTATGTCAAACTCCATTTGCTATGAATATTATGTTCTCTTTTAATTCCAGTTCTTGATTAAAAGATTTTTCTCATCAGAAACTCTTTTCTGAATAAATCTATCTGTCCTGGCCAGGAACTTGAAACATCAAGAACAATTAAATGAACATAGGATTTTATCTCTATTTACTTAGAGGAACAGATTCCATCTTGATCAACACCTACCTCCATATATAACTAGTAGGAGCCAACACATGCCCATATACCCATACATAGTACAAGTATGAAAGCAGATCAAACTCAAACTACCTATATACAAGATAATCGTGCTATCTCGTGTCTAAAGATTATATGCATCGATATGATTTATGACAAAACATTGACAAGAGTAAACTCCATGTGCTTGTCATAAGTGTCACCGGTTCGCCTACTTATCATTTATAAGTGCCTATCATGTTTGTTATATGGCATGAGACTCACCATTCCATCTTATTTATATCTCATATAAATAACTTGGGAACAAACATGAATACAATCTTTCTGGATAAGTCATGTCCTTATTATGAAGTATCCTCGATTGTGAACCTATTTATGATACTTTGTGCTAGAAATATTGTCACTCATATTCTTAACAACTTAAGAATAATATTTCTAACAAAATATCAATGGACCTTTTCTATTACACATAAATATATTATGTAAACGGAAAAGTGGAAATGCCTTTTATTAGTAAAATATGTACAAGATACATACTAAATGATATGCTCTAGGGCATACTACTAACATAAGCGCATGACTGAACCTCCTAAGGCCTCTATTCCAGCTCGGGGGCAAGCAGCACCATCAAGGCATGTACATTCTTCAGGGAGGGAAAATCTTCCCATGGACGAGCTGCCATCAATCCTTCAAGAAACCGACCTGCAGTCGTTCAGCCAGGAGTACAACATTCGGCCTGATTCATACGAGCTGATTAAGTGTCACGGCGATCTTCGTGCCGATCACTTCTTCGAGGAAAACGATATGATCATGGTATACGAAGAGCAATTAAAGGTCGGGCTGTGGTTCCCCCTTGATGACTTCTTCAAGGAAGTTCTAAAATTTCACCAAGTGTGCATAGTCCAAGTTCACCCGAACTTATAGTGGATCCTAATAGCCTTCAGAGGCCTTTGCCGAGCCAAAGGACTCCGTCCTACAGCTAAGGTGTTCGCCGAACTACATAGGCTAACTCATCGAAAGGACGACGAGTATTGGTTCTTTCAGGCGAAGCCACATTGCGGGCTTTTTATCGATCTACCCTCCTCCCTGAAGAATTGAAAGAATCGCTTCTTAATTCTGAGGAGCAAAATTCCGAACGACTTTGAGGGTTTCACTCGCAACTGGCTGCACCAGGGCCCCTTATGTAACACCCTCCTAGTAGCAACTCCGTACATTCCCATGCTCCTGGTGTCGGTCCGGACAGCTAGAACGTCCAGAAAAATATTTAAACTAAAGTCAGGAACCATAATTAACTCAAATATTAATAAGAAAAATTTAGTAAAAAATTTTAGAAATAAAATACAACCAAGTTAAACGAGCCGGTGCCCTAGCGAGGGGTAACCCAGAGGAAAGTTTCGGTTCTTGCAACGAGGAGCCCTAGACCCGGGGGAAAAATTATAAAATAATTTTTGGGACTCTAGAGAAGGGATATTGAGGTTCCTATGGCATTATAATGGCAAGAAAATATTTAGAAAAAATTTTCAATAGGTACAGACAATTTTGACCCGTTAAGCCAAACAGAGGGCATTTTGGTCATTTCTCCTTCAGAGGTGATTTTTGGCCGACTTGTCCAGTTAAGTAAATAATTAATATGACATAAAATATGAAGAAACATTACTAAAAATTAAATTGAAATTGAGTAGTGATGAAAAGAAAAGAAAAATCAAAATAAAGCAATTTATGACATATGATGATGTCATTTAAAAAGTCTCCACCAATCACATTTAAACCACCCTTTACTTAACTAATAAAAGAGATAATTGAAGCTAAAGAATTAAAGAAAACAAACAGCCATCTTCTTCCATAACAGCCGCACCAAAAGAAAGAGAGAGAGAAAGAAAGAGAGACCTCCATTGATGCACTCACCCAAGCTCCAAAACCTAGCCAATTACACCATAAAACCCTTATATGCCTTCATAAAACTTGGTCCTCACACCTAGAGCAAGCTTAGGACAGCAAAAAGAAAGGAAGAAAGTGAAGTTTTGAAGTCTTAGAAGTGGCTCCATTCAAGGTTAGTGCATATTTGTATATAAACCTCTTTTAATCCATGCTGGTGACTTCAAATAAGTGAGATTTTGTAACTTAAATGAATAAAATTTGAGTGTATGCACCCCATGGATTTCGGCTGCCCTAGGGAAGGAATAGAATTGAGTGTTTTTGATTGACTTGGAATGAACTACAAATCAAGTTTAAAGTATATAAACATAAGGATATTGATTTAGTTAGTTAACTAGGGTAGTTTGTACACAACTATAAATTTGAGCTAGGGTTTAGGAGAGAAAACTTGACTTGGCTTATGAAATTGTTAAAGAACACTCTAATGGTCAATTAGTGACCATTTTAGGTAAGTTGACCACAATTTGGACTGAAATATAGCTTGGCAAAGTGAATGTGTAGGCTGCCTAAAGACAGTAGCAAGGTGACTGAGATTCCAGTCCACTTAGACAGCCATAACTTTGGCTGTGTAGGTGCAATTGGTGTTTGGCCAATTGGACATGAAACTAGGCTTATAATGGCACATTTTTACTGAAGAAACCATGCTCAAAAGACCAAAGCAAGAGGACCAAAAATTGGCCCCAATCCGGACACCCTGCAACAGCACCTGCAGAAATGACCAAATGAACAGTAACTGTTCATTTGTCCATAACTTACTGTAGATATGGTCAATTGACCTGAAATTTTACAGCAACAAGTTAAGACATAGACAAACAACTTTCATGAAGAAAGCTACCCCAAATTATGGCCAGAACCTATTCAAACATGCACTCACAGTCACTGTTCATGTTACTGTAGATATGGTAATTTCTGCAGAATGGAAATCCGGCCAGCTATGGTATTTGGACCATATCTGGAGCTACAAAACTCCAAATGGAGTGATTTAAAAAATGAAATTCAACTAGACAAAATAAGGAACAACTTTCATGTTTACCATTTCTTCAAATTCCCACTGCAACAGTGTCTAATGGAACAGTAAAGTTGAGTTACAAAAACTGAAAATTCTGCTTCCCTTGGTTTAAACTTTGAAATGGTATAAATGCTTAATGCCAACAAGTTTTGAATGCCAAATGTGGTATATTGAGAGTGCCAAAGTCAATGTACATATTTTCTATTCAAAAGTCAACATTTTTGTTGACCAATGAGGTGAATGTGACACCAAAATTTGAAATTCAAAATTTGAAGAATTTAAAAGTATCAAATGCCCTAGTATACCTAACTATATTGGTTTGGATAGTTTGGCATACCAATAGGGTATTGTGTTAGCAGTACTGCGAAAGGCTTTGTGCTGTATTCATGGCTTTATGCCCGTATTCATGGCTTTTATGCCCGATTATGTGATATCATGGCTTTTTAGCCATCTCGATCGCATACATGGTTGACGTTCTGCGTCCCATGGTATGACGGCCCGAGGCACCGCGGTGTCCAGAGCCAACGACCCGTTATCCAGTCCAGTCGTCCAGTATAGGTTACTTGGGCAACCAAATGAATGAAAATGGACAAAGTTAACGAAATAAATGAATATAACAAATACAAAACAAATAATATATATACATGCAATGCCTATCTATTTTCTGCTATTTTCTTTTACTTTATTATTGCACCACTAAGCATTATTGCTTAGCGCGTTGCTTTTGCTACGCGTAGGTTCTGGAGATACAGATCGTGAGCCCAGTAGACCGCAGACTGGGTGAGTCCATCTTGCAGTTCTGCACAGTGTCTGTGTCACCTCACTACCTGTAGTGCATTGGTAGGGCACTAGGTGTCATTTTGTCATTTTGTAATTAAATATTTATTTTCTCATATGTATTTGGATTTATGTAATGCATTTTTAGGTTCATGTAAATAATAAAGATTTATGGTTATGTATGGAAGTAATTTGAGTATTTAATTGTTGTTTATATATGAGAACCACGAGAAATGATGATTGAGAATCAAATCGAACAATGTGAGATTTTGATATTGAGACTCTATTGATGAATTGAAGTTGGGATTGTTTGGAAATTATTTGGAAGTGTTTTTAACAGGTTCCGAAGAACTGTTTTCTCCATTTTTAGCCAGATCACGGATTTTCTTTAAAATTTTCGGAACCTCAAATAAATAATAATTTTGATAAATGGCTTGAATAAATTATATTTCATAAATTATATTCAAAATCATGATATAAATTAATTAAGGTATATTAGAGTGTGCTGGTACAACGTGTGGCATTACTTATTCAGGTATACTGTACACGGGTAAGGGGTGTCACACCTTACTTCCGAAGCGCATCACCCTGAATAAGGAAGAAGGCCTGATGGTGATGGAACTGAAAGATCAGGCGGCCAGAGAGAAGTTCTCTTATTTAGATGCAGTGACAGCCGAACTGCATCACTAGACAATGGAGTTGATCACTGGCGAAGATCACGGGCTTCAGCTCTCTGACTTCGGCCTCGGTATTTTCTATATCTCTAATCTTTGGGCCTTAGCGATCTCACTGACCTTTTCTTTGTGCATGTATGACGAGCGGTGAGGCTTCCAAGGAGAGCCAAAAGCGGAAGAGGGAGGTCTCCCGGAAAGTGCGCGAGATGAAGCGTTCTGAGTTGCTTCAGACGCCCGGGCAGGATGCTGGGGAAATATAAGGAGGCTCATCTCAACCCTCGGCACAGCCGATCCCCGACATAGAAGTGGTCCGGTCTCCTCCCCTCCAAGAAGAGCCACCTCCACCTCCTCCAGTCACTTTGAGTGCGGAAGGGGGCCCTTCCCAACCTCCTGTGAGGACCTTTTCCCGCGGCGCTCAAGTTCTGATCCACTCGCTGGAGAAGAACTGGACTGTTCAGCAAAATTCGGGCTTGGCCAAAGTCTTGGGGGCCTTGATCTGCCTTCAAGAGGATCGGAATAGGTTATCCCGAACAATCTTGATGACATCCTGACCTGGACAATGAGCCTGAACGTGGAGAGTTTGGTTAACCAGCACATTGTCCGGGAGAAGGCTCACCGTCTGGGTAAGGAGGTCGAGAAGATGGGTCACGAAGTGGCTTCCCTTCGATCCCAACTTTCATCCGCTCAGAACTACATATCTGAAATTGGGGGGCGAATGAAGTTCTACGAGGATAAGCTGGCCGAGCAAGCTCAAATTCTGGCCGAGCAAGCTCATGTTCTTGAAGAAGTTCGGGTGCTCCGAGCCTGTGAAGTTGCTCACCTCACTGAGGAGCTCAAAGCAAAAGAAGAAGAGGCAGTGACAAGGGAGGCTGGCGCTTATGTGAACGCTCATAGGGATTAGCCGAGCTCAGTAAGCGATATCCCGAGGAGGATATCTCTTGGATGGTGGATCTGGCTCCCCAGGACGAAGGTGAGGATAGTGAGGAGGAGGCTGAGGGTGAGTGAGGAAGCAAACAAAATGTAGATCAGGCTGGGGGTGATCTTCTAGCCGAATGACTTGTATAAACTTGAAATGAAATGAAAGTTCCCCTTTTTTTCAATGAATGGATGTGATCGGAAAGTCTCTAAATTGCATAAGCACTTGATTGTCTAAGCATATTAGAACAACAACTAAAAGTGATTATTAATCTAAGTGTAAAAGGTCGGAAAACACAATAAGCATGAGATTGACTTGGAACCAACACTAAACGGGACTTGGTTAAAATTGGAAATTTGACTTGAACACTTAAGATCGGAATCATTTTTAAACCGGATCGGAACATTTATTATTCCCAAACTTTTAAAAGGGAAATCGGCAATAAGACTGATGACATGAAAGCCTGACATTGGTTCAATCTCTTTTAACAAGAGAGATCGGAAATGTAATTGACTGTTCAGGGGACTTGACAATTGGTTTGAGAGATCGGTGAGGCTTTAAATGATATGGGGACTTAGTATTGATTCGATTCCTTCTGAGGAGAGATCGGAAATGTGATTGGCTAGCAAAGGGAGACTATGTGTTGGGGATCGGTTTCAAAGTTTATTGATTTTGGAGATCGGCCAAAATATGGTGTCGACAGCTGTCCCTCTTTACATAATTCCTACTGGAAAGAAAATTTCCGTGTCAGACCTATATTTTGGACGATTAAAATTTGAAATTTGAAATTAAAGTCAGGAAACTAAAACCCACTTAGGTCGGCACCCTTAGGTTGGTAACAGGAGAGGTTGATTGGCAGGAAATTTAAATGCTAAAAAATTAAAATCAACTTAGATCAAGGAACCAGAGGTTGATTAACAGGAAATTTAAATGCAAGAAAAATTAAAACAACTTAGATCAAGGAACCAGATGTTGATTAACAGAAATTTAAATGCTAAAAATTAAAATCAACTTAGATCAAGGAACTAGAGGTTGATTAACAGGAAATTTAAATGCAAGAAAAATTAGAATCAACTTAGATCAAGGAACCATAGGTTGATTAACAGGAAATTTAAATGCAGGAAAATTAAAATCAACTTAGATCAAGGAACCAGAGGTTGATTAACAGGAAATTTAAATGCAAGAAAAATTAAAATCAACTTAGATTAAGGAACCAGAGGTTGATTAACAGGAAATCTAAATGCTGAAAATTAAAATCAACTTAGATCAAGGAACCAGAGTTGATTAACAGGAAATTTAAATGCATGAAAAATTAAAATCAACTTAGATCAAGGAACCAGAGGTTGATTAACAGGAAATTTAAATGCAGGAAAATTAAAATCAACTTAGATCAAGGAACCAGAGGTTGATTAACAGGAAATTTAAATGCAAGAAAAATTAAAATCAACTTAGATCAAGGAACTAGAGGTTGATTAACAGGAAATTTAAATGCAGGAAAATTAAAATCAACTTACAAAGCAAGTCTAATCTCGACACGAGAAGTTCCTCCATGACGAAGTGTACTTAACAGGATCCCGAAGGCCAGTGATTAATGGAGGACGAGTTACAAGACTTGACCTACGACCTTATTTCTTCGGATGCCCCTTTTCTGTTCTCGACTTTCCTCTTATTTTGCGAAAAGCGCCCTTGTGGGTTTTCACTTTCCTTTTGCCCATTTGACTAGAAGCGCCCTTCCAGGTTTTCACCTCTAGTTTAGTTTTTTTTTTTTTTTTTTTAGGCCATTTCCTGCAAATCTCATAGCAAAGTACGTGAGGTTATCAATTTTCAAATCCTAATCTTATGGCAAAATTTTAACTGATTAATAGCGCATTAGATAAAGAGATTGAAGAAGGACAATACAAAAGAGTGAGTATACGGAAAAGATAAAAGCAAAGAGACAAATGCGAAGAAAGTATGACTTTATTATGGTTTTAAGGAACAAAGATACAGTTTTAAAGAAAAGGGGTACAAGGATAGATCTCACATATTCCTTGTAGTTAGCTTTGAAGTCTCTTAACTGCCATTATTTCAAGTGCTCTGAAGCCTCATGCCATGACGATTTATTTCTATCCTGGGTTTCATGCTCCGTTCCTTATTTCTCCCTTTCGGTTTTTCACCCCTAGATTTTTTTTTTTTTTTTAGCTCACTCTTTCAGGAGCGCCCTTCTAGGGTTTTCGCCTTCTTTCACACATTTTGCTAGGAGCGCCCCCTTACCCCCCCCCCCCTCCCTTTTTTTTTTTTTTTTTTTTTTCCAGGCATAGTATCTCTTGACGGTGTCAGCATTCACAGGTCTTGGAAATTCTTCACCATCCATGTGGGTCAAGATCAATGCCCCACCAGAAAATGCTTTTTTAACCACATAAGGTCCCTCGTAGGTTGGTGACCATTTACCCCGGGGATCGTTTTGATTCGGAAGCACTTTCTTCAGGACTAGGTCCCCTGGTTGAAATTCACGTGGGCGAACACCTTTGTTAAATGCCCTGGCCATTCTTCTTTGGTATAACTGCCCGTGACATGCCGCCGCTAGCCTCTTCTCATCTAGCAAATTTAATTGGTCCAACCTTGACTGGATCCATTCCGACTCATCAATCCCTTATTCTTTTAGAATTCTTAGAGAAGGAATTTCTACCTCAATAGGTAGTACAGCTTCCATCCCGTAAACCAGTGAGTATGGGGTTGCCCCAGTTGATGTCCTTACAGAAGTCCGGTATGCGTGAAGAGTGTAGGGAAGCATATCATGCCAATCCTTATAAGTGACTGTTATTTTCCGGATTATTCTCTTGAGATTTTTGTTTGCAGCTTCCACTGCTCCACTCATCTGGGGACGATATGGTGAGGAATTGAGATGTCGGATTTTGTATTGATCACATAATCTCTGAATCTTTGGACCATTCAAATTCTTGGTGTTGTCGCGATTTATTTCATTGGGGAGGCCATGCGGCAAATGATATTATTTTTAGGAATTTGAGAAATGTGTTACGTGTAATGTGGGCATATGATGTCGCCGACCCATTTAGAAAAATAATCGATAGCCACGGGATAAATCTATGCCCATTGGATGCCTTAGGCTTGATGAGACCAATCACATCGGTGCCCCACATTGCGAAAGACCATGGTGAAATGAGGTTGAATAGTTGGTGAGGCGGAACATTTATTAGATCTGCGTAGATTTGACACTTACGGCACTTTCGGAAATACTCAACGCAATCCTTTTCCATGGTAGTCCAAAAATATCACTGTCTCATGACTTGCTTACCCATCATATGCCCATTGGCATGGGTTGCACAGTTTCCCTCATGAGTCTCGAAAAGGATTCTCTTCGCCTCTTTTGCATCCACACATCTCAACAATTCGCTGTTGGAGCTCCTTTTGTATAGGGTTTCTCCACTGGGGAAGTATCCCAATGCTAATCTCCGAATCATCCTCTTTTTGTTTTTGCTCGCCCCTGAGGGGAATTCTCTGGTTCTGATGTAAAGCAAGATGTCATGATACCAAGGTTTACCATCAGGTTCTTCTTCGATCATGAAGCAATAAGCCGGCTCACTCCTTGCTTTAATCTTTAATACCTGAGTCGTCTGCCCTTCTTCCATTTGAGCCATAACAGCCAGGGTGGCTAAGGCATCTGCAAATTAATTCTTGTCTCGACTAAGGTGAGTGAAAGAGATTTCTTCGAACTTCTTAATCAGCTCTAGTAAGTACTTCTAATATGGGATTAGCTTCAGATCCTTAGTTTGCCATTCTCCCTTGACTTGATAAATGATCAGGGCTGAGTCTCCATATACCTCCAACTTCCTAACTTTCATTTCGATGGCAGCCTGTAAACCCATCACACAAGCTTCGTATTCTGCGACGTTGTTGGTGCAGTCAAATCTCAACTTGATAGCTATCAGGAAGTGTTTTCCCTCCGGGGATACTAATACAGCTTCGATTCCACTACCGGACAAATTGACAACTCCGTCGAAATACATTTTCCATACATTAGCTGGCTCTTCTTCTCCGCAGTCTATTTCGTCAATATGCTCATCAAGGAACTCAAAATCCAGAGCTTCATAGTCCTTGATAGGGTTTTCTACTAGGAGATCAGCGATCACGCTACCTTCGACTGCTTTTCGGGTCATATAGACAATGTCATATTGGGAGAGTATGACCTACCATTTGGCTATCCTTCCTGGCACGAATGGGCTTTCAAATACATACTTAATAGGATCCATCCTGGAAATGAGCCATGTCTTGTGATTCAACATGTAGTGTTTGAGGCGATTTGCTGTCCAGGCTAACGCGCAGCAAGTTTTCTCTAGGAAAGAGTACCTTGACTCACAATCATTGAACTTTTTGTTCAGGTAATAAATAGCCCTTTCCTTTCGGCCGGTATCATCATGTTGCCCCAAAACACATCCCATTGAGCTTTATTGGACTGCCATATACAAAATCAGAGGCCTTTCTGCAACCGGCGAAACCAATACTGGTGGGTTTGACAGGTACTGCTTCATTTTCTCGAAAGCCTCTTGACAAACTGAATCCCATTGAGTGGTGTTGTTCTTTCGGAGTAGTCTAAAAATAAGCTCAGCCTTAGCGGTGAGATTGGAAATAAACCTTGATATGTAGTTCAATTTCCCCAGGAAACTGTGTACCTCCCTTTCTATTTTTGGGGATGGCATCTCTTGAATGGTTTGGACTTTGTCTGGATCAACTTCTATTCCCTTCTCACTCACTATGAATCCCAATAATTTCCCAGATCTAGCTCTGAATATGCATTTGGCAGGGTTCAGTTTCAGCTGATATTTCCTGAGTCTCTCGAATACTTTCCTCATCACCTGCACATGGCTCTCTTCTCCCCTGGATTTGATGATCATATCATCCACATACACCTCCACTTCTTTATGCATCATATCGTGGAATAATGTGACCATAGCGCATTGGTAAGTGGCGCCAGCATTCTTTAACCCGAATGGCATGACCCGATAACAAAATACCCCTCATTGAGTGATAAAAGCAGTTTTCTCGTTGTCTTCCTCATCCATTGGGATTTGGTTGTACCTAGATGCCCCATCGATACATGAACACCTGTCCAATCCCACAGCATTGTCTACTAACACATCAATGTGAGGGAGAGGGAAATCATCTTTCAAGCTTGCTTTATTAAGGTCCCTGTAATCGATGCACACCCTGACTCTCCCATCCATCTTCATTACTGGGACAACATTAGCTATCCATTGGGGATACTTAACCACTTCCAGAAACCCAGCATCATACTGTTTCTTGACTTCATCCCTAACTTTGAGCAGTGTATCAGGATTCATTCTTCTTAATTTCTGCTTTACCGAGATTATCCTCGGAATTAGGGGAATTTTATGCGTCACTATATGAGGGTCCAAACCAATCATATCATCATAGCTCCAAGAAAATACATCTAGGAATTCCTTGAGCAAACTGATCATATCTTCTAATTCTTCACTCTCCACAACCTTAAGTTCCCTTTTCACTTCTTCCATGCCTAAGTTTACGGTGTGTGTTTCGTCTCCACAAGGCACTAGGGAAGGTTCATCTCTTTCATCTCTTTCTTCTATGAGTTCCACCTCAGAATCACTTGAAGTAATGGCAGTTATGGGGATTTCAAAATTAACCAAAGGAATTTCTGAGTTTATTGAATTATTAGGTGTTAATTGATGAATGGTCCTGAATGAATGAAAATGGAATATATTATAAAGATGGATTTCAAAAGGAAAGAAAAAGAGAATTGGATTTAAAATGCGCTATTAATTCATTAACATTTATGACATAAAAAAAGGGTCAATTTACAATATTACACTTGCCACCATGGACAAAATGATCAAGTGTAGATAACCAAAAGTACTTTACTCGAAATTAAGTACAGGGATGTCCTCTGCTGTCCAGTTGTCCAGGTCTTGCCCTTTAGCTATGGGCGAGACTAGAGCCTCATACAAGGAATCCAGATTGATGACATCGATGGATGGTTCATCGGGTGATTCTTCAATCTCTGTTAGATTTTCAATGACCGGTTTTGTGAAGACCTCTGTGATTCTCGGGACTACCTTCATTTTCCCGGTTTTCTGATCAAATCTTTGATCTCGAAGTCTATTCCTCATCCAGAATCATCCATCCATGAGGGTGTCCTCCTCATAACCCAAACCGCAATGGCCTACCTTCTGGATAGCCGGTATAGGTTCAACAATCCCTTGCAATGCGGCATCTAACCCCTTGCCCTCTTCATACCCATTCCTTGACATCACCTTGGCTACCATAGCCATAGCCCCTTCATTTCTTGAGACGGTTTCTTGTAATTCGAGGGCCTGGAAAGAGCTTTCCAACAACTCCTCAGCGGCTTTCACATAAGGAAGTGATTGTGGCTTGGTGACCAATATGGCTTCCTCCCCTCTCACAGTGATGATTTTGCCGTCCATAATGTACTTAATCTTCTGGGGCAAAGTTGAAGGAACGACATTCGATGAATGGATCCAAGGCCTCCCCAGTAACATAGTGTAGGCAGGTTCAATGTTCATCACTTGGAATGTGACGTTGAAGGTGCATGCGCCAATTTGGAGGGGCAAGTCAATGTCTCCCATCACTTCTCTTCTTGTACCGTCAAAGGCTCTTACCACTATAGCACTCTGACGTATATTTGAACGGTCAACCGGCAGCCTAGCCCAGGTGGCATTAGGCAGTACATTGAGCGTGGACTCATTATCAATAAGGACCTTAACCACTATGCAACCTTTACACTTCACTGTCACATGTAGGGCCTTAGTGTGCGCTAAACCTGCAGGGTCTATCTCTTCTTTCGAGAAAGTGACAAAACTGGACGCCTGGATTTGTCCTACTATCTTCTCGAACTGCCCCGGTGTGATGTCGGGGTTCACAAAGGCCTGATCCAAAATTTTCTGCGGGGCTTGACGGTGCACCTCAGAGCTCAGAATTAGCGACAACAGTGAAATTCGAGCAGGTGTCTTTCTTAACTGTTCCACCACATCATACTCACTTTGCTTCATTATTTGAAGCAACAGCTCCTCCTCTTCTTTAGGTCCGGCAAGTTCTTCTCTCTCTGCTTTCTCAGCCTCCTCTTCTGTATTTTCTCGCGGTTCTCCCATTTTACTTTCCCCTTCTTCTTTTCCTTTTCCTCATTCCCGTAACACCTCCCACTTCTGGTTATAAACTCAACATCTGGCTCAAGTTGGGAAGATTTTGTGGCAGCATCGGGCTGAGGATTAGCTTGGGGAGTAGTACTGCTGGTAGGTCCGGCATAAGTCTTTTTGAAATGTTCATGAGGAGTGAAGCACGGTTTTGGAGGTGCCGAAGGTGAAGCAAGATTAGGAGCGAATGTACTGCTTGACACTCCTTGGGTGAAAACTTGGAAATTATAATTCCAAGGTATGGCATGGGTGTTTGTGACAGGGAGCTGAGGCGAGGTTCGGATGATTGTTACTGGTGGGGATGATACTGGGGGTGAGAAAGTGATTCTGTGATTAGGGGTAGAGGCGTTTTGGCCGAGTCGGGCTGTATTTACTTCGCCTTCCATTTTTTACTTTGCCCAGCATCTCAGAACTTTGAGGGACAGTAAGTTCTGAACCTCTTGCTTAAACTCTTCACAATTTTATAGCTCGTGGTTAGCTGCCTTACCATGATAGGGGCATCCTGTCCTATCTTCAGGTTTTGTTATTTGGGGGTAGAGGTAACCTTCCCTTACTGCCATTGTGAAAATTTCCCCAAAGTGAGGAATTAGTTGATCCACCTCTAAGGTCGACCCTTCTCCTTCCAATTCTATCATATTTGCACTATTACCCGCACCATGATTGGGCAATGGGTTTGAGGTAACATTGGGGAGAGAACCATTCCCTTCAATCTTCAACCACCCATTCCTGATTAGGGCGTGCACCCTCCCCCTGAGTGCCCTGCAGTTATTGGTTGAATGCCCTTGTGCCCCTCCATGATACTCACACCAGGCAGTGGCATCATACCACCTGGGGTACGGTAGCTGGATTAGGTCAAGGGGAATTGGGACTATTTGGTTTATACCGACAAGGTATCGGTATATTTCACTAAGTGGCAGGGGCAGAGGTGGATCAGGATTTCTTGGTGGTCTCGGGTTATTTTGGGGTGGTCTGGGTTGAGCGGGTTGTGGAGGAGGTCTGGGCTAGTAATTTGTAGGTGGTCGATACTGTGGGCACGGGTGAGGATAATTTGGGAAAAGGGGTGGAATGTTTGCAATGGTTTGGCCATGAGGGGGAGGATATGGCCGATAGTTATTTGGAGGTAATGAAGTTTGGGTGTTCTGACGGGTGAAGGAATGCACATCACCCTCTTTCTTCTTGCCGAAACCGGCAGTTTTCTTCGTAGGATTCTCCGTCAACTCCTACAATCGTCCCATCCTCAAATTAGCTTCTATTCTCTCACCGGCTTGGATAATATCCGATAAGCTGTTGGAGGTATTTTCAATCATCAGATTGAAATAACGAGCCTTCAACGTTTCAATGAACAAGGAGCATAGTTCATTGTCAGTGACTGGAGGATATACTTCTGCAGCCTTCTCCCTGCATCTTTGGGCATATTCCTTAAAGCTTTCCCTGTCTCTCTGTACTAGGTTTTGGAGGTCTCTCCTTGTGGGGGCCACATTGCAGTCAAATTTATACTACTTCAAGAAAGCATCTGCCAAATCTTTCCAGAAGGGCAGTTTGCTCCTGTCCAACTAAATGCACCATCTCAGGGCTGCCCCGGAGAGGCTCTCATGGAAGAAGTGGACTAGAAGTTTGTCGTCTTCTGTCAGGGCGGACATTTTAGCAATATAGGTGGCCAGGTGAATGCGGGGGTGTGAGTTCCCGGTGTACTTGTCGAAGTCCGGGATTTTGAACTTGAGCGACACCACCACATCAGGAACCAATCTAAGTGACGCCACATCGACTCAACCATACATGTTTAGCCCCTCTATAGCTCTCAATCTCTCTTCTATAGTGGACAGCTTCTCATTTTCTCTTATCTTATTTTCTCCTCCCACTGCAAGAGGTACTCCCCCAATTGGGAAATGAAGTGTGGAATGAATTGGAGGGATCAGGACTGAAGGAGATGGTTCGGCATTTGAGATAGCCGGATAATAGGAGAAAGGTGGTTCATTATTCAGTGGGGCCGGATTGACAGTGATTGTTGGATCCGGGATCGATGGCTGAAAAGTAAAAGAGGTTGAAGCATGGTGAGAATCAACCGTTGTAGGAGGTGGGGGAGGTAGTGGTAACTTAGGGTCTAAAGTAGGCTTATTATGGGAAATTTCCCTCATTAGTCTCATAAGCTCTGAGACTTGATCTTTCAATTCGGAAACCTGCCCTTGTAGGTTCTGGACTTGTTCATGGTCTTCCATTATCTTCTTTGTTCGTGATCTTGTTAAGTACACTCGTTTAGGTTGAACTACGTGTCTGGTCAGGCTTGCTTTGTTTGAAGCAATGTTGATTTTTTGTAGGGAGCAAAAAAAGTTTTAATGAATTTTGAATTTCGTAAAAAAATTAAAGGTCTTGGTTCGGACAAAGGATACAGTGGCATTTTGAAGCCAAAATAAAATATGTGGAAGAATGATTGCATCAATTTTATCATGGCATCGTTCGATAGTCTGACTGTGAATGACTGGATTGAATGCGCATCTATGATACCTGTCCATATGGCACATCCAATTTTTCACATAACCCTAGCGAGGGGGTGGATTACCCAATCAAAATCCACAAAATATCTCAAATATTACAACCCTTACTCCATAATCAAAAGTAAACTACTCACTATCCATAATGCTTACAAGATATGATGAGTTTAAATGGAAATAAAGCTTTAATCTAAGCTAAGAAGTAAGGAATTAAACACTAGAAATGTAGGAAAGTGTAAAGAAAGAAAGAAATCTGCAAATCTTAGTTGAAAATGGTGTGGAAGGTGAAGATGGCTCTTCAAATTCTGCTCAGCCCCCTCTCCTTTTCTTCTTTGCTCCCTCTCTAAAATGGGAAAATGAGACTATATATAGCATTTTTCTGACATGGAGCCCTAAAATAGTATGTTCTAGGAGGAATACATTAAGGGAATCTTCTGCCAGCTCATTAATGATCTCTTTATGGGACTGCATAAGTGGACTGCATAAGTTATGCAGTCCCTTATGCAGTTTTCGGCTGGTTCTGGGTCACTTATGCGAAGCTGCATGACTTGGTGCATAGGTTATGCACAATTTCGTGAATGTGCATAAGGGAGGTGAGAATGTGCATAAGCTATGCAGTCTCCTTATGCACATTTATTTGGTTCTGGCAGTGATCTTCCTCCTTATGCAGATCTGTATAGCTTATGCGGCAAGTTATGCACAGTTTGGTCAATGCATATTTCAGCTTGAAAACTTGTTTTTGAAATCTTTTTGCTATAGAAGACACTCCTCAATGGCAAAATTCTCTTTAGTCCTTTAAAAACACCATTTTTCCTACAAAACAAAGTAAAAATTACAAATTAGTGCAAAATTGACAACTATGAAAAACTAACTAATTAACTAATGAAATTAGCTAAAAATGACTAATAATCAAATAAAAAGGGTTATAAAATTAGACCTAAATGACTATGCAAAATGTATGCATCAAATACCCCCAAACTCAAGCTTTTGCTTGTCCTCAAGCAAACTTTAAAATGTGGTGCAAAATTTTTAGGGGTGCCTTATCCAAAGTGTTATGAAAATCTCCCATTAAGGTAACTTAACACACCTTTAGCCATACCAACAATCCATGTACCCATCCTTCAAAATGCAAAGAATTTAATGCTTATCCAAGCTTTCACCGCTTAGCCATCAAGTCAATTATCATTCAAAATCTCCAAAACAACCAATCAAAAGAGAGAGTCATGCTCAAAAGGAATTCTAGAACAATCAATAGTCAAAGTGTCTCTATATGGAATAATGGAATTGAATGAATGAATGAATAGTTTTCCAATCCCATAGGCAAATTCCCTACTCCTATCTCCACTAATGTAGCAAGTACTATCAAGAGATCAAAGGTCTTTTTAGGGATGTAATGGGGCTATGGGGTTCAAAATGAGGCTAAGAAGAAAGATGGGTAAAAATGATTCAAAGCATGAGAATATTTTCAATTTTGAGACATAAGGTACACTTTATTATGTATATATATATATATATGTTTTTTTTTTTTATATATATATATATGGGAGAGAGAAATACAAAATGAGGATTGTCAAGTGCTAGCATAGTTTACAAAACACATAAAAATGGAGGGACATTTTGATACTTTAACTTGTATTTTGCATTTTCTTTTGATGATTGTCCCTAAAATTGCCACCCCCAAACTCATTTCTTTTAATACTTTGGGTGGATTTCTTTCATTTTGAATGACAATGGTGAAAAGCACATATACTAGCACTTTTACAAGGTGACAAGCATTTCTTCTCCCTTTTATTGTCTTTTTTTCTTTTTTCCTTTTTTTTTATTTTTTTTATGTACCTAATATTGTAAATAATTATTCTCATGAAAAGGGTTATAGTGTTTGGTTCATTGGCTAGGTAGCAATAAGGGATTCAAGAAAAATTAGGGATAAAAAGGCTCAAAAGGGGTTTGCAAGGGTCAATTTTAATTAGGAAAAGGGCCAAAGGTTTAAAATGAGGAGGTTTAAATCAAAGAATGCCTAATCATCTCTCTTTTCAAGTATAAGCTGATATTTCGCCTTGAAAGGTTTAGAAAATTTGTTCTAGGATTGGTGAGACATCATTTGACTACCTTATATCCAATAACTCCCTCTAAACACTCCAATCTCTAAAGGACTAGTTGGGTGGCTTTTTGGCTAAGAAGATATAGGCAAGGGATAGACACTTCAAAACTTTGCACTTTTTAGGAAACTTTCAATCCACAAACCCAACTAAAAGGTGAGTCAAATCACTCTCATAGGCACATTTTCAATACTCAAGGGATTTGGCAAAAGATTTTAATGCATGGTGCATGATTCCTAAAATGAGTAATGCATGAACTAAATGGAGGAAGTCTATTTGTATGCAATTTGTACAATTTCTAAGTGATGTATAATGTGTGTGTAAATGTGTAATGAATATGTATGTATGGATGTATATGTAAAATATTTACAATATATGTAAATGAAATGGGATGAGATGCTCTTATACTCAAAATGTGAAAAATAAAGCTAAAAATCAAAATATGCACCCCCAAATTCAAAATTAGACATTGTCCTCAATGTCTCATGTAGTGTATTATCAAAAGTCAAAGCAAATAGTAATTACCAGGAATTGTAAAGATTAAGAGCAAAAAGAAAGAGTTACCTGGTATGTAGCAGATGAGAATTCAAGATAAAGGGATGCATAAGAAACTGCATAGGTCATGCAGATGTAAGTCTTTGTCGAGCATGTGCATAGGTAAGGTGCATAAGCCATGCGGTGCTGCATAAGAGGCAATATATGTTGCATAGGCTATGCAGGACAGGTGCATAAGGGGAATACAACCTGTGCAGTTCTGCAGAAGTAGCAGAAAGAGTTGCACAGGCTGGCAAAATAATTGCATGAGGAAATGCATAGCTGTGCAGTGTATACAAAAGCTGCTGCATGGGAATTGGCAAGGGGAAATGTACAACCAACAGTAGAAGTATTGAAATATAGACAGAGTATGGGCAAATATGTACAAAAAGGCAATAAGTGCAATAAAAATCAAAGAAGACTAATGTAATAGCTATCTAATAAAACTTCAAAAGAAACAGAATTTAAAATAAACTAATTCAGAACAAACAAACAAACATAATCCAAAACAAACTATAAATGGTTGAACATATTTACAAAGAAAAGGTTTCTACAAGATTGAACAAAAGTAAAATAAACACTAATCTATGTCTATTGTTTTTCCTTTGTCCAAGGATGTGGCTAAGGGGCTTGTGGCTGCTGCCGACTGTCGAAAAGATGGTGCTGGAGGAGGTGATGGAGGTGGGGGTGGCATGCCCAAAAAGATCATGAGTTGCTTCACCATCTCCTTCAGTTCTTTCTGTTTGTCCCTGGTTTCCATGACAAGGTCAAATAGCTGATCATGACGATCCTTTAGTGTATCAAGACCACTGTCAAGCTTCCTATCCACAAAGAATATATCATCACTAAGCCTTTCAAGATAGGTGAATAAGGCTTTAGTGTTGAATGAGGAGAGTCCGTGGATGAGGAAGGTTCATCTCGTAGGAGGTATGGGCCGAGCAGAGGTAGTTGGAATGTCCTGTAGGCCGAGGGGTGGGGTAGGTGTAGTAGGTGCCGTGGGACCGTGTGAAAGGTTGGGTTTACGGTTGTGCAATAGGCCTGGCCACTGCAGGTGGACAGGATCAAAACATGACAGAGTAAACCCTGCTTTTGGTTAAGTGTGCGATCAAAATATGAAGTGTCTTCAAGTCTTTGGTATTGAGTGCTCTGCAGATTAAAACCAAAATGCTTGGCTATGACAGTTGATAAGCCCACCCAAAACAATATCACCTATGGATTTGGTGGCAATGTGCAAAGACATGTTCACAAAAGAAGTAACCGGAGATACCTTAACTTTGTGAAATGCACACCATAACATAAATAGTTGATTTTCCCACAAAGACTGAACTAGTCCCTCGCCCAATATGGTGCTAGCCATCACCCTATGAATAAACCTAAGTGCGTGGTCAAGGATTTGTGATGTTTTGGATCTTCCAAAGAAAGAAAGTTTGAGGTTGGTTTGTTATGATTCTCCAAAATTGGGCAGATTCCAAATGCCCTTGTTAGCTACCTCTACTCCAAAGATGTGGTACTCTAAATAACCCATCAATTGCAAAACCAAAAATGCTATGAAATTGGTCTAATGATGCTTCTATTTTGCCCCAAGCATCTAAATTTCATAATTGGCTTATGGTCTACATCATGCAAATTGAGGGTAGCAGAGAATGAAGAAATAAACTCCAAAACTAGAATTGGATAAACTACCTCTTGCTTATGCACAAATTCTGTCCAACCCATACCATCAAGAAATGTAACTACATTGTCAAATAAGCCAAGAGATTGTAAAGCATCAGCAGATATATACCTAGTGGGTTGTACCTTCCTATCCTTAAGGCGCTTAAAAGCTGCTTTTTGAATCATATCAGGGAGAGGCCAGGGTAGCTTTGATACAAATGAGGATGCCGAAATTGTCTTTTTGCTAGAAGAGGGTGTAGAGGGTGGGGCTTTTGGGTTTTTGGGGTGGCGGTTCTGACATTGGGGGGGGTGGGTATTTGCGTTTGGACAGTGGTGGGGCGGAGGACATGGGTCGCACGGATTTGGACCGGATTTTGCGTTTGTATGTGGTTGGGGGAGGTGGTGGGGGTGTCGTTTGTTGTGGTGGTTTAGAAGTGGGTTGTATCGAGGACAATTGAGAGACTTCGATTGGAGAAGCGGGGCGGGAATGTGGAGGGTAATCCATTGCCGATGGAGAAGTGATAGGGGAAATGAAAATGTAGGGGAAATTTAGGGTTTTCGTGATGAGAGTGCTAGTGGAGAAGATGGGAGAGAGACGGCGAGAATGCCTAAGGAATGGAGGTTGAAGAGGCTCGTGGGGTGAAGAGTCGGGAAGTGGAGGTGGGAAGTTTTGTTTGCCGAAAATGAATTTGAATCGGGTTTGAAAGAGACTGCATAAGGGAAAAATGATTTATGCATAACCTGTGCACTCTTTTGTACATGTTTCAGAATGATTTAAACTTCAAAGAAATGGCTTATGCACAAGTGCATAGGTCATGCACTGTCCTTATGCATGTTTCGGTGACCCTTGAAATGTTGAGGAGTGAAGTCATGCGGGAGTGCATAAGTTATGCACTCCCCTTATGCATCTCTCGGCAGAAGTGGTGTTTCAGAGAATTGGGTCATGCAGAAGTGCATAGGTTATGCACTCTACTCATGCACTGTTCGGCAATTTTTGGAATTTTTGTTGGTGGTCATGCAGATGTGCATAAGCTATGCACTCTGCTTATGTACTCTTCGGTGGGTTTTGAAATTCAGAATTTTTGGTTATGCAGAAGTGCATAAGCTATGCACATTGCTTATGCAGGTTTCGGCAACTATGGTTTTTCTGGGTTCCTGGTCATGCAGATGTGCATAGGTTATGCACTCTGCTTATGCACCCCTCGGCAGATTTGAATTTTTGGAGTTCCACACATCATGGGCAACACATAGGGAGCAAAAAGGGAAGCATTTAATGAAGTTTGATCAAGCTCCACAAAAGGCTAGTGCTAGTTTTTCATTTTTTGCTTCATTAAACTTTGTTTTAAGGTTGAAATGAGTTGAATGGTGAAGAAATTTGAAGGTTTTGATGAGTTATTGATGTGTACAATTTTTGGCAGCCATGGGAGCTCATGCTCTTTGAATTTTTCTTACATTAAGTTGATGGAAATTAGTGTTGATTGAGTTAAATTAAAGTATTAGCCAATTAATTCCCATGTATGTGTAAGTATTGAATTTAGGGGTTTTGGAAAGAAATTTAGTGACCTTAGCAAACTGCCATTTTTGGCAGCCTTGAAGTGCATGGATTGGTGCTTGATTTTATGAATTAAATTGATGAATTATGGTAATTATGGTTCAAGGGCAGTATATGTGAAGTAGTGGTGGAATTGTATGTAGTAAAAATTAAGTGAATACATGTATATATTGTGTTAAATTTAATTTGGAAAATTAGGGTAGTAATATGTGTATTGAACACTTGTGTATTCTGCCCAAATTGACATAATTGAGTTGTGATAAATGGGATAGAAGTGCCATGAATGCAATATTGTAGTAGTGGGAGGAGGAGAATTGCCAAATTGGAAGTGTATTTTTCATGTGTAGGTTGTGTTATTGTTGGCAGCAGATATATTGAGCTATAAGTGCAAAATTGTGACCCCAATTGGTATGAGGCCAATTGAAGGCAAAACTAGACATAAAATAGGCTAACTTTCATGTAGAAATGTTGCCAAAATTCTGCTTAGAAGTGACCTAAAAAAAGTAACCAACCGGATTGCTATTAATGAACCTGAATTTTTGACCATATGAACAATAGCCAATATTTTGGCCATAACTCATTGAAAATAGGTCCAAATGACCTGAAATTTATATCAGTGGAAAGCTTAGACATAGGGCCACAACTTTGGTAAAGACCACCAAGCCCAGAAATGCCATTAAGCAAGTCAAATTGATTGCCCAAGTTGAGTTATAAAGGGTTACAAAAACTGGCCGAATTGACTTTGACTTAAAAATGACTTAATTGTGCAATATAAGTGTAACTTGACCAGCCATAGTAAAATGACCATATCTTGGTCTACACAACTCCAAATGACCTGAAATTTATAACATCGGAAAGCTTAGACATAGGGTTACTGTCACACCCTTACCCCTCCGTAAGGCATAACATGATCCCGTAGTATACCTAATGAATTACCAACTTCGTCTACTGATAACCCATTAAATACACTACAAGGGATTTTAAACATTTTCTTACTTCTTTTTAGAGTGGTGAGCACTATTTACAAGTGTTAAAAATTTTTTTGAACTGAAGTGAAACAGCTAACACATTTGAAGAATTAATAATTTCTGTAAGAATTTTGGCAGAGTGCCATCCGTATTTTGAACAAAACAATTCTTCAAAAACCTGTTAAAAAGCACTTCTTATATTTTGTTCAATCCCCAAACTCCAATATTCAATCAACACAATAAGTTTCACAACAATTGTCAACTCAAATCCATAATAATTTTCCAGTGTTTTTAAAAGCTGAGACAAAATAAATATATCACAATTTATTTTACAACTTTAATGTACAATTTTAATTTACAACTGTTCAAAACCAAAAACACTATATACATACAGTGAACATACATTACAATACAAAATACAAAATACAAAATATGGTATACTCAATATTCCCGATGATCTCTCAGTGTATTACTAGCAGCCTAGTCTGCTCTCACGATCTGTCTACTGCGACAAAGAATGAAAGCTATCACGAGCCAATGTCTCAGCGATGTACTGACAATGTAATGCAACTTTGAATCAAAAATCATAAGTCATATAAATAGTGGATACTTAAAACCATAGTTAAATTCAAAGACAGTGAATGTCATAAAGAATTTAAACTCCATTTCACAATATCACAATAAATATCAATAAAATCACACATAGCTTAATCATGTTCCAAAGTCCAATTAATCCCAAGAGCCGATGGCTAATAAGGAATAACATAGCTAGCTAGCAATAATATGAGTACTCATTCTATTCGTCCTCAACAGGCACACACCTCAACATTTCAGACAGAGAGGGAATTCAAAGTCAATTCATCCCACTAGACAAGCCAGCGAGGAATTCAATCAATATACATGATAGCTGTGGTTTCAAACCATTTACAATGCTTTTCAATCAATAAGTATCCATCAAATATCATTCAAACAATTTTTCACAATTTAAAATAATAACATACAAATAGTCATAATTTATTTCTATTGAAAAATTAAAAAAAAAAAAATAACTATTGTACACAAACCTCTGATAATTATCTCCTGGCTCTGACTCAATGTTTCCTTCCCCTTCCCTGAGTCTTTGCTAACTGAAACACACAATTTGAAGTGTTTCAGTACTCCTTTAAACCATCTCTAACAATAAGACTTAATAAATAATTTATTGAATTCTATTATTTCCTTAGTCCATCTATGATGTTGACCCTTGATGCACTCTAGGTGAATTAGGTTTGATGTTACCAATATATCACTTTTTATAGCCTTTTAGTGTTGGTACATGTTACCCAATTCATTTTCAAGTATATTGCAATTTATTACAATTTGCCAGATTTCAGTATACTAATTTGACCTAGCCGGATGACCTTGTTCCCTCGGTTTTCAGGCCTCGGTCAAAATTACAAACTTGTAGGTCTATGTCTTATTGCACGCGGGGTAAAATTTTAGGTCATTCTGAGTTTTGTAGACCAAGTTATGGTCAATTTACCAATGTTGGAAAGAATGCACCAAAATGGTAACTTAAGGTCATTTTTAGGTCACTTTTGGTTCGGCCAGTTTTTGGACCTGAATTTGTGCAAGCTATTTGGCTTAGTTCTGGCCATTTCTGGGCTTTGGTGTCTTCATAAGAATTATAGATATATGTCTCAACTATTCATGGTAAAAATTTTAGGTCAATTGGGCTTGTTTTGAGTGAGTTATGGCCAAAATGGTCAATTTTCAGGTTTTCAAAGAACTAATCCGGATTTGGTCATTTTTCAAGTTACCTTCTAGGCAGAATTTTAAAAAGCTTCCTTCATGAAAGTTGGCACATTTTGTCCCTAGTTTCACCTCCAATTTGTTTCATACCAAGTGGAGCCACACACTTAAGGTTCTAAGCTAAAACATACACTGCCCTATTACAATTTGTTCATTCTTTACCAATTACACATCCTATGCTTACCAAGTTAACTCTTCCATGCCAATTTTGGTTTATACCATAACATTTAACACACTTTACTTCACATTTTGGTCATTTTTTGCAGCTTGTAACCACTCTCAACATACACACTATAATACAGAATTTTCCAAGTCCAATTACATCAATTAGCCACATGACATACCTCATTTATATACCCAATCCTAATTGATCAAAATCAACAATAAACTTTCATTAACTCATTAATCAATATTGATACACATGAAATAATGCTCTCCTAAGTACATTAAAGCTGTCCAAATTTGTACATATGCACCAAACATCCATATTCATTTTACAACCCTACTTCAAAGTCCATTTCAAGCACACACGTGACAATTAAACTCTAGTACATGTAAGCCCTCCAATCAACCTCACTAAACACCATTTATGTGAAAGAACAAATCATATTCCCATGGAGTTTAAGGCTGCCAAAATTGAACACATTAACTACTCATCAAACTTCAAAAATCCTTCCATAAATCAACTACCCACAACACCTATTCAAAGTTTAATGAGACAAGAATTAAAAATACATACCACTTTCGAAATTCTTCAAAACCTCACAAAAACTTAACTTTCTTGCTGCCTATCTACTACCCAAGTTGTATAGACAAACTTTAGTGAAGAAATCAAGTGGAAAAGGGGCTCACTTCATGCTTGCATGGAGGTTAGGAAGCTTTGGCCATGGTGTTTCTATGGTGGATTCAATTTAGCTGGTGAGAGTAAGGTTGAAGAAGAAGATGTTTCTGCCCATTTCCACTTTGATATATCTCATTTTTTTTTTTTTTTAAGGATAGTGGAGCACTAACCAATAATTTAATGTTTAATGATTTAAAGTTTCCTTAATTTGCATATTTAGCTTATTTCTTTCACTATTTACATAATGTATCACCATTTAATTTTTTTCATGACATTTCTAAGTGTAATATCATTTATTTTTAATGGACATTAAGGTCAAAAGGCAACCCTAGTTGTCAAATGACCAAAATGCCCCACTTCGGGTTATATTCCCGATTTTTCGGTAACACAGATTTTTGTCTGTTTCTCTATTTTCATTTTTCTTTGTACTAATTATTTAATCTTTTTTTGATATTTCTAATGGAATTTATACTTCAATAGATGTTTATTTAAGTTCTAAAAATATTTTCCAGGGTTCCCCATTGTCCGGGGCTAGTCAACGATCCACGCCGCAACTTCCCAGTGCAGTCACCCATCGCTATGATTTTCGGCTCGTTTAACTTGGTTACATTTCATTGCTATTATTTTTTCTTTGGTTTTCTTGTATTTTCTTTTCTTGTATTTCATTATTTTATGTCTCCTCATCAATATTTAAGTGTAGTTCTAGGCATTCTAGCTGTCCGGACAGACACTGGTCATCAAAACAGTAGAACGCACTACCGAACATAGGGGTGTTATAATTCTCTCCCCCTTAAAATAAATTTCTTCTCGAAATTTTACTTGGCATTAGTCTCTGAATAGCTGTGGGTGCTGTCTCCTCATATCCTCTTCATGTTCCCAAGTAACTTCCTGGCCTGAATGATGGTTCCACAACACTTTAACCAGGTGTATCTGTTTATTCCTCAGCTGCTTCACCTCATATGCCATAATTTCTTTGGGTTCTTCCTCATATGAGAGGTCTGGATTTACCTCAATCTCTTCAATTGATAGTATATGAGATGGGTTAGATCTGTACCTCCTTAACATGGACACATGGAAGACACTGTGTATCCTTTCTAGTTATGGAGGTAATGCTAACCGATATACCAAAGGACCCACTCTCTCCAAAACCTCATATGGTCTGATGAAATGAGGACTCAGTTTCCCCTTTCTGCCAAATATCATAATCCTTTTCCAATGAGAAACTTTAAGGAATACCTTATCACCCACTGCATATTCAACATCTCTTCTCTTCAGATCAACATAGGACTTCTGACGGCTTGATGTAGCCTTGAGTCGATCTCTGATCAATCTAATCTTTTCCTCTGTCTGCTGAATAATTTCTGGCCCAATCATCTTTCTTTCACCTACTTCATCCCAACATAGAGGAGTTCTGCACTTCCTACTATACAAAGCTTCATATGGAGGCATCCCAATGCTTGATTGGTAGCTGTTGTTATAAGAAAACTCAATCAAAGGCAAGTGTGTATTCCAACTACCTTCAAACTCAATCACACAAGCCCGTAGCATATCCTCCAATATCTGAATTACCCTCTCAGACTGGCCATCTGTCTGTGGGTGGAATGCTATGCTAAAGTTCAATCTAGTTCCTAGGGCTCTTTGTAGACTACCCCAGAATCTATAAGTGAACCTAGGATCTCTGTTAGATACAATTGATACTGGCACTCCATGCAGTCTTATAATCTCATTTATGTACAATCTGGCCAATCTCTCCAGGCTATAGTCCATCTGGACTGACAAAAAGTGAGCAGACTTGATTAGTCTATCAACTATAACCCATACTGCATCATGACTATTTTGTGTCCTCAGAAGTCCTATCACAAAATCGATAGTTATCCATTCCCATTTCCACACTGGTACTGGCAATGGATGTAACAAACCTGCTGGTACTTGATGTTCTGCCTTCACTTGCTGACAAGTTAGGCATTTGGAAACAAATTCAACTATATCCCTCTTCATACCCATCCACCAGTAATGTTCTTTCAGCCCTCTGTACATTTTAATTCCACCAGGGTGCATAGCAAAAGGAGATTCATGTGCTTCCTTCATAATGATCCGTCTCAATTCAACATCATTAGGAACGCACATTCTGCCCTAATGTAGTAGTAAACCATCATCTCTCACAGAGAATTCAAGTTTCTTACCCTGCTGGACTTCTTTCAGTAGCTTCTGATATTTATCATCACTCTGAGTAGCCATTCTGATCTGATCAATCAACACTGGCTGTACATGCCATGCAACTACTGTCTGTCCCTCATCATCAATCTCCAAACTAGCATGCCGTGCTTTCAACTCATGTATTATGGAAAAAGGAGAAACTCTGAGACTTGCCATAGTCTTACAACTTAAGGTGTCAGCCACCACATTTGCTTTCCCTGACTGATAGTCTATTAAGCAATCATAGTCTTTAATCAGTTCTAACCATCTCCTCTGCCTCAAGTTCTATTCCTTCTGGGCACCTAAGTACTTCAAGCTCTTGTGATCTGTGTAAACGTAACATTTCTCCCCATACACATAGTGTCTCCAGATCTTCAGAGCAAAAACAATAGCTGCTAGCTCCAAGTCATGTGCTGGGTATTTCTTCTCATGCGGTTTCAGCTAGCGTGATGCATAAGCAATGACATTCCGATCTTGCATCAATACACAACCTAACCCATTGTGAGAAGCATCACTATAAACTGTGTATTTTTTACCCGGGATAGGTAAAGTAAGGACTTGAGCTTCAGTTAAACACCTCTTCAACTCATCAAAACTCTACTAGCATTTATCAGTCCACAGAAATTTTACATCTTTACAAGCACTGGTCTGGAGAAGTTAACATAGAAAACCCTTTCACAAACCGGCAGTAATATTCAGCTAAACCGAGAAAACTGCGAATTTCTGTGATATTCCTGGGCGGCTTCCAATTAAGGATAGCTTCTACCATGCTGGAATCTACCTTGATCCCTTTAGCTGACACAACATGTCCCAAGAAGGAGATTTCTTTTAGCCAAAATTCACATTTCGACAATTTGGCGTATAGCTGTTTCTCCCTTAAAGTCTGCAGTACAATCCGCAGATGTCTGTCATGCTCCTCTGCATTCGTCGAATATATCAAAATGTCATCAATAAACACCACCACAAACTGGTCGAGATATGGTCTGAAGATAATGTTCATCAGATCCATAAAAGCAGCTGGAGCATTAGTTAACCCGAATGGCATTACTAGAAACTCACAGTGGCCCTATCGAGTTCTGAAAGAAGTCTTTGGAATACTCTGCTCTTGCACTTTCAATTGATAATAACCAGATCGCAAATCAATTTTGGAGAATACAGCTGCACCCTTCAACTAATCAAACAGATCATCAATGCGAGGCAATGGATATCTGTTCTTTATTGTCACCTTATTCAACTGCTGGTAGTCAATACATAAGCAAAGAGTGCCATCTTTCTTCTTAACAAACAATACTGGCGCTCCCCAAGGTGACACACTCCCTTTTCAAGTAGTTCTTGCAACTGTACCTTCAACTCCTTCAACTCTGCTGGTGCCATTCTGTATGGTGTTATGGAGATTGGATCCACACCATGCATAACATTAATCTCAAACTGCACTTCTCTTTCCGGAGGTAATCCTGGCAATTCCTCAGGAAACACATCTGGAAAGTCATATACTGTAAGGATGTCCCTCAATGCTGGAATCCCCACTTGGGTGTCTACCACATGTGCCAAGTATGCTACACACCCCTTTCTGATCATTTTACTGGCTAATACATCCGAAATGATGTTTGATGGCAATAGCTGCCTTTCCCCATGTATTACCACATCATCAGCATCGAGGAGACCAAAAGTGATCTTCGCCATATCAATCATGGCGAGATGCCTGGCAAACCGATCCATGCCCAAGATGATATCATAATCTCCGAAGGGCATTTCAATGAGATCAGATAGAAAAGTATGTCCTTAGATCACCAAAGGACAATCCTTATACATTCTATTAACTCTGAACTCTTGTCCTAACGGACTTGTTACTAGCACCTCAAAGTCCATTTTTGTACATGGAACAGCAATACAATCAATGATGCTAGCACTCACATAGGAATGGGTAGAACCCGGATCAAATAACATAAACACATCTTGATTAAAAGTTGAGAAGGTACCAGCCACAACATCAGATGTCTCGGCCTCTTCTCTCTGTTTCATTGCGTAGACTCTGACTGGAGCACTGCCTTGCTTTGATTGATTCATTGTGCCTTGGCTACCTGTTAGACTACCTCTACCCCTGCCTCTACCTCTGCTAGGTGGTTGTGAACCTCTGGTGACAGGGCTCTGAATTGACCCTTCAGCAGTAGTAGGAGGTGGTCCAACTCTGTGAGTACTGGTGTAGTCTTTGGCAAAGTGCCTTGTGCTTCCACAGTTATAATAGGCTCCTATGGCTTTGTAGCACACCCCACCATGATTTCTTCCACGAGTTTCACATTGGTGGGGAGGGTAGGAACTTCTAGTACTCTGCTGACTAGATAGAGGAGGATTATGTCCCGAATATCTTCCCCCACTAGACTTTTTACCACCTTTGCTGTGTCCCCCATGGCTATTCCTCTTTCCAGTAGGACCACTGGAACTCTATTCTACTGATATTCCCTCTTTCTCTTTTTTTGTCTTCTCTGATTTCTTTTTCTCTGGGGCCACTTCAGATTCAATTCTCTCTAATTCTAGTGCTTGAGAAATAAGCTCAGAGAAGTTGTTATGTTTGAATCTGACCTCTTGCAATCTGATACTAGGCTTCAAGCTAGTTTTAAACCTCTTACATCTCTCCCTGCTGGTAGAAAGTAGACTTACTGCATAATGACTCAGGCGGGAAAATTCCCTTTCATATTCAGCCATTGATCTACTCCCCTGTTTCAGACTTAGGAACTCTTATAGCTTCTGGTCCACATAAGCATTAGGGACATATTTTTGTCTGAACTCCCGTAGAAAATCATTCCATGTTAGCACTAAAGGTTCTACCAGACTATGGGGAATTGTTTTCCACCAGTCATATGTATCCCCTATAGTAGAGACACTGAATATTGAAATTTGAGCTCCTCTGTACAATGTAGCTTATTGAGCACCCTATCCATTCTCTCTAACCACTATTTTGCCTATAGATGATCTACTGTCCCCTTGAACTCAGTAGCCCCATATTTCATCAATTTGTCATACTGCCTAGCAGAAGATTGTGGTTATACCACTGGTGTCTATAGTGGGACTTGTAGTGGGACTTAAGTAGGCATGTTACCAGCCATCTGTTGGAACATTGAAGCCATCTGCTGAGCAAACTAAACAGGGAATTGCGGTACTGAGGGGGCTGGTGCAGCTAATCCACTGACATTGTGTAGGGCTGGGGCATCCCCTTGTACCTCAGCCTCTATTGATTGATCGACTGAACGATCACCCTCTTCTATAGTCAATTCGAGGATCTTAGACCTCTTGAGCAAATAACACAAGGAGATTTCCTCCTGTTAGTGCATATTTATAATGTAATGTACTGTAAGTATCAAACAATGACATTGAGCAGTTGTACTATGAAGAAAGAATAGTCAAATTACAGGTGAAAACAGAATTTGAAAACTAGCTCTGATACCACTAAAACATATCACACCCTTACCCCTGCATAAGGCATAACGTGATCCCGTAGTATACCTAATGAATTATCAACTTCGTCTACTGATAACCCATTAAATACGCTACAATGGATTTTAAACCTTTTCTTACTTCTTTTTAGAGTGGTGAGCACTATTTACAAGTGTTAAAAAAATTTTTGAACTGAAGTGAAATAACTAACACATTTGAAGAATTAATAATTTCTATAAGAATTTTGGCAGCGTGCCATCTGTATTTTGAAGAAAACAGTTCTTCAAAAACCTGTAAAAAAACACTTCCTATATTTTGTTCAATCCCCAAACTCCAATATTTAATCAACACAATAAGTTTCACAACAATTGTCAACTCAAATCCATAATAATTTTCCAGTGTTTTCAAAAGCTGAGACAAAAGAAATATATCACAAATTTTACAAGCCAAAATAATTCACAATTTATTTTACAACTTCAATGTACAATTTTAATTTACAACTGCTCAAAACCAAGAACACTATATACATACAGTGAACATACATTACAATACAAAATGCAAAATATGGTATACTCAGTATACCCGATGATCTCTCAGTGTAGTACTAGCAGCCTAGTCTGCTGCCTTATCAGTCTGTCTACTTGCGATAGCAATGAAAAGCTATCGTTGAGCCAATGTCTCAGTGGTGTACAACATTAACAAAATGCAACTTTAAAACACAGATCATAAGTCATATAAATAGTAGATACTTAAAACTATAGTCAAATTCAAAGACAGTGAATGTCATAAAGAATTTAAACTCTATTTCACAATATCACAATAAATATCAATAAAATCACACACCGCTTAATCATGTTCCAAAGTCCAATTCATCCTAAGAGCCGATGGCTAATGAGGAATAACATAGCTAGATAGCAATAATATGAGTACTCATTCTATTTGTCCTCAACAATTACACACCTCAACACTTCATCCAGAGAGGGAATTCAAAGTCAATTCATTCCACTAGACAAGCTACCGAGGAATTCAATCAATATACATGATAGCTGTGATTTCAAACCATTTACAATGCTTTTTCAATCAATAAGTATCCATTAAATATCATTCAAACAATTTTTCACAATTTAAAACAATAACATACAAATGGTCATAATTTATTTCATTTGAAAATTCAAAAGAAATAACTGTTGTGCACAAACCTCTAATAATTATCTCTTTGCTCTGACTCAGTGTTTCCTTCCCCTTTCCTGAGTCTTTGCTAACTGAAACACACAATTTGAAGTGTTTTAGTACTCCTTTAAACCGTCTCTAACAATAAGGCTTAATAAAAAAGTTATTGAATTCTATTATTTCCTTAGTCCACCTAAGATGTTGACCCTCGATGCACTATAGGTGAATTAGGTTTGATGTTACCAATATGTCACATTTTATAGCCTTTTAGTGTTGGTACATGTTACCCAATTCATTTTCAAGTATATTGCATTTTATTGCAATTTGCCGGATTTCGGTATACTAAGTTGACCTAGCTGGATGACCTAGTTCCCTCAGTTTTTTGATTTTGATCAAAACTACAAACTTGTAGGTCTATGTCTTATTGCACGCGGGGTAAAATTTTAGATGATTCTGACTTGTGTAGACCAAGTTATGGTCAATTTACCAATGCTGGATAGAATGCACCAAAATGGTAACTTTAGGTCATTTTTAGGTCACTTTTAGTTCGGCCAGTTTTTGCACCTGAACTTGTGCAAGCTATTTGGTTTGGTTCTGGCCATTTCTGGGCTTTGGTGTCTTCATAAGAATTGTAGATATATGTCTCAGCTATTCATGGTAAAACGTTCAGGTCAAGTAGACCTGCTTTGAGTGAGTTATGGCCAAAACACTAACTACTGCCCAAATTGTCAATTTTCAGGTTTTCAAAGCACTAATCAAGATTTGGTCATTTTTCAAGTTACCTCCTAGGTAGAATTTTGGTAAGCTTCCTTCATGAAAGTTGGCACATTTTGTGCCTACTTTTACCTCCAATTGGTCTCATACCAATTGGAGCCACACACTTAAGGTTCTAAGCTAAAACATACACTGCCCTATTACAATTTGTTCATCCTTTACCAATTACTCATCCTATGCTTACGAAGTTAACTCTTCCATGCCAATTCTGGTTTGTACCATAACATTAACACACTTTACTTCACATTTTTGGTCATTTTGGCAGCTTGTAACCACTCTAAACATACACACTATAATACAGAATTTTCCAAGTCCAATTAGATCAATTAGCCGCATGACATACCTCATTTATATACCCAATCCTAATTGATCAAAATCAACAATACACTTTCATTAACTCATTAATCAATATTGATACACATGAAATAATGCTCTCCTTAGTACATCAAAGCTGTCCAAATTTGTACATATGCACCAAACTTCCATATTCATTTTACAACCCTACTTCAAAGTCCATTTCAAGCACACACGTGACAATTAAACTCTAGCACATGTAAGCCCTCCAATCAACCTCACTAAACACCATATACATGAAAGAACAAATCATATTCCCATGGAGCTTAAGGCTGCCAAAATTGAACACTTTAACTGCTCATCAAACTTCAAAAATCCTTCCACAAATCAACTACCCACAACACCCATTGAAAGTTTAATGAAACAAGAATTAAAAATACATACTTACCACTTTTGAAATTCTTCAAAACCTCACCAAACTTAACTTTCTTACTGCCTATCTATTGCCCAAGTTGTATAGACAAACTTTAATGAAGAAATCAAGTGGAAAAGGGGCTCACTTCATGCTTGCATAGAGGTTAAGAAGCTTTGGCCATGGTGTTTCCATGGTGGATTCAATTCGGCTGGTGAGAGTGAGGTTGAAAAAGAAGATGTTTCTGCCTATTTCCACTTTGAAATATCTCTCTTTTTTTTTTTTAAGGATAGTGGAGCACTAACCAATAATTTAATGTTTAATGATTTAAAGTTGCCCTAATTTGCACATTTAGCTCAATTCTTTCACTATTTACATAGTGTATCACCATTTAATTTTTTTTCATGACATTTCTAAGTGTAATATCATTTATTTTTAATGGACATTGAGCTTAAAAGGCAACCTTATGGATCAAATGACCAAAATGCCCCACTTCGGGTTATATTCCCGCTTTTTTGGTAACACCGATTTTTGTCTGTTTCTCAATTTTTCGTTTTTCTTTGTACTAATTATTTAATTTTTCTTTGATATTTCTAATGACATTTATACTTCAATAGATATTTATTTAAGTCCTAAAAATATTTTCCAGGGTTCTCCATGGTCCCGGGCTAGTCAACGGTCCACGCCATAACTTCCCGGTGCAGTCACCCATCGCCATGGTTTTCGGCTTGTTTAACTTGGTTACATTTCATTGCTATTATTTTTTCTTTGTTTTTCTTATAATTTCTTTTCTTGTATTTCATTATTTTATATCTCCTCATTAATATTTAAGTGTAGTTCTAGGCATTCTAGAACTACACTTAAATATTAATGAGGAGATCACAGAACCTGGTCATGGTGTTCGGACAGACACTGGTAACCAGAACAGTAGAATGTACTACCGAACATAGGGGGTGTTACAGTTACAACTTTGGTGAAGATCACAGAACCCAGAAATGCCATTTACTAAGTCAAATTGCTTGCACAAGTTGAGGTATCAAAATTGTCCAAAACCATTGCAACCTAGAATTTGACCATATGAATAGTAGTCACTCATTTGACCATAACTCATTCAAAACAAGTCCAAATGACCTAAAATTTATATCAATGGAAATATTAGACATAGAGCTATAACTCTTATGAAGACACCAAAGCCCAGAAATGACTAGAACCAAGTCAAATTGCTTGCCCAAATTAGGGTACTAAATCTGCCAGAATCGAGTTTGACCTAAAAATGACCTAACTTTGCATTAAAAATGTAAACTGTCCAGCTTTAGTAAATTGACCATATCTTGGTCTATACACTCAGAATGACATGAAATCATTGGCAAAAAATTCAATGAGACATAGACCTATAAATTTGCTTCTTTGACCAGAATCTAAAAACCAAGGGAAAAAGGACATTTAGCTAGATCAATCAGCATACCAAAATCGAAAAATTGACAATACTATACAATAAAGCCTAGAAATAAATTGGCAATAAATGCCAAATTGTGAAAAATGTACAGTGTACTATATTGGCATTATATTGAAATGCAAATTGTGATATGTTGATACTAGAATTAACTTATCCATGATGTATAAAAAGGTCAACATATTCGTTGACCAATGAAAGGCATAAAGATGTATAAACCCTAAAAATAAAGAATTCAATATGTAATCATGTAATATGCCCTAGTTTACCTAGTTGACTAGTTTGGATAGGTTGGCATGCCAATAGGGTTCTGACAGCTGTATTTTAAATGGCTTCACACAACACTATGTTTTATGGCTCATTATAACACACTATGATTTTAATAGCCTATGGCTATACGGATTATGTTATGATACTCAGCTTATTGCCTTACTGACTGATTATATGGCTTCTTAAAAACATTGTTTTCACATTGAGAGATACTTTGTGACTGATGGTGTGACGGCCAGAGGTACTAGGTACGCAGTGCTAGTTTATCCACTGTTTACACACCGGGAGATACTTTGTGACCGATGGTGTGACGGCTCGAGGTACTAGGCGCCTAGTGTTAGTATATCTGTTTATCCAGTCTGGTCGGTGTGTAGGCTACATGGGCAGTCAATTAAAACATTATTCAATTCAGACAGTTAAGTATAATGAAATTTCAGTACAATTAAATTAAGTATTGAATGAAATGAGTAAAAGAGAATAGCAATAGAAACATAACAAAAATACAATTTGCAGAACCATAGAGACTTAAAATATAATATAGTTAGAATAATTTGTATGCTGAGTATACTTACTGGATGGTTATAAACTAAGCACTTCCAAAGAGGAACAAACTAGTATATAAAATAGTTGATGCTAGAAATACCATACCAAATTAAATTGATTCCTGAGTATCCAAATTATAATTTATTTCTTTCTCTATTTGTATATTTTATTTCATTGTTATATTATTGCACCATTAAGTAGAAATGCTTAGCATGAAGGAATTGTTTCCTAATGCAGGTACTGAAAGTAAAACCAGTAGACAGTTAACTGAGATTATTAGAGTCCAGATCTGCAGAAGAGTCAGAAGAGTTCAAGGTTGTCACCTCCTCAGCAATGCATGTAGATAGGGCTCACATTAAGCATATAATGTATTTTGTATATTTTAATTATTTCTTATGTTGTAATTCAAATTAAGAAATTGCATTGAATACGTATATGATGTAATCAATTTGCATAATATGTAGACTATGAACTTATGTAATTAGTTGACAAATTATGTTACTTAATGGGATTGAACATTTTGATATATGAGTTGATTTTAAATATGAATGAGATTGAAATTGTGAATATGGAGAATATGTGATATTTATGACACCAGTCAGATTTTTATAAACAACGTTAGTGCCTAAACCATTTATATCAAGAACTGAAGTGAAATAAGATAAGATAAGGTGCTCCGGTACTCCATGTGACACGTCTTGCTCAGTTACACTATAGACGAGTGAGGGTGGTTGCAGGGTCGGCCTATCTGCTAATGCTAGAGTAGCTGTAGCAGTCCTCCTTGGACAATCTATAAACGCACACCAAAAGCAACCCCCAGTCACTCGCCAACATTCCCACTTGTGCCACCTTTGGTAGTGTGGACACGCTGAAGAGACTGTTGGGGCTGGTCACCTAAACACCGTCCCTGAAGAGCTACCTACTGATGGTGTGGACTGGCTTCTCCTCGGTGTGAACTAAGATCTGGGCCTTTGAGACTGGCCCTGACCTTATGGCTGACTAGTACTCTAGGCTGGAGGACCTCTGAACTTCTTACCAGGAGCAGAGGATGCATTGGTCTGACCCAAACCTCTCTTCTGTTGTCTCTTTCTTCTGCTCTGCTTATTAATTATGACTCTTTCTACTTTCATTGAGGCTTCCACCAGTTTTCCAAAATCTGAAATCCCCAAAGCTATTATCATAATCTTGATGTTGTCATTTAGCCCTTCTTCGAATCTTCTACATGTTTCAGCTTCTGTGGGTACTATTTCCCTTCCATACCGGCTCAGTCTGATAAATTCTCTTTCATACTCTACCACAAACAACTACCTCTGCCCTAAACTGATAAATTCTCTTCTCCTCTCTTCCAAGTACACATTGCTAACATACTTCTTTTTGAACTCTGTGAGGAAGAATTTCCATATTATCTGATCTGGCTACACCTCCCTGGATATTGTGTCCCACCACTGGTAGGCATCATCCTGAAGTAGGAACACAGCACCCTCCAGGTTCTGCTCTGGAGTGCAGTGGAGCTATCTCAGTACCCATTCTGCTCTATCTAGCCAGTTCTCGACTGTTGGAGGATCATCTTCTTTCTTTCCCAAGAAATCCACAACCCCATAGTTTTTTATCTTTTCCAAATGGGACTTCTGTGGTGGTGGCAAAGGTTGTGGATATGGTAGTGGGATTGCCCCCATCATCTGCTAATAGAATTTAGTCATTTGCTAGAATAACGCAAACTGAGGTTGTACAGGTGCCTCAGCTGCTGGTGGAGCAGGCTCTCCCTTGCCTCCAGCTTCAGCCATGGGTGGAGCATGGCTCCACCTCCTCCTTAATAGCTATCTGCGATGTTGGGTCCATATCTTAACCAAAACAATCAAAGACAGACATATCTGCATTAGTGTCAATTCAACTCTTACAAATTCAATGCATGGTACGGACTCTATCTAGACCCAGAAATGTGAAAAGCATGTTCTGATACCACTAAATGTGACACCCTTTACCCATCTATAGTGTAGCTGAGCAAGATATGTCGCACAGTGTGCCGAAGCATCTTATCTTATCTTATTTCAATTTCTAGTTCTTAATTTGTTTATTAAAAGCCCCTAAGTGAAGTTTATTCCATTTATGCCATTTATTGAAATTTTGAATTTATTTGGGATTTTGAAAATTTTACAAAAAATCCAACAAAGTGCCGGCTAAAAATTAGGAAAACAGTTCTTCGAAACCTGCTAGAAAAACACTTCTAATATATTCTTCAAATCTCAATTCCAATCAACTTCAACTAAATTTCATCAAATCTCAATATTGCAAATCATAATGTCATATATAAACAAAATTCATACTCAAATTTCAAAAATAAAATATAGAAATCTCGTTAATTACATAATTTACATTAATTATAGGAGTTTACGATTCACATGGCACAATGAAAATCTAAATACAAAATAAAAATATAAAATACAAAATACAAAATACAGAAAAAAAAATCCTAGAGTCCTACCAAGAGCACTGCAGAATTGGTGACACCGTACACTATGCAGATCCGGACGCTCACCCAGTCTGAGGTCTGCTGGGCTCTATATCGGTCTCACCAGTACCTATGCATGCAAAAGCGATGTGCTAAGCAATACAACTTAGTGGTGCCAATATATAATAAAAATAAACTAAATAAATAAATATGCATATGTTATATTATCATTTCATGCAGAATGGATTTATGATAATTGTGCATAATAGTATAACTTTTAATACATTATGTGTTCATTATCTAGTTATAATTTATTAAGTCTTATTTCAATTGCCCAAGTAACCTATACTAGTTGACTGGACTGGATGAATGGGTAAACTAGCACTAGGTGCTAAGTACCTCGGGTCGTCACACCATCGATCACATAGTTTCTGCCGGGTGTACAATAGAATGGCTAACAAGCCATATAAGCAATCATGCATAAAGTCGAATATATTAATCATAGTAAAATGGCCATAGGCCATAATATCATAAAATGACATAAAATATCACAAATCACGGAATGACATAAATTCATATGCAGTACTGCTATCGGAACTCTATTGGCATGCCAACCTATCCAAACCAATCATTCTAGGCATACTAGGGCATTTTATAAAGTTAATTACTTAATTTCTTGCATTTGAGGTTTGGTAGTTACTATTCATACACAAATGTTGACTTTTTCATACATAATAGATTTGTTAATTCTAATTCCACCAATATACCACATTTTGAACTTTATACTTATTGGCATTAGTTGCCAAACTCAATTCATAGCCCATTGATTGTTATTTCAAATTTTCTAGATTTCATGGTCTATGTTTACTGTTCCATTGGACCAATCTATAATGAAAATTTAGCTAAACTTTCTTCATTAAAATTGTTCCTCTATGTGTCTTCTTTAATTCTCTTTTTGAACCACTCCATTTGGAGTTTTGTAGCTCAAGTTATGGCATTTTTAACATAACTGGCCGGATAGGTCAATACCCAGAATTTTTGGGAACAAATTGGTTCTGGCAGTTTTGGTATGCTGAATTTGGCTAGTAATTTGAATTGGTTATGATCAAAATTTGAGTTTTTATTCTTCATGAAAGTTGTTCTAAATTGTCTTAGCTTTCCATTGGTTTAAAAATCAGGTCATTTAGACCTCTCTACACAAAGTTATTGCCAAATGAACAAACACTGTTCATATGATCAATTTCTAGGTCTAGTGTGTTGGTCACCCGGATTGAGGCAGAATTTAAGTCATCCTAAGTTGGTTTTATGGGCAGGGTTTCTTCATAAAAAATGTGCCATTATATGTCTAGTTTCATCTCCAATTGTCCTTGCACCAATTGAAGCTACATAAGTCAAGTTATTTTAGCCTAACCACACTAGACTCAAGTCTAGAAATTCTGGCACAACAGGGGCAGCATACCAAATCAATTCTTGGTGCTCTAATTCATTTCAAATCATGGCCAATTCACCTCAAATGGTCACTAATTGACCATTAGAACACCAATTAAACTTCAGAGCATAAAATTCCCAATTTAGCCATAAAACCCTAACTTCAAATCCCTTGTTCATGCATACACCATACAATTCATGTGATTTTTCCATTTCAACACCAACATACACCTCATTGGGCATTAGTAGACATGTTGCATTTAATCAAAATCATCATACCCTAAAGTCCTTCTTGGCTGTCAAAAATGCATCGTACCCTAACATGTAAAATTTTATTTAAATTCTACCAATTTCTCATCAATTTCATGATCTTAGCAAGGAATTCATAGAGAGAGAAGAGAAAAGGGGCAGTAACCTCTTGAAGCTCAATCTAGGGTGTCTAATCTTCCACTTTCTCTTCAATTCTTGGTAACCAAAATCTTTCCCAAGGTGAGATGTTAAATTTTTTTGAAGGATGTTAGGGGTTTTGGAGTGAAAATTCAAGACTTTTGAAAGCTTGAAGGAGAAAATCAATGGAGGTGGGTGTAGAGGGAGTTTCAGCCAAGATATGATAAAGAAGAAGATGAAGTGATTTTTGGTCTTATTTATCTCTTATAATGAGTTTGTTTAATTGTGATTGGTGGGGGAGTTTTTAATGACATCATGCTTATGTCATTATTTGATTTTTATTTCACTTTTTTTTGTTTTGTTTTTCTTCCTTCTTTCTTTTACTTATTTTTTTAATAATTTTTTTCATAAATCTCACTTACTTAAATGGACAAGTTGTTCAAAAATTATCTCTGAAGGTGAAATGACCAAAATGCTCTTCGTTTAGCTTATTGAGCTAAAATCATCTGTACCGATTGATTTAATTTTCCTTGTGTTTTCTTAGCAATTTATCGTCATCGAAACCTCAATAACTCTTCTCTGGAGTCCCAAAAATTATTTCATAGGGTTTCTCTCGGGTCTAGGGTTGCTAACTGCCTTTGCAGTCGCTTTCCATTAGGTCACCCATCGCCGGAGCACCGGCTCATTTAATCTTAGTGCATTTCATTGCTTAAATTTTTCCTTAATTTTTCTTACCATTATTTGGTTTATTTATGACTCCTCACTCTAGTCTAAATATAGTTATAGACATTTTGGCTATCTAGATAGACATTAGTCACCAGAACAGTAGAATGTATGGACTATCTAAAGTGACGGCGTTACATGCTCAGTTTGACCAGCTTGCCAAATGGCTTAACAGAATGCAAGCCAATGCTATAGGGATGAGCAACCAATACTACAACAGCTGTGGAGGAGGATGTATGACTTCATAATGCAACAACTTCAATAAACCCTCTATATAACAGCTAAACTATGTGAATAACGGAGGAAACTTCAACCAGAGGTAGCTCAATAACCCATATTCAAACACATACAACCCTAATGGAGAAACCACCCTAATTTCTCATGGTCCAACTCACAAAATCAAGCCATGAACAAGCAGCAAGGGTATAGACCACCAACACTTCCAGGTTTTCAGAACAGAGGATAAAACGTTGCATAGCTGCCACCACCTCCTCAACCTTAATAGCAAGAACCAAAGTTGACTATGGAATCCATAATGGAAGGCTTACTAGCAGCCCAACAACAGCAGAATGAAATGATAAAGTAGTTAGCTTCTAAAATGGACCAAGTAGCCACCCACAATAAGATGTTTGAAAACCAAATTACTCAGCAGGCAAGTTCTTCAAGCAAAACTACTGGTAAACTACCAAGTCAACTAGAGATGAACCCTAACGAGCACTGTAAGACAGTTACCTTAAGGAGTGGCAGAACATTAGAAAAACAACCATCAGAGGAAAAATCAACAGAGAAAACCTTTGATGAATCTGATAACCAAAAAGAAGAGAAGGAGGAAGAAGCTAAAAAGGAACAGGAAGAGGAAACAAAGAAGAAAAAGAAGTTTCCAGAGCCATATCAACCTCCTCTACCCTTTCCCTAGAAATTCCAAAAGGCTAAATTGGATAAACAGTTTGGAAAGTTTTTAGAAGTTTTACAAAAACTCTACATTAACATTCCCTTCACAGAAGCACTTTCTCAGATGCCATCCTATGCTAAGTTCCTTAAAGAAATTCTTTCAAAGAAGAGAAGGTTGGAAGACTATGAGACTGTTGCTCTTGTAGAGGAATGCAGTGTCATATTATAAAATAAAATGCCACTAAAGCTCAAGGATCTAGGAAGCTTCTTCATACCTTATCTTATTGGCAACATAAAAATAGACAAGGTATTCTGTGATCTAGGAGCAAGTGTGAGTCTAATGCCTCTATCAATATGTTAGAAGCTGGATGTGGGAGAGCTTAAATCCATAACAATTTAACTGTAATTGGCTGATCGATCTGTCAAGTACCCTGTTGGCATCCTAGAAAACATCCCTATCAAGGTGGGAAAGTTCTTCATTCCTGTTGATTTTGTTGTCCTAAAAATGGAAAAGGATGTCAAAATTCCTATCATTCGGGGAAGACCTTTCTTGGCAACTGCCAGAGCTATCAAAGATGTTAGGAATGGGCGGTTAACTCTCAAAGTAGGAGATGAAGAAGTGGAATTCAACCTGTTTAGAGCAATAAAGCATAAACTTAAACCTGATGAATGCTTAATAGTTAACATAATCGACAAGCTAGTTGAAGAGGAATTTCACAAAACACATCCTAAAGATCCTCTTGAAGCATGCATAGTGCAGAGCCACACAGTAGATAATGAAAACATAGAAATTGCAGCTTGTGCAAAATCTTTAAAAGCTAGCCCATCCCTACCCTTAGCTCAAGCTCTCCAGGTGGAAGAGTTAAAGGAGGAGCAACCCAAAAGCAAGTCACAAAAAGACACCAAACAGGTACAACTGAAACTTCTGCCCTCCATGCTAAGGTACACATTCTTGGACTCAAACTCTAAATATCTTGTTATTATAAATGCTAGTGCAACACCTTCACTGTAGGTAGTCCGCACATTCTACTATTTCGGCGACTAATGTCTGTTCGGACAGCCAGAATGTCTAGAACTACACTTAAACTATAGTGAGGACATATAAATTGATGAAATAAATATTAAGAAAATATAGGAAAAATTTAGAGAAAATAAAATAAAAATTTAGAGAATTTATTAATTGGTACAAAAATAATAAAAATAACCCGATTAGCAGCATGAAGGGCATTTTAGTCATTTCACACTCAGAGGTGAATTTTGACATAAATGTCAAATTAAAAATTTGAGAGAATTAAAATAATTAAAATAAATTAAAATTATAAATTTTATTAGTGGAAAATGAGAAAAGAAAGAAGAGGAAAAGAAGAAGAAAAGAAAAGAAAATAAAATAAAAAGGTTTATGACAATTTTAAAAAAAATTAAAGTACCATATATAGAATATATAAATACCTATAAGAAGACAAAACGCCACCAACTCATCTTCTTCTTCCTCTTCTCTCTCTCATTGCCGTCTCCCTTGGTTCCTCTCTTCCACCTTTTTCATTCAACCTTAAAGCTTGATTTTCTCCTCACTCACTCACCAAAACCCATAGTCTCCTTCATTAAAAATCATCTCCACCCCATAAGGAAGCTATTGGTACCCATAAAAAGCAAGGGAATTGAAGTTTGCAAGTTGGGTCACAAAGGTAAGTGCAAGATACCACTTTCTCTCTTCTTTAAATCTTATAAGAATGATGAGATGAGTGAGTATCACATGAAAATGAAACAAATGATAAGAAAATGAAATGCCCAAATTTTGACAGCCATGGAACACTTAGGGTTTGATAATTTTAAATGATGAAAATGGGTTCCATGAGAATGCTTGATAAGTTGATATGTTTAGGAGCTTGAATGTGTAGTGTTTGTGCAAATTGGAACTTTGAAACTAGGGTTTGTGTACATGATTTGAGGACTTTATGTAAATGCTTGAAATTGATCTATTGAGTTGAGATTGTTGCTTATAGAAGTGTTATGCATGCCAATTGAAGTAAGGAAGTTGGAGGAAATTGAAAATTGGGAGTGCTTGTTTTCTGCAGGTTGGGACTCAATGAGTCTAGTGTGTTTGATGAACCGTAACTAATTGTGTGTTGCTCCAATTGGTATGAGGCCAATTGGAGGTGAAACTAGACCCATAATAGCCCATTTTCAATGGAGAAATCATGCCCAAATTCTATCCAAAACTTGACATAAACACTACCCAAATCTAGATGACCCTGCACAAAATCCAGAAAATGACCAAATAAATAGTACATATTCATTTGGTCATAACTCCCTCTATATTGGTCCAAATGACCTAAATTTGGTACCATTAGAAAGCTTAGATATAGGGCTACAATTTTCATGAGGACCATTGAACCCAAAAATCCCAAAAGTCAAACCAAATTGCTGGCCTAAGTAAGGTCACAAAACTGCCAAGAATTAGGTTGCCCAGAAACTGCTGGACATAAACTCACCCGGCCAGTTTTGGCAAAATGGCCATAACTTGGTCTACAAGAACTAAAATGTAATGAAACCAAGGGAAAAATGTCCACAAGACACAAAATTGGTATTTTGACCAACACCCAGAAATCAAGAGAACTAGGTCCAATAGTTAGAAAAAGTCACTACATCAAAACTTAAAATCTGGCCAAACTTCACTTGACCCCATAATAGTCTTTTAGTCATATCTCTTATTAGAAAAATCCAATTGGGAGGAGCTATACCTTTCCAGAAACCTAAGAAACAGGGATACAACTTTGTTTTAGAAACCTACCCCAAATTATGAATGAAAGAACCTTGAAAATTGACCTGCAGTCACTGATCTGAACTGAACACCTGTTGGCATAGGATATATGAGTCTAGGTCAGTTATTTGGCCATAAATAATTCCAAAAAACTTGAAAAATTGTGATTAAAAATTCTAAGTGACAACAAGACATAGGGAAACAGTTTCTATGAAGATCATTATGCCTAAAAGTGACTACAACATGTTCCATTAATTAGGTAAATTTAAGTCCAAAGGCTGCCTAGTTAAGGAACCAGAATCTGAAAATGAGTCAGTTATGGTTACCCAACCATAACTTGAGTTCTAAAAATCAAATTGACATAATTCAAAAGGAAAAATAAAGATAAGACATAGGGGAACAACTTCCATGAAGTAAGTGTGGCCAAACAGTGGCCACAAACTGATCAAATGGATAGGTAAATGTAAGACATAAAAACTGAAACTAAAGAAAGGTCCATGAGATAAATTATCTTATGGTAGGAATTTAACCCTAATAAGCCATTAAACACTAAACCACATGAAAAGGGTATGTGGGACCTATTTTCCCACTATAAAGTGACATGAATATTTCAAGTAAATAAGTGATAAAGTTTAATTGCCCATAGTATACCTAGACTATTTATTTAGTGTGGATCAATTGGTATACCAATTAAGGACTACAGATAGCAGTACTGCCTATAGGAATAATCATTAACAGATAAAATATGTCTGACATGATTCTTCTACAAGCTTTATGCTTGCCCGTTGGCCAATGTGCCTAATATTATATCTGCCTTAAATGCCTGCCCGCAGGTTTCATGCATGACATGACCAACGTATACTGGATAGACATATGACTGTCTAACTAGTATACTTCTGTGTATCCAGCTTTTATAATTTGTTATAGGTTTTTTGGGCACTGATAATGATTAATTAAGATTGAATATGCAATAAGTAAACAGAAAAGATCCCAATAATCTTAATTCTTTCTATAGTGCAATAAAAATGTATGTCGCAAGGTGATTTGCGGTCGCCTGGACGAACCTTCACTGAAGTGGGAAAGAATGAGGAGTCGCCACTTTAATTTTAAGGGAAATTAAAGAAAACCATTTGTGAAATGCAAATTAAAATAAAACCACTTCGAATACAGAGATTCTAGGTTTGGGATCCGTAAACGGGTGGGGAAGGTGTTCGGCACCCCACCTCGTCCCTCAATGAGGGTGAGCATATTTAACCTTACGTTCTCTAAAAATTAAAATCGATAGCTACAGGGGTTCGAATGGAAATGTTAATCCTTTTGATAAAAACGAATATTTGATTTTTCACTAATTCGGATTGCCCAGATACATAAGTAAATGAGACAACCTTAGTGAATTGGTGCTGTGTTATGGTTTTCATTTGTGGGATTACTTTGCATATTTATTAGAATTCGATTCGAGAATCGGATAAGAACTCTCCTCCGATCTCTTTTAGATTAAGATTTCGATTGGAGATCGAATAAGAACTCTCCTCCGATCCCTTTAAATATTTATTAGAATTTTTTAGTGAGAATCATATAAGAACTCTCCTCCGATCTCTTTTGAATATTTATTAAAATTTTTGGATTGAGAATCGGATAAGAACTCTCCTCCGATCTCCCTTAAATATTTATTAGATTTTTAGCTTGAGAATCGGATAAGAACTCTCCTCCGATCTCTTTTGAATATTTATTAAAATTTTTGGATTGAGAATCGGATAAGAACTCTCCTCCGATCTCTTTTAAATATTTATTAAATTTTTGGATTGAGAATCGGATATGAACTCTCCTCCGATCTCTTTTGAATATTTATTTATTAAAATTTTTGGTTGAGAATCGGATAAGAACTCTCCTTCGATCTCTTATAAATATTTATTAAATTTTTGGATTGAGAATCGGATAAGAACTCTCCTCCGATCTCTTTTGAATATTTAAAATTTTTGGTTGAGAATCGGATAAGAACTCTCCTCCGGTCTCTTATAAATATTTATTAAATTTTTGGATTGAGAATCGGATAAGATCTCTCCTCCGATCTCTTTTGAATATTTAAAATTTTTGGTTGAGAATCGGATAAGAACTCTCCTCCGATCTCTTTTGAATATTTAATAAAAATTTTGGATTGAGAATCGGATAAGAACTTTTCCGACCTCTTGAAATCTGATTACATCTACACATCATAAGAGCCTAAGACTAAGGGTTATGGCATTCAAAGATGCCGGGGATCTAAATAAGGCTTCTTTTAACTAATTGGTACCTCGTGACTAGACAGGGGATATCAGACTGAATTTTACCGACCTCCTATGTAGTCTCCTTACCAGTATCTTTTGACAGGCGATACCCGATCTGTTCCATTTGCTTATCTGAGATTTGGTTTTATTCCGCCTTATGACGTCTTACCCAATCGTCTTCTGTGTTAGTCTAGTGATTCAACTTTACTATTTTCCTGATTTATTATTCAAACCTTTTATTATTTTAAAGAAACTCTTAAGATACAGTTACCTAAATTTTATCCAACTACTTATACGCTACTTGGGACTAGAACACTTGCATTTAGAAGTAACAAAGATTAAAAAGAATGGACTGATTAACAAAGAAGTAAACTCGAGAATAACCTTCTTCGTGTTTTTTGATGCAATATAAACTTGGTGAAAATTACAAACATAAAAACAAAGGAAATACGTAAAATAAAAACGAGCACTTGATAAAGCAGCGATATAAGCACTCACCTGTTGGGAGCCGAATCTATTGAACTAACTACGGAATCACAAAACATAATAGGACTGTGGGCTGATAGCCTGAGGGCTAAGGTTTGTTTTCAAATGAAGGATACTTTGCTAAAATGCAGTCAGGCCAAAATAATAACCGAGTTTGAATGAAGTTGAGCTTGGGCAGCGAGAGTAGAAACTAAGATAACAAAGAACTGAAAGTGAGAGTGTCACAGGATAATGAACGAACTGAAAATGGAGAGTCTCAATATTCAAAAATCCGTTTATAAGAAAATACTTCAGAAAACTGGTTTCTGAAGTTTTTCTTATGAAAGCTTAAAAATAGCAGAGTAACGAACTGAATTAAGTTTCAGAGTCCTTCCGCTATAGTCACCACCTTTTTTCTTCTGTCCTCCTTGAACAGTTTTCATGCAGGTATTTATAGGGACTAGGAGCTCCCCATGAAGGGTTAGGATTCATTTTGAGGGAGATGGAAGGCTTGGATTTTGAAGGACATGATCAGACCCTTGGGAATTAAAGAGAATCAGGATGAATGGCTGAGATCCTTTTCAGAAATTTTTGTCCTTTTTCTCTTCTGATCTGACGACTCAAATTTTCTTGTCCAGGGTGATCCGAGGGCTGGGAATAAAAGGCGTCGGTCTTGTCGTTTTCTTCTTTGATCCAAGGGCTCCAGGCTAGTCCTTACCAGTAAGATCAACGGTGGAGATTGGGATGTACAGCACTGTCATGACATACTCTGGCACATGTTAGTGTCACGGGCAGTGCAGGGCATTCGGTGGAGATTTAAATGCGCAACGCTTTAACTACCTCGGCTCTAATTATGACGATAATTAGCGGAAGTTATCTTATTCCCTTTGTTTTTCGACCTCCCCTCCCTTCCAATCTTTCTAACACGATCCTTTTCCGCTCTCTCATGCCGGGCTCCCCCTCTTCCGACCTCTCCAACTCCGATCTTCTCCTTCATCCGGGTCCGGCTCAGTCAAAGCATTTATTCCTTTGATTTTTGACGCATCTGCTTCGTTTTCTGCTCGCAATAAATGCTCAGGCTTTCCCTATATATATACCTTCAATGAGAAAGCCCTCCGCATTTGATTTTTTCCTCTTCCTTCTCACATTTCCTGTTCTAACTGCTCCGGCAATATTCCCGGCCATGATAGTGGCTTTTGATCTTTTTCCGATTGTCCTTTTTATTCCCCGACTGAAAATTTATGATCCCAGTGATCGGGAAATTATGATAACCTCATTTGATGATAGTGAGAGAACCAGACTAATTTGCCGACCTGGATCGAGGGCTTCGATCGTATCGATCTCGAATCGTTCGACCGATATAATCGGCGAACTGATTTCGGGCGAGAAGACTACTAATATTCCCCTTAACATTGGTGACTGCCCCTTGAAGTTCATTTGGCTTCTCACCACATTGGATGTCCCGACAGCGGTTCGGTTTCGAGCAATAACATTGATGACGACCTCTCTCATCTTCATGAGAGTCATAATCCCCCCATCTGAGCTGTACATCTGTCCACATCTTTTGATTCAGCCACGAGACTCGGCTTTGACATAGGTCTTTATTAGATGGGATGTACTGCCGATCTTTAAAGATCGCCCCTACGATGTAATCAGACCTTCAATGTAATCCGATCTCTAGAGATCGCCCAAATGATGTAATTCGACTTTTAATGTAATCTGATCTCTAGAGATCGCCCAGATGATGTAATCCGACCTTTTCGAAAATAAAATTTTATTTTGACAACTGTCATTTTTATTATTATTGCATTGACTATTTTCCGATCTCTGATGTGTTTATCCGATCCGCATCCTAACTGAACGACCCTTAACCGATCCGCCTTAATTCACCGATCTGTAACTAGCCGATCTCTTTTATTATGGAATTTCTTGAATATTCGTGAGACGTGTCAGAAAAAGCCGGCGAATCCCGCTAACCGATGCACCGCCTGGAACACTGTGAGCATTAAATGCTCAGATGGGTATAAATAGGGGATGGGTCAGCCAGTTGCTCTCTTATGTCATTTTCAGCATTCCACGAGCGATTCCAAAATTCTCTCGATTTTTCAAGTTCTTCCAACACCGATCAAGCTCCAGTAAGGGTTTTGATCCTACTTTTAGTTTAAATTCTCTATTTCCTTTGAAAATGAGCGGCGCCGAGGGTTAGAGAGCGGCAAGCCCCCCTTCCGTTCAGATCTCGTGGTCGTCTGATGAAGTAGAGGTGGTAGGACTAAGCTGAAGGAACGGAAGCGTGAAAAACACAAGTTTATACCATTGAATTCAAAAATTTTCACCTAGGGTCACATGCACCATGCAAGATTTATTTTTATCTATTTGATTTCAATGATAAACAATATATTAAAACTCTTTTAATATGTTTTTGGATCTGTATTTGCCATTTAAGATTTTAAAATTAATCAGATTAATTTTAGAACCCTAGATTAAATCAAGAACGATTACACTAACCTCTTGATGTGCTGCAGCGATATGCGCCTTTGAGATTCGTCTTGAGGACACGGATGTTGTACCTCTAGCTTGTCCAAACCAATAACACCTATGGCAGCCCTTGAATAGCTTCTAAAGCTTTTTCTATTAATTAGAAAATCAAGTTCTGCCTTTTAAGAGATTAAAGATGTAAACAGGATACTAGAAACAATTTATAGTGTTCTTAATTCAAGAGATTGATGGCTAATCTCTTTGAATTGATGAGAGATGAAGAAGAATGGCTGGAGAGGCTCAAAGTGGCGTGACAATTGAGAGGAGAGGCTGCTGGTTATGTTTTCCATTCATAACCACACTTAAATAGCTAGGTTAACACATTAAACCCTAGCCACATGTCACCTTTTGATTAGCTCTAGGTTTAAGTGACCCAATCACATTGTGCCAAGTGTCAAACCTATATTTAATCTTGATTTTAATCATCTTACATGATTAAAAATATTTGGCAAGCTTATGTGTTATGCCATGTGTCACCATCTCATGGTGCCACGTGTCACAATGAAATGACCAAAATGCCCCTGTGTCTTAATTTTGAGTTCTTAACCCAAAATAATTATTTTCTTCTTCTAATTAATTTATATCAAATATAAATTAATTAATTAATCTCTATTAATTAATTTCTCATCAATTAAATTCATATTTAAACACTTTAAATATAAATTTAATTTATACTACATCCACTAATCTAGATTTGGTTTCAAGTCATGCTAGGGACTTTGCAATTTTATTGCAAACCAAATCTATTTAATTAATCAATTAAACTCTTTAATTAATTAATTAAATCATATTTAAATAGGTGATAACTTGTGTATGTGTGTGACTTACTAGGCTCATCACTAATTGGCAATGAGACATGATATCAACTCTTAATATCATCGAACTCTTTCTTACCATAAATGATTTCTCTAAATCATTTTATGAATCTCATAGACCATGGTTAACACCTAGCATAGCATGCCATGGCCACCCAATTAGTAATAAGGTTTACCTTAAATGAACCTATAATCATATGTTACCATGCACTAGAATCTCTCTGTTACAAAATCCCAACTCAAGTGAGTCATGGTTTATGTCAAACTCCATTTGCTATGAATATTATGTTCTCTTTTAATTCCAGTTCTTGATTAAAAGATTTTTCTCATCGAAACTCTTTTACGAATAAATCTATCTGTCTGGCAGGAACTTGAAACATCAAGAACAATTAAATGAACATAGGATTTTATCTCTATTTACTTAGAGGAACAGATTCCATCTTGATCAACACCTACCTCCATATATAACTAGTAGGAGCCAACACATGCCCATATACCCATACATAGTACAAGTATGAAAGCAGATCAAACTCAAACTACCTATATACAAGATAATCGTGCTATCTCAGGTCTAAAGATTATATGCACTTGATATGATTTATGACAAAACATTGACAAGAGTAAACTCCATGTGCTTGTCATAAGTGTCACCGGTTGACCTACTTATCATTTATAAGTGCCTATCATGTTTGTTATATGGCATGAGACTCACCATTCCATCTTATTTATATCTCATATAAATAACTGGGGAACAAACATGAATACAATCTTTCTGGATAAGTCATGTCCTTATTATGAAGTATCCTCGATTGTGAACCTATTTATGATACTTTGTGCTAGAAATATTGTCACTCATATTCTTAACAACTTAAGAATAATATTTCTAACAAAATATCAATGGACCTTTTCTATTACACATAAATATATTATGTAAACGGAAAAGTGGAAATGCCTTTTATTAGTAAAATATGTACAAGATACATACTAAATGATATGCTCTAGGGCATACTACTAACAATCTCCCACTAGCACTAGAGCCATTCATTACAATATCTTAGACCTATCTTCTCAAGATGTCGGTCTAACTGAGCTTGTGACAAATGCTTAGTGAATGGATCAGCTTGTTTTTAGCTGATGTTATTTTTCTGCGTGGCTATATCGCCTTGCCCAACTATATCTCTGATAATGTGGTAGTGCCTTTCTATGTGTTTGGATTTTAGTGAGACCTTGGTTCCTTAGTCTGTATGACTGCTCCATTGTTGTCCGCGATGTAATGGGCTGGCGACTCAATGGAAGGAACTCTGTAAGTTACATCACGAACTTCTTTATCCGAACGACTTCCTTTGCGACATCGATGCGGCAATATACTCGACCTCGATGAGTGGAATCTGCAATCGTGCTCTGTTTGGAACTCTTCCAATCGATCGCACCTCCATTACAAATGAACACATATCCAGATGTAGACTTTCTATCATCGATATCTGATTGGAAATCAGAATCAGTATAACCATCCAATTGCAAGTCTCCACATCGATTAATCAAGAATAAATCCTTAGTTCTTCTCAAGTACTTAAGGATATTCTTGTGACTATCGATGTTCCAAACCTGGATTGGATTGATACCTGCTAGTCAAACTAACAGCATATGCGATATCCGGCCTAATACACAACATTGCATACATTAAACTTCCAATAGCCGAAGCATATGGAATCCTGGCTATCTTATCTCTTTCTTCAGGTGTCTTTGGAGACATCTCTTTAGAAAGGTGGATACCATGTCTCACTGGTAACAATCCTCTCTTGGAATCAAGCATGTTAAACCTTTTTAACACCTTTTCCAAGTATAGACTTTGGGATAAACCAATTATTCTTTTCGCTCTATCTCTATAGATGCGAATCCCAAGAATATAGGTTGCCTCCCCTAAGTCTTTCATGGAGAATGTATTTGACAACCATACCTTTATAGTCGTCAACATACCTGTATCATTACCCATCAACAGTATGTCATCCACATATAAGACAAGGAAAGTGATAGCACTGTCACTAACCTTCTTATATACACATGGCTCATCCTCATTTTTGATAAAACCAAAGGATTTAATGGCTTCATCAAAACGGATGTTCCAACTCCTCGAAGCTTGTTTCAACCCATAAATGGATCGCTTTAGCTTGCATACCTTGGAACCATCTTGGGATTCAAATCCCCTAGGTTGTTCCATGAAAATGTTTTCTTCAATGTATCCATTGAGAAAAGCTGTTTTGACATCCATCTGCCAAATCTCATAATCATAGTATGCAGCTATTGCTAATAAAATCCTAATTGATTTAAGCATGGCAACAGGCGAGAAAGTCTCCTCATAGTCTATTCCTTGCCTTTGGCGAAACCCTTTCGCTACTAGCCTTGCCTTATAGGTCTCTACCTTTCCATCAGAACCAATTTTCTTCTTGAAAACCCATTTGTTCCCTATAGGTACAATACCTTCAGGTGGGTCAACAAGATCCCAAACTTGATTCTTATACATGGAATCAATCTCGGATTTCATAGCATCAATCCATTTTGAAGAGTCTATATCTGATATAGCTTCTTCATAGGTAAGTGGATCATCTCCATGATCTACTTCTTCATGAGTAGACAACTCTTGTTCTTCTTCATGAAGAAAACCATATCTCACTGGTGGGTGAGATACCCTGGTTGTTCTACGAGGAACAGCTGTAGATGTTTCATCAATGGGTATAGGTTGACTAGATGGATCTATATCCATCGATGCATTGGTTGGTCAGAATTCCCCAATTCTAACTCTATTTGCCTTCCTTTGCCTCCTTCTTGAACAAACTGTTGTTCAAGAAATGTGGCATCTCTACTTATCACAACCTTTTGTGAAGTAGGCAAATAAAAATAATATCCAAAACTATCTTTTGGATATCCAACAAATCGACCTTTTTCTGATCTGGTCTCCAATTTATCAGTGTTCAGCTTTTTGATTTAAGCTGGACAACCCTAAATCTTAACATGCTTTAGACTTGGTTTTCTGCCATGCCATATCTCATAAGGTGTGGAAGAAAGCGATTTTGATGGAATCCTATTCAGAATATATAAAGCTGATTCTAATGCAAATCCCCAAAAGGAGATTGGCATATCAGTATAGCTCATCATACAACGTACCATATCCAATAGGGTACGATTTCTCCTTTCAGATACACCATTCAGCTATGGCGTTCCTGGAGGAGTCAGCTGAGAAACAATGCCATGCTCTCTCAAGTAATAATCAAATTCAAGACTCAAATATTCACCTCCACGATCGGATCGAAGAGCTTTAATATTTTTTCATGTTTGATTTTCTACTTCAGATTTAAATTATTTGAACTTTTGATAGGTTTCATGTTTGTATTTCATCAAATACATATACGCATTCGTTGATTTATCATCAGTAACGGTAATATTATAATGAAAGGCCGCTCTAGCCTTTTCTTTTAACGTACCACATACATCACTATGTATTAGTTCCAAAATATTTTCACTCTTAGCCCTTGTCCAACAAAGGGTGATCTAGTCATTTTGCCTTGAAGGCAAGATTCACAAGTTGGAGTAGGCTCAGAGCCCAATGAGGATAGAATCCCCATTTTCTCCGCTTTGCAATCCTATCTTCGCAACATGACATAACCTTAAGTGCCAAATATTTTTGAACTTGAGTTGGTTTTCACCATGGCATTGCATTCTTTTAGATTACTATACTCGCCGGTGGAAACACTTTCATCGGCAATGGAAACACTTTCTGTTGGCGGTGGAAACACTTTCCTTTGCCTTTGTCACTTTGGTTTTCCTTTTGCATTTAGCTATTTTCTTGGAAGGACCAGGAATCTGAGGTTTCTTTTTCTTATTGCCCTTCTTCTTGTTGGACTTTCCACAGAAGAAGATGCAACAAAGCTACCTCTTTTCCTTTATTGCTCGGCATATTCTTTTGGGCAATAAGCGATGTTGAGTAAACCACTAAGGTGCATACTGTTTAGTCATATGGAAATTTGTCACAAAATTCCCAAAAGACTCAGAAGGGATCAAGGATCAAATCCGTCTGTAGTTGGAAATCCATGTTGAAGTCAAGATGTTACAACTGCTCAATCAGCGGAATCATCTTGTGGTCTTGTTCCCATACATTCTGTCCCTCAGTCATCCTCATACATAATAACTTTCTAGATATCTCTTACCTAGCATTCCTTTTGTGCTCACTATACAACTCTTGTAGGTGAAGGAGGATCTCACTAGCACTGCATGTTCTCATGTTGCTTCAGTAACTCATTACTCATGGAAGCAAGCATGTAACACTTAGCTCTCATATCATGCTCCTTCCACTTGTCCAAAGTATCATGTTCCTCTTGTGTGGCCTCTGGAGGTAAGGGACCAGAACATTTGAATCTAGAACATATCCTATATGTTCAAGGTTCAGACAAGTTTCAAATTTCTTAGCCAATCGCATGATTAGGTCCTGTCAACTGTTGTGATCAAGTATGCTTGCAAGGATATTGGATGGTGGTGGTTGTTTTGTGCTCATTTTTATCGTAAAATTAATCGCAGAAAATAACCAGATTAATTAGTAAATGTATCATGTAATTAACCAAAATGATTATGGTCTTTTAATCAAATTGGTCCTCCCACTAACTTAGCGAATCCTACACTTCCAAAGTAGAAAACGGAAATCCTAGTTGGATGGATTTCTAGTGGGTGATTGAATTCTTATAATTCTATTGATCATCCTCGTACATCCATTATTGGAATTACAATAAACTATAAGTGAGCAACTCCTTGCCCATCACATCTCATGTGAGGTTCAATCCTTTGCTAGCCCCTAATGCTCAAATCTCGTACATCCAATATTGACTTATCTTGCATTAGTTAAGTTGATCCCATTGAGCCAGTAATTATGCAAATAATTTTAATGTCCTCAGGTACATCCAATATTGGCCACCAAACCATTTACATATTTACAACATCTCATGCTTAACAATTATTCTTAAGAAAATCTCTTAAATTAATTGCATCTCATGCAACTATTTAAAATTTCTTAAAATAATTGCCCCAATGGAGGGCTTATGTTATAATTACTTTAATTATAGCATTTCCAACTTAATCATTTGTTTGGAAGATTTTATAGCCATCCTAATTACTATTAAGGTCTCACTTTGCACATTATCCATTTAGCATGCATATATCATATAATTGCATACATTCCCATACATCTCATGCATTCATGGATAAGCGATAAATATGGTATGATCATGGACTTTTAAGGATTCAATTCGAGCCACCAAGAATTGAATCGGGGCATTCCTGTGTGCATTTCATTCATTCATTTTACAAGAGTTGCTGAAGGAGTACATAATCAACACTTGATATTGAATTCCTCCCACGGTCCCACCAATGCTCTTGACCTCCTTGAACTTCTTGCAATCCAATATTACAAAGTAATCCTTGGCATACCAAGGCGAATTTACAAGAACTTAAATAAATGAAATTACAACCCAAAAATTATTACAAACTTAATAATACATGCCCAAAATAAATTAAAATAAATTAATTAATTTACAATCCCAAAGAAACATAAAAGAAATAAATCCAATCACATTGGTCTTTTATAGTCCATGATCATCCATCATGCATATCACTATTTAACAATTAAATAAAACATACATACTTAAATTAAATTGAATATCTCATATTCAACTTAAAAATCCAGATTTGAATATGATTCAAATAAATTTAAAAATTCAGATTTGAATCTCATTCAAACAAATTTAAAATTCAGATTTGAATCACATTCAAACAACTTCAAAAATTCAGATTTGAATCACATTCAAACATTTTTTAAAAAAAACAAATTTGAATCACATTCAAATATTTTTTTAAAAAATCAGATCTGAATTTTATTGAATCAATTTTAAAAAATCAGATTTAAATATGATTCAAACAACTTTAAAAATTCAGATTTGAATCTCATTCAAACAACTTTTAAAATTCAGATTTGAATCACATTCAAACATTTTTTTAAAATTCTGATTTTAATCATAATTTAATTGTGTGATTAAAACAACTAATTAAACACTTTAATTAGTCAAAGAATAGGCCTTAGATCATACAACAATTGCAGAATTAAAAGCCAAACCTTGAATCACCCATGGAACCATTGTTGCCGCCACCAATGGTGGCTTCTCCATGTGTGACGCCACATCTCATGATCCAACCAGCAATGAATCTCTTGATCTCATGATCAAACACACAATTAAATTATATAATCAACAATCTAAATGGCAAATATAGTGGCTCTGATACCAATTGAAGGAACGGAAGCGTGAAAAACACAAGTTTATACCATTGAATTCAAAAATTTTCACCTAGGGTCACATGCACCATGCAAGATTTATTTTTATCTATTTGATTTCAATGATAAACAACATATTAAAACTCTTTTAATATGTTTTTGGATCTGTATTTGCCATTTAAGATTTTAAAATTAATCAGATTAATTTTAGAACCCTAGATTAAATCAAGAACGATTACACTAACCTCTTGATGTGCCGCAGATGTTCGCGCTTTGAGATTCGTCTTGAGACACCAGATGTTGTCCCTCTAGCTTGTCCACACCAAGAACACCTATGGCAGCCCTTGAATAGCTTCTAAAGCTTTTTCTATTAATTAGAAAATCAAGTTCTGCCTTTTAAGAGATTAAAGATGTAAACAGGATACTAGAAACAATTTATAGTGTTCTTAATTCAAGAGATTGATGGCTAATCTCTTTGAATTGATGAGAGATGAAGAAGAATGGCTGGAGAGGCTCAAAGTGGCGTGACAATTGAGAGGAGAGGCTGCTGGTTATGTTTTCCATTCATAACCACACTTAAATAGCTAGGTTAACACATTAAACCCTAGCCACATGTCACCTTTTGATTAGCTCTAGGTTTAAGTGACCCAATCACATTGTGCCAAGTGTCAAACCTATATTTAATCTTGATTTTAATCATCTTACATGATTAAAAAATATTTGGCAAGCTTATGTGTTATGCCATGTGTCACCATCTCATGGTGCCACGTGTCACAATCGTGAAATGACCAAAATGCCCTCGTGTCTTAATTTTGAGTTCTTAACCCAAAATAATTATTTCGTCTTCTAATTAATGTATATCAAATATAAATTAATTAATTAATCTCTATTAATTAATTTCTCATCAATTAAATTCATATTTAAACACTTTAAATATAAATTTAATTTATACTACACATCCAATAATCTAGATTTGGTTTCAAGTCATGCTAGGGACTTTGCAATTTTATTGCAAACCAAATCTATTTAATTAATCAATTAAACTCTTTAATTAATTAATTAAATCATATTTAAATAGGTGATAACTTGTGTATGTGTGTGACTTACTAGGCTCATCACTAATTGGCAATGAGACATGATATCAACTCTTAATATCATCGAACTCTTTCTTACCATAAATGATTTCTCTAAATCATTTTATGAATCTCATAGACCATGGTTAACACCTAGCATAGCATGCCATGGCCACCCAATTAGTAATAAGGTTTACCTTAAATGAACCTATAATCATATGTTACCATGCACTAGAATATCTCTCATACAAAATCCCAACTCAAGCCGGAGTCATGGTTTATGTCAAACTCCATTTGCTATGAATATTATGTTCTCTTTTAATTCCAGTTCTTGATTAAAAGATTTTTCTCATCGAAACTCTTTTCGAATAAATCTATCTGTCTGGCCAGAACTTGAAACATCAAGAACAATTAAATGAACATAGGATTTTATCTCTATTTACTTAGAGGAACAGATTCCATCTTGATCAACACCTACCTCCATATATAACTAGTAGGAGCCAACACATGCCCATATACCCATACATAGTACAAGTATGAAAGCAGTATCAAACTCAAACTACCTATATACAAGATAACTGTGCTATCTCAGGTCTAAAGATTATATGCACTGATATGATTTATGACAAAACATTGACAAGAGTAAACTCCATGTGCTTGTCATAAGTGTCACTGGTTCGGCCTACTTATCATTTATAAGTGTCTATCATGTTTGTTATATGGCATGAGACTCACCATTCCATCTTATTTATATCTCATATAAATAACTTGGGAACAAACATGAATACAATCTTTCTGGATAAGTCATGTCCTTATTATGAAGTATCCTCGATTGTGAACCTATTTATGATACTTTGTGCTAGAAATATTGTCACTCATATTCTTAACAACTTAAGAATAATATTTCTAACAAAATATCAATGGACCTTTTCTATTACACATAAATATATTATGTAAACGGAAAAGTGGAAATGCCTTTTATTAGTAAAATATGTACAAGATACATACTAAATGATATGCTCTAGGGCATACTACTAACATAAGCGTGCGACCTGAACCTCCTAAGGCCTCTATTCCAGCTCGGGGGCAAGCAGCACCATCAAGGCATGTACATTCTTCAGGGAGGGAAAATCTTCCCATGGACGAGCTGCCATCAATCCTTCAAGAAACCGACCTGCAGTCGTTCAGCCAGGAGTACAACATTCGGCCTGATTCATACGAGCTGATTAAGTGTCACGGCGATCTTCGTGCCGATCACTTCTTCGAGGAAAACGATATGATCATGGTATACGAAGAGCAATTAAAGGTCGGGCTGTGGTTCCCCCTTGATGACTTCTTCAAGGAAGTTCTAAAATTTCACCAAGTGTGCATAGTCCAAGTTCACCCGAACTTATAGTGGATCCTAATAGCCTTCAGAGGCCTTTGCCGAGCCAAAGGACTCCGTCCTACAGCTAAGGTGTTCGCCGAACTACATAGGCTAACTCATCGAAAGGACGACGAGTATTGGTTCTTTCAGGCGAAGCCACATTGCGGGCTTTTTATCGATCTACCCTCCTCCCTGAAGAATTGAAAGAATCGCTTCTTAATTCTGAGGAGCAAAATTCCGAACGACTTTGAGGGTTTCACTCGCAACTGGCTGCACCAGGGCCCCTTATGTAACACCCTCCCAGTAGCAACTCCGTACATTCTACTGTTCCGGTGACCGGTGTCGGTCCGGACAGCTAGAACGTCCAGAAAAATATTTAAACTAAAGTCAGGAACCATAATTAACTCAAATATTAATAAGAAAAATTTAGTAAAAAATTTTAGAAATAAAATACAACCAAGTTAAACGAGCCGGTGCCCTAGCGAGGGGTAACCCAGAGGAAAGTTTCGGTTCTTGCAACGAGGAGCCCTAGACCCGGGGGAAAAATTATAAAATAATTTTTGGGACTCTAGAGAAGGGATATTGAGGTTCCTATGGCATTATAATGGCAAGAAAATATTTAGAAAAAATTTTCAATAGGTACAGACAATTTTGACCCGTTAAGCCAAACGGAGGGCATTTTGGTCATTTCTCCTTCAGAGGTGATTTTTGGCCGACTTGTCCAGTTAAGTAAATAATTAATATGACATAAAATATGAAGAAACATTACTAAAAATTAAATTGAAATTGAGTAGTGATGAAAAGAAAAGAAAAATCAAAATAAAGCAATTTATGACATATGATGATGTCATTTAAAAAGTCTCCACCAATCACATTTAAACCACCCTTTACTTAACTAATAAAAGAGATAATTGAAGCTAAAGAATTAAAGAAAACAAACAGCCATCTTCTTCCATAACAGCCGCACCAAAAGAAAGAGAGAGAGAAAGAAAGAGAGACCTCCATTGATGCACTCACCCAAGCTCCAAAACCTAGCCAATTACACCATAAAACCCTTATATGCCTTCATAAAACTTGGTCCTCACACCTAGAGCAAGCTTAGGACAGCAAAAAGAAAGGAAGAAAGTGAAGTTTTGAAGTCTTAGAAGTGGCTCCATTCAAGGTTAGTGCATATTTGTATATAAACCTCTTTTAATCCATGATGGTGACTTCAAATAAGTGAGATTTTGTAACTTAAATGAATAAAATTTGAGTGTATGCACCCCATGGATTTCGGCTGCCCTAGGGAAGGAATAGAATTGAGTGTTTTTGATTGACTTGGAATGAACTACAAATCAAGTTTAAAGTATATAAACATAAGGATATTGATTTAGTTAGTTAACTAGGGTAGTTTGTACACAACTATAAATTTGAGCTAGGGTTTAGGAGAGAAAACTTGACTTGGCTTATGAAATTGTTAAAGAACACTCTAATGGTCAATTAGTGACCATTTTAGGTAAGTTGACCACAATTTGGACTGAAATATAGCTTGGCAAAGTGAATGTGTAGGCTGCCTAAAGACAGCAGCAAGGTGACTGAGATTCCAGTCCACTTAGACAGCCATAACTTTGGCTGTGTAGGTGCAATTGGTGTTTGGCCAATTGGACATGAAACTAGGCTTATAATGGCACATTTTTACTGAAGAAACCATGCTCAAAAGACCAAAGCAAGAGGACCAAAAATTGGCCCCAATCCGGACACTCGCAACAAAGACTGAGAATGACCAAATGAACAAGAATCGCTCATTTGTCCATAACTTACTGTAGATATGGTCAATTGACCTGAAATTTTACAGCAACAAGTTAAGACATAGACAAACAACTTTCATGAAGAAAGCTACCCCAAATTATGGCCAGAACCTATTCAAACATGCACTCACAGTCACTGTTCATGTTACTGTAGATATGGTAATTTCTGCAGAATGGAAATCCGGCCAGCTATGGTATTTGGACCATATCTGGAGCTACAAAACTCCAAATGGAGTGATTTAAAAAATGAAATTCAACTAGACAAAATAAGGAACAACTTTCATGTTTACCATTTCTTCAAATTCCCACTGCAACAGTGTCTAATGGAACAGTAAAGTTGAGTTACAAAAACTGAAAATTCTGCTTCCCTTGGTTTAAACTTTGAAATGGTATAAATGCTTAATGCCAACAAGTTTTGAATGCCAAATGTGGTATATTGAGAGTGCCAAAGTCAATGTACATATTTTCTATTCAAAAGTCAACATTTTTGTTGACCAATGAGGTGAATGTGACACCAAAATTTGAAATTCAAAATTTGAAGAATTTAAAAGTATCAAATGCCCTAGTATACCTAACTATATTGGTTTGGATAGTTTGGCATACCAATAGGGTATTGTGTTAGCAGTACTACGAAAGGCTTTGTGCCTGTATTCATGGCTTTATGCCCGTATTCATGGCTTTTATGCCCGATTATGTGATATCATGGCTTTTTAGCCATACTGACTGCATACATGGTTGACGTTCTGCGTCCCATGGTATGACGGCCCGAGGCACCGCGGTGTCCAGAGCCAACGACCCGTTATCCAGTCCAGTCGTCCAGTATAGGTTACTTGGGCAACCAAATGAATGAAAATGGACAAAGTTAACGAAATAAATGAATATAACAAATACAAAACAAATAATATATATACATGCAATGCCTATCTATTTTCTGCTATTTTCTTTTACTTTATTATTGCACCACTAAGCATTATTGCTTAGCGCGTTGCTTTTGCTACGCGTAGGTTCTGGAGATACAGATCGTGAGCCCAGTAGACCGCAGACTGGGTGAGTCCATCTTGCAGTTCTGCACAGTGTCTGTGTCACCTCACTACCTGTAGTGCATTGGTAGGGCACTAGGTGTCATTTTGTCATTTTGTAATTAAATATTTATTTTCTCATATGTATTTGGATTTATGTAATGCATTTTTAGGTTCATGTAAATAATAAAGATTTATGGTTATGTATGGAAGTAATTTGAGTATTTAATTGTTGTTTATATATGAGAACCCTGAGAAATGATGATTGAGAACTGAAACTGAACAATGTGAGATTTTGATATTGAGACTCTATTGATGAATTGAAGTTGGGATTGTTTGGAAATTATTTGGAAGTGTTTTTAACAGGTTCCGAAGAACTGTTTTCTCCATTTTTAGCCGGTACTCTGCCGGATTTTCTTTAAAATTTTCGGAACCTCAAATAAATAATAATTTTGATAAATGGCTTGAATAAATTATATTTCATAAATTATATTCAAAATCATGATATAAATTAATTAAGGTATATTAGAGTGTGCTGGTACAACGTGTGGCATTACTTATTCAGGTATACTGTACACGGGTAAGGGGTGTCACACCTTACTTCCGAAGCGCATCACCCTGAATAAGGAAGAAGGCCTGATGGTGATGGAACTGAAAGATCAGGCGGCCAGAGAGAAGTTCTCTTATTTAGATGCAGTGACAGCCGAACTGCATCACTAGACAATGGAGTTGATCACTGGCGAAGATCACGGGCTTCAGCTCTCTGACTTCGGCCTCGGTATTTTCTATATCTCTAATCTTTGGGCCTTAGCGATCTCACTGACCTTTTCTTTGTGCATGTATGACGAGCGGTGAGGCTTCCAAGGAGAGCCAAAAGCGGAAGAGGGAGGTCTCCCGGAAAGTGCGCGAGATGAAGCGTTCTGAGTTGCTTCAGACGCCCGGGCAGGATGCTGGGGAAATATAAGGAGGCTCGTCTCAACCCTCGGCACAGCCGATCCCCGACATAGAAGTGGTCCGGTCTCCTCCCCTCCAAGAAGAGCCACCTCCACCTCCTCCAGTCACTTTGAGTGCGGAAGGGGGCCCTTCCCAACCTCCTGTGAGGACCCTTTCGCATGGCCAAGTTCGATCCACTATTTGGAGAAGAACTGACTGCTCAAAGAAAATTCGGGCTTGGCCAAAGTCTTGGGGGCCTTGATCTGCCTTCAAGAGGATCGGAATAGGTTATCCCGAATAATCTTGATGACATCCTGACCTGGACAATGAGCCTGAACGTGGAAAGTTTGGTTAACCAGCACATTGTCCGGGAGAAGGCTCACCGTCTGGGTAAGGAGGTCGAGAAGATGGGTCACGAAGTGGCTTCCCTTCGATCCCAACTTTCATCCGCTCAGAACTACATATCTGAAATTGGGGGGCGAATGAAGTTCTACGAGGATAAGCTGGCCGAGCAAGCTCAAATTCTGGCCGAGCAAGCTCATGTTCTTGAAGAAGTTCGGGTGCTCCGAGCCTGTGAAGTTGCTCACCTCACTGAGGAGCTCAAAGCAAAAGAAGAAGAGGCAGTGACAAGGGAGGCTGGCGCTTATGTGAACGCTCATAGGGATTAGCCGAGCTCAGTAAGCGATATCCCGAGGAGGATATCTCTTGGATGGTGGATCTGGCTCCCCAGGACGAAGGTGAGGATAGTGAGGAGGAGGCTGAGGGTAAGTGAGGAAGCAAACAAAATGTAGATCAGGCTGGGGGTGATCTTCTAGCCGAATGACTTGTATAAACTTGAAATGAAATGAAAGTTCCCCTTTTTTTCAATGAATGGATGTGATCGGAAAGTCTCTAAATTGCATAAGCACTTGATTGTCTAAGCATATTAGAACAACAACTAAAAGTGATTATTAATCTAAGTGTAAAAGGTCGGAAAACACAATAAGCATGAGATCGACTTGGAACCAACACTAAACGGGACTTGGTTAAAATTGGAAATTTGACTTGAACACTTAAGATCGGAATCATTTTTAAACCGGATCGGAACATTTATTATTCCCAAACTTTTAAAAGGGAAATCGGCAATAAGACTGATGACATGAAAGCCTGACATTGGTTCAATCTCTTTTAACAAGAGAGATCGGAAATGTAATTGACTGGTCAGGGGACTTGACAATTGGTTTGAGAGATCGGTGAGGCTTTAAATGATATGGGGACTTAGTATTGATTCGATTCCTTCTGAGGAGAGATCGGAAATGTGATTGGCTAGCAAAGGGAGACTATGTGTTGGGGATCGGTTTCAAAGTTTATTGATTTCGGAGATCGGCCAAAATATGGTGTCGACAGCTGTCCCTCTTTACATAATTCCTACTGGAAAGAAAATTTCCGTGTCAGACCTATATTTTGGACGATTAAAATTTGAAATTTGAAATTAAAGTCAGGAAACTAAAACCCACTTAGGTCGGCACCCTTAGGTTGGTAACAGGAGAGGTTGATTGGCAGGAAATTTAAATGCTAAAAAATTAAAATCAACTTAGATCAAGGAACCAGAGGTTGATTAACAGGAAATTTAAATGCAAGAAAAATTAAAACAACTTAGATCAAGGAACCAGAGGTTGATTAACAGGAAATTTAAATGCTAAAAATTAAAATCAACTTAGATCAAGGAACTAGAGGTTGATTAACAGGAAATTTAAATGCAAGAAAAATTAGAATCAACTTAGATCAAGGAACCATAGGTTGATTAACAGGAAATTTAAATGCAGGAAAATTAAAATCAACTTAGATCAAGGAACCAGAGGTTGATTAACAGGAAATTTAAATGCAAGAAAAATTAAAATCAACTTAGATTAAGGAACCAGAGGTTGATTAACAGGAAATCTAAATGCTGAAAATTAAAATCAACTTAGATCAAGGAACCAGAGTTGATTAACAGGAAATTTAAATGCATGAAAAATTAAAATCAACTTAGATCAAGGAACCAGAGGTTGATTAACAGGAAATTTAAATGCAGGAAAATTAAAATCAACTTAGATCAAGGAACCAGAGGTTGATTAACAGGAAATTTAAATGCAAGAAAAATTAAAATCAACTTAGATCAAGGAACTAGAGGTTGATTAACAGGAAATTTAAATGCAGGAAAATTAAAATCAACTTACAAAGCAAGTCTAATCTCGACACGAGAAGTTCCTCCATGACGAAGTGTACTTAACAGGATCCCGAAGGCCAATGATTAATGGAGGACGAGTTACAAGACTTGACCTACGACCTTATTTCTTCGGATGCCCCTTTTCTGTTCTCGACTTTCCTCTTATTTTGCGAAAAGCGCCCTTGTGGGTTTTCACTTTCCTTTTGCCCATTTGACTAGAAGCGCCCTTCCAGGTTTTCACCTCTAGTTTAGTTTTTTTTTTTTTTTTTTTTAGGCCATTTCCTGCAAATCTCATAGCAAAGTACGTGAGGTTATCAATTTTCAAATCCTAATCTTATGGAAAAATTTTAACTGATTAATAGCGCATTAGATAAAGAGATTGAAGAAGGTCAATACAAAAGAGTGAGTATACGGAAAAGATAAAAGCAAAGAGACAAATGCGAAGAAAGTATGACTTTATTATGGTTTTAAGGAACAAAGATACAGTTTTAAAGAAAAGGGGTACAAGGATAGATCTCACATATTCCTTGTAGTTAGCTTTGAAGTCTCTTAACTGCCATTATTTCAAGTGCTCTGAAGCCTCATGCCATGACGATTTATTTCTATCCTGGGTTTCATGCTCCGTTCCTTATTTCTCCCTTTCGGGTTTTCACCCCTAGATTTTTTTTTTTTTTTTAGCTCGCTCTTTCAGGAGCGCCCTTCTAGGGTTTTCGCCTTCTTTCACACATTTTGCTAGGAGCGCCCCCTTACCCCCCCCCCTCCCTTTTTTTTTTTTTTTTTTTTTTTTTTCCAGGCATAGTATCTCTTGACGGTGTCAGCATTCACAGGTCTTGGAAATTCTTCACCATCCATGTGGGTCAAGATCAATGCCCCACCAGAAAATGCTTTTTTAACCACATAAGGTCCCTCTAGGTTGGTGACCATTTACCCCGGGGATCGTTTTGATTCGGAAGCACTTTCTTCAGGACTAGGTCCCCTGGTTGAAATTCACATGGGCGAACACCTTTGTTAAATGCCCTGGCCATTCTTCTTTGGTATAACTGCCCGTGACATGCCGCCGCTAGCCTCTTCTCATCTAGCAAATTTAATTGGTCCAACCTTGACTGGATCCATTCCGACTCATCAATCCCTTATTCTTTTAGAATTCTTAGAGAAGGAATTTCTACCTCAATAGGTAGTACAGCTTCCATCCCGTAAACCAGTGAGTATGGGGTTGCCCCAGTTGATGTCCTTACAGAAGTCCGGTATGCGTGAAGAGTGTAGGGAAGCATATCATGCCAATCCTTATAAGTGACTGTTATTTTCCGGATTATTCTCTTGAGATTTTTGTTTGCAGCTTCCACTGCTCCATTCATCTGGGGACGATATGGTGAGGAATTGAGATGTCGGATTTTGTATTGATCACATAATCTCTGAATCTTTGGACCATTCAAATTCTTGGTGTTGTCAGTGACGATTTCATTGGGGAGGCCATGCCGGCAAATGATATTATTTTTTAGGAATTTGAGAAATGTGTTCTGTGTAATGTGGGCATATGATGTCGCTTCGACCCATTTAGAAAAATAATCGATAGCCACCAGGATAAATCTATGCCCATTGGATGCCTTAGGCTTGATGAGACCAATCACATCGGTGCCCCACATTGCGAAAGACCATGGTGAAATGAGGTTGAATAGTTGGTGAGGCGGAACATTTATTAGATCTGCGTAGATTTGACACTTACGGCACTTTCGGAAATACTCAACGCAATCCTTTTCCATGGTAGTCCAAAAATATCACTGTCTCATGACTTGCTTACCCATCATATGCCCATTGGCATGGGTTGCACAGTTTCCCTCATGAGTCTCGAAAAGGATTCTCTTCGCCTCTTTTGCATCCACACATCTCAACAATTCGCTGTTGGAGCTCCTTTTGTATAGGGTTTCTCCACTGGGGAAGTATCCCAATGCTAATCTCCGAATCATCCTCTTTTTGTTTTTGCTCGCCCCTGAGGGGAATTCTCTGGTTCTGATGTAAAGCAAGATGTCATGATACCAAGGTTTACCATCAGGTTCTTCTTCGATCATGAAGCAGTAAGCCGGCTCACTCCTTGCTTTAATCTTTAATACCTGAGTCGTCTGCCCTTCTTCCATTTGAGCCATAACAGCCAGGGTGGCTAAGGCATCTGCAAATTAATTCTTGTCTCGACTAAGGTGAGTGAAAGAGATTTCTTCGAACTTCTTAATCAGCTCTAGTAAGTACTTCTAATATGGGATTAGCTTCAGATCCTTAGTTTGCCATTCTCCCTTGACTTGATAAATGATCAGGGCTGAGTCTCCATATACCTCCAACTTCCTAACTTTCATTTCGATGGCAGCTTGTAGACCCATCACACAAGCTTCGTATTCTATGACGTTGTTGGTGCAGTCAAATCTCAACTTGATAGCTATCAGGAAGTGTTTTCCCTCCGGGGATACTAATACAGCTTCGATTCCACTACCGGACAAATTGACAACTCCGTCGAAATACATTTTCCATACATTAGCTGGCTCTTCTTCTCCGCAGTCTATTTCGTCAATATGCTCATCAAGGAACTCAAAATCCAGAGCTTCATAGTCCTTGATAGGGTTTTCTACTAGGAGATCAGCGATCACGCTACCTTCGACTGCTTTTCGGGTCATATAGACAATGTCATATTGGGAGAGTATGACCTACCATTTGTCTATCCTTCCTGGCACGAATGGGCTTTCAAATACATACTTAATAGGATCCATCCTGGAAATGAGCCATGTCTTGTGATTCAACATGTAGTGTTTGAGGCGATTTGTCGTCTGTGCTAACGCTACAGCAAGTTTTCTCTAGGAAAGAGTACCTTGACTCACAATCATTGAACTTTTTGTTCAGGTAATAAATAGCCCTTTCCTTTCGGCCGGTATCATCATGTTGCCCCAAAACACATCCCATTGAGCTTTATTGGACTGCCATATACAAAATCAGAGGCCTTTCTGCAACCTACTGAAACCAATCGGTGGGTTTGATGTGCATCGCTTCATTTTCTCGAAAGCCTCTTGAAAGACTGAAACCCATAGAGTGGTGTTGTTCTTTCGGAGTAGTCTAAAAATAAGCTCAGCCTTAGCGGTGAGATTGGAAATAAACCTTGATATGTAGTTCAATTTCCCCAGGAAACTGTGTACCTCCCTTTCTATTTTTGGGGATGGCATCTCTTGAATGGCTTGGACTTTGTCTGGATCAACTTCTATTCCCTTCTCACTCACTATGAATCCCAATAATTTCCCAGATCTAGCTCTGAATATGCATTTGGCAGGGTTCAGTTTCAGCTGATATTTCCTGAGTCTCTCGAATACTTTCCTCATCACCTGCACATGGCTCTCTTCTCCCCTGGATTTGATGATCATATCATCCACATACACCTCCACTTCTTTATGCATCATATCGTGGAATAATGTGACCATAGCGCATTGGTAAGTGGCGCCAGCATTCTTTAACCCGAATGGCATGACCCGATAACAAAATACCCCCCATTGAGTGATAAAAGCAGTTTTCTCGTTGTCTTCCTCATCCATTGGGATTTGGTTGTACCTAGATGCCCCATCGATACATGAACACCTGTCCAATCCCACAGCATTGTCTACTAACACATCAATGTGAGGGAGAGGGAAATCATCTTTCAAGCTTGCTTTATTAAGGTCCCTGTAATCGATGCACACCCTGACTCTCCCATCCATCTTCATTACTGGGACAACATTAGCTATCCATTGGGGATACTTAACCACTTCCAGAAACCCAGCATCATATTGTTTCTTGACTTCATCCCTAACTTTGAGCAGTGTATCAGGATTCATTCTTCTTAATTTCTGCTTTACCGAGATTATCCCCGGAATTAGGGGAATTTTATGCGTCACTATATGAGGGTCCAAACCAATCATATCATCATAGCTCCAAGAAAATACATCTAGGAATTCCTTGAGCAAACTGATCATATCTTCTAATTCTTCACTCTCCACAACCTTAAGTTCCCTTTTCACTTCTTCCATGCCTAAGTTTACGGTGTGCGTTTCGTCTCCACAAGGCACTAGGGAAGGTTCATCTCTTTCATCTCTTTCTTCTATGAGTTCCACCTCAGAATCACTTGAAGTAATGGCAGTTATGGGGATTTCAAAATTAACCAAAGGAATTTCTGAGTTTATTGAATTATTAGGTGTTAATTGATGAATGGTCCTGAATGAATGAAAATGGAATATATTATAAAGATGGATTTCAAAAGGAAAGAAAAAGAGAATTGGATTTAAAATGCGCTATTAATTCATTAACATTTATGACATAAAAAAAGGGTCAATTTACAATATTACACTTGCCACCATGGACAAAATGATCAAGTGTAGATAACCAAAAGTACTTTACTCGAAATTAAGTACAGGGATGTCCTCTGCTGTCCAGTTGTCCAGGTCTTGCCCTTTAGCTATGGGCGAGACTAGAGCCTCATACAAGGAATCCAGATTGATGACATCGATGGATGGTTCATCGGGTGATTCTTCAATCTCTGTTAGATTTTCAATGACCGGTTTTGTGAAAACCTCTGTGATTCTCGGGACTACCTTCATTTTCCCGGTTTTCTGATCAAATCTTTGATCCCGAAGTCTATTCCTCATCCAGAATCATCCATCCATGAGGGTGTCCTCCTCATAACCCAAACCGCAATGGCCTACCTTCTGGATAGCCGGTATAGGTTCAACAATCCCTTGCAATGCGGCATCTAACCCCTTGCCCTCTTCATACCCATTCCTTGACATCACCTTGGCTACCATAGCCATAGCCCCTTCATTTCTTGAGACGGTTTCTTGTAATTCGAGGGCCTGGAAAGAGCTTTCCAACAACTCCTCAGCGGCTTTCACATAAGGAAGTGATTGTGGCTTGGTGACCAATATGGCTTCCTCCCCTCTCACAGTGATGATTTTGCCGTCCATAATGTACTTAATCTTCTGGGGCAAAGTTGAAGGAACGACATTCGATGAATGGATCCAAGGCCTCCCCAGTAACATAGTGTAGGCAGGTTCAATGTTCATCACTTGGAATGTGACGTTGAAGGTGCATGCGCCAATTTGGAGGGGCAAGTCAATGTCTCCCATCACTTCTCTTCTTGTACCGTCAAAGGCTCTTACCACCATAGCACTCTGACGTATATTTGAACGGTCAACCGGCAGCCTAGCCCAGGTGGCATTAGGCAGTACATTGAGCGTGGACTCATTATCAATAAGGACCTTAACCACTATGCAACCTTTACACTTCACTGTCACATGTAGGGCCTTAGTGTGCGCTAAACCTGCAGGGTCTATCTCTTCTTCCGAGAAAGTGACAAAACTGGACGCCTGGATTTGTCCTACTATCTTCTCGAACTGCCCCGGTGTGATGTCGGGGTTCACAAAGGCCTGATCCAAAATTTTCTGCGGGGCTTGACGGTGCACCTCAGAGCTCAGAATTAGCGACAACAGTGAAATTCGAGCAGGTGTCTTTCTTAACTGTTCCACCACATCATACTCACTTTGCTTCATTATTTGAAGCAACAGCTCCTCCTCTTCTTTAGGTCCGACAAGTTCTTCTCTCTCTGCTTTCTCAGCCTCCTCTTCTGTATTTTCTCGCGGTTCTCCCATTTTACTTTCCCCTTCTTCTTTTCCTTTTCCTCATTCCCGTAACACCTCCCACTTCTGGTTATAAACTCAACATCTGGCTCAAGTTGGGAAGATTTTGTGGCAGCATCGGGCTGAGGATTAGCTTGGGGAGTAGTACTGCTGGTAGGTCCGGCATAAGTCTTTTTGAAATGTTCATGAGGAGTGAAGCACGGTTTTGGAGGTGCCGAAGGTGAAGCAAGATTAGGAGCGAATGTACTGCTTGACACTCCTTGGGTGAAAACTTGGAAATTATAATTCCAAGGTATGGCATGGGTGTTTGTGACAGGGAGCTGAGGCGAGGTTCAGATGATTGTTACTGGTGGGGATGATACTGGGGGTGAGAAAGTGATTCTGTGATTAGGGGTAGAGGCGTTTTGGCCGAGTCGGGCTGTATTTACTTTGCCTTCCATTTTTTACTTTGCCCAGCATCTCAGAACTTTGAGGGACAGTAAGTTCTGAACCTCTTGCTTAAACTCTTCACAATTTTATAGCTCGTGGTTAGCTGCCTTACCATGATAGGGGCATCCTGTCCTATCTTCAGGTTTTGTTATTTGGGGGTAGAGGTAACCTTCCCTTACTGCCATTGTGAAAATTTCCCCAAAGTGAGGAATTAGTTGATCCACCTCTAAGGTCGACCCTTCTCCTTCCAATTCTATCATATTTGCACTATTACCCGCACCATGATTGGGCAATGGGTTTGAGGTAACATTGGGGAGAGAACCATTCCCTTCAATCTTCAACCACCCATTCTCGACAGGCGTGCACCCTCCCCCTGAGTGCCCTGCAGTTATTGGTTGAATGCCCTTGTGCCCCTCCATGATACTCACACCAGGCAGTGGCATCATACCACCTGGGGTACGGTAGCTGGATTAGGTCAAGGGGAATTGGGACTATTTGGTTTATACCGACAAGGTATCAGTATATTTCACTAAGTGGCAGGGGCAGAGGTGGATCAGGATTTCTTGGTGGTCTCGGGTTATTTTGGGGTGGTCTGGGTTGAGCGGGTTGTGGAGGAGGTCTGGGCTAGTAATTTGTAGGTGGTCGATACTGTGGGCACGGGTGAGGATAATTTGGGAAAAGGGGTGGAATGTTTGCAATGGTTTGGCCATGAGGGGGAGGATATGGCCGATAGTTATTTGGAGGTAATGAAGTTTGGGTGTTCTGACGGGTGAAGGAATGCACATCACCCTCTTTCTTCTTGCCGAAACCGGCAGTTTTCTTCGTAGGATTCTCCGTCAACTCCTACAATCGTCCCATCCTCAAATTAGCTTCTATTCTCTCACCGGCTTGGATAATATCCGATAAGCTGTTGGAGGTATTTTCAATCATCAGATTGAAATAACGAGCCTTCAACGTTTCAATGAACAAGGAGCATAGTTCATTGTCAGTGACTGGAGGATATACTTCTGCAGCCTTCTCCCTGCATCTTTGGGCATATTCCTTAAAGCTTTTCCTGTCTCTCTGTACTAGGTTTTGGAGGTCTCTCCTTGTGGGGGCCACATTGCAGTCAAATTTATACTACTTCAAGAAAGCATCTGCCAAATCTTTCCAGAAGGGCAGTTTGCTCCTGGCCAACTGAATGCACCATCTCAGGGCTGCCCCGGAGAGGCTCTCATGGAAGAAGTGGACTAGAAGTTTGTCGTCTTCTGTCAGGGCGGACATTTTAGCAATATAGGTGGCCAGGTGAATGCGGTGGTGTGAGTTCCCGGTGTACTTATCGAAGTCCGGGATTTTGAACTTGAGCGACACCACCACATCAGGAACCAATCTAAGTGACGCCACATCGACTCAACCATACATGTTTAGCCCCTCTATAGCTCTCAATCTCTCTTCTATAGTGGACAGCTTCTCATTTTCTCTTATCTTATTTTCTCCTCCCACTGCAAGAGGTACTCCCCCAGTTGGGAAATGAAGTGCGGAATGAATTGGAGGGATCAGGACTGAAGGAGATGGTTCGGCATTTGAGATAGCCGGATAATAGGAGAAAGGTGGTTCATTATTCAGTGGGGCCGGATTGACAGTGATTGTTGGATCCGGGATCGATGGCTGAAAAGTAAAAGAGGTTGAAGCATGGTGAGAATCAACCGTTGTAGGAGGTGGGGGAGGTAGTGGTAACTTAGGGTCTAAAGTAGGCTTATTATGGGAAATTTCCCTCATTAGTCTCATAAGCTCCGAGACTTGATCTTTCAATTCGGAAACCTGCCCTTGTAGGTTCTGGACTTGTTCATGGTCTTCCATTATCTTCTTTGTTCGTGATCTTGTTAAGTACACTCGTTTAGGTTGAACTACGTGTCTGGTCAGGCTTGCTTTGTTTGAAGCAATGTTGATTTTTTGTAGGGAGCAAAAAAAGTTTTAATGAATTTTGAATTTCGTAAAAAAATTAAAGGTCTTGGTTCGGACAAAGGATACAGTGGCATTTTGAAGCCAAAATAAAATATGTGGAAGAATGATTGCATCAATTTTATCATGGCATCGTTCGATAGTCTGACTGTGAATGACTGGATTGAATGCGCATCTATGATACCTGTCCATATGGCACATCCAATTTTTCACATAACCCTAGCGAGGGGGTGGATTACCCAATCAAAATCCACAAAATATCTCAAATATTACAACCCTTACTCCATAATCAAAAGTAAACTACTCACTATCCATAATGCTTACAAGATATGATGAGTTTAAATGGAAATAAAGCTTTAATCTAAGCTAAGAAGTAAGGAATTAAACACTAGAAATGTAGGAAAGTGTAAAGAAAGAAAGAAATCTGCAAATCTTAGTTGAAAATGGTGTGGAAGGTGAAGATGGCTCTTCAAATTCTGCTCAGCCCCCTCTCCTTTTCTTCTTTGCTCCCTCTCTAAAATGGGAAAATGAGACTATATATAGCATTTTTCTGACATGGAGCCCTAAAATAGTATGTTCTAGGAGGAATACATTAAGGGAATCTTCTGCCAGCTCATTAATGATCTCTTTATGGGACTGCATAAGTGGACTGCATAAGTTATGCATCCCTTATGCGCTACCGTTCTGGGTCACTTATGCGAAGCTGCATGACTTGGTGCATAGGTTATGCACAATTTCGTGAATGTGCATAAGGGAGGTGAGAATGTGCATAAGCTATGCAGTCTCCTTATGCACATTTCGGCTGGTTCTGGAACAGTGATCTTCCTCCTTATGCAGATCTGTATAGCTTATGCGGCAAGTTATGCACAGTTTGGTCAATGCATATTTCAGCTTGAAAACTTGTTTTTGAAATCTTTTTGCTATAGAAGACACTCCTCAATGGCAAAATTCTCTTTAGTCCTTTAAAAACACCATTTTTCCTACAAAACAAAGTAAAAATTACAAATTAGTGCAAAATTGACAACTATGAAAAACTAACTAATTAACTAATGAAATTAGCTAAAAATGACTAATAATCAAATAAAAAGGGTTATAAAATTAGACCTAAATGACTATGCAAAATGTATGCATCAAATACCCCCAAACTCAAGCTTTTGCTTGTCCTCAAGCAAACTTTAAAATGTGGTGCAAAATTTTTAGGGGTGCCTTATCCAAAGTGTTATGAAAATCTCCCATTAAGGTAACTTAACACACCTTTAGCCATACCAACAATCCATGTACCCATCCTTCAAAATGCAAAGAATTTAATGCTTATCCAAGCTTTCACCGCTTAGCCATCAAGTCAATTATCATTCAAAATCTCCAAAACAACCAATCAAAAGAGAGAGTCATGCTCAAAAGGAATTCTAGAACAATCAATAGTCAAAGTGTCTCTATATGGAATAATGGAATTGAATGAATGAATGAATAGTTTTCCAATCCCATAGGCAAATTCCCTACTCCTATCTCCACTAATGTAGCAAGTACTATCAAGAGATCAAAGGTCTTTTTAGGGATGTAATGGGGCTATGGGGTTCAAAATGAGGCTAAGAAGAAAGATGGGTAAAAATGATTCAAAGCATGAGAATATTTTCAATTTTGAGACATAAGGTACACTTTATTATGTATATATATATATATATGTTTTTTTATATATATATATATATATATGGGAGAGAGAAATACAAAATGAGGATTGTCAAGTGCTAGCATAGTTTACAAAACACATAAAAATGGAGGGACATTTTGATACTTTAACTTGTATTTTGCATTTTCTTTTGATGATTGTCCCTAAAATTGCCACCCCCAAACTCATTTCTTTTAATACTTTGGGTGGATTTCTTTCATTTTGAATGACAATGGTGAAAAGCACATATACTAGCACTTTTACAAGGTGACAAGCATTTCTTCTCCCTTTTATTGTCTTTTTTTCTTTTTTCCTTTTTTTTTATTTTTTTTATGTACCTAATATTGTAAATAATTATTCTCATGAAAAGGGTTATAGTGTTTGGTTCATTGGCTAGGTAGCAATAAGGGATTCAAGAAAAATTAGGGATAAAAAGGCTCAAAAGGGGTTTGCAAGGGTCAATTTTAATTAGGAAAAGGGCCAAAGGTTTAAAATGAGGAGGTTTAAATCAAAGAATGCCTAATCATCTCTCTTTTCAAGTATAAGCTGATATTTCGCCTTGAAAGGTTTAGAAAATTTGTTCTAGGATTGGTGAGACATCATTTGACTACCTTATATCCAATAACTCCCTCTAAACACTCCAATCTCTAAAGGACTAGTTGGGTGGCTTTTTGGCTAAGAAGATATAGGCAAGGGATAGACACTTCAAAACTTTGCACTTTTTAGGAAACTTTCAATCCACAAACCCAACTAAAAGGTGAGTCAAATCACTCTCATAGGCACATTTTCAATACTCAAGGGATTTGGCAAAAGATTTTAATGCATGGTGCATGATTCCTAAAATGAGTAATGCATGAACTAAATGGAGGAAGTCTATTTGTATGCAATTTGTACAATTTCTAAGTGATGTATAATGTGTGTGTAAATGTGTAATGAATATGTATGTATGGATGTATATGTAAAATATTTACAATATATGTAAATGAAATGGGATGAGATGCTCTTATACTCAAAATGTGAAAAATAAAGATAAAAATCAAAATATGCACCCCCAAATTCAAAATTAGACATTGTCCTCAATGTCTCATGTAGTGTATTATCAAAAGTCAAAGCAAATAGTAATTACCAGGAATTGTAAAGATTAAGAGCAAAAAGAAAGAGTTACCTGGTATGTAGCAGATGAGAATTCAAGATAAAGGGATGCATAAGAAACTGCATAGGTCATGCAGATGTAAGTGCTGTCCAGAGCATGTGCATAGGTAAGGTGCATAAGCCATGCGGTGCTGCATAAGAGGCAATATATGTTGCATAGGCTATGCAGGACAGGTGCATAAGGGGAATACAACCTGTGCAGTTCTGCAGAAGTAGCAGAAAGAGTTGCACAGGCTGGCAAAATAATTGCATGAGGAAATGCATAGCTGTGCAGTGTATACAAAAGCTGCTGCATGGGAATTGGCAAGGGGAAATGTACAACCAGCAGTAGAAGTATTGAAATATAGACAGAGTATGGGCAAATATGTACAAAAAGGCAATAAGTGCAATAAAAATCAAAGAAGACTAATGTAATAGCTATCTAATAAAACTTCAAAAGAAACAGAATTTAAAATAAACTAATTCAGAACAAACAAACAAACATAATCCAAAACAAACTATAAATGGTTGAACATATTTACAAAGAAAAGGTTTCTACAAGATTGAACAAAAGTAAAATAAACACTAATCTATGTCTATTGTTTTTCCTTTGTCCAAGGATGTGGCTAAGGGCTTGTACGCCGATCGTCGAAAAGATGGTGCCGAGGAGGTGATGGAGGTGGGGGTGGCATGCCCAAAAAGATCATGAGTTGCTTCACCATCTCCTTCAGTTCTTTCTGTTTGTCCCTGGTTTCCATGACAAGGTCAAATAGCTGATCATGACGATCCTTTAGTGTATCAAGACCACTGTCAAGCTTCCTATCCACAAAGAATATATCATCACTAAGCCTTTCAAGATAGGTGAATAAGGCTTTAGTGTTGAATGCAGGAGGTGCTGTGGATGAGGAAGGTTCATCTGTAGGAGGTATGGGCTGAGCAGAGGTAGTTGGAATGTCCTGTGTAGGCTGAGGGGGTGGGGTAGGTGTAGTAGGGTGCTGTGGGACTGGTGTGAAAGGTTGGGTTTCTGGTTGTGCAATAGGCTCAGTTTCTGCTGCAGGGTGGACAGGATCAAAACATGACAGAGTAAACCCTGTTTTGGTTAAGTGTGCAGTATCAAAATATGAAGTGTCTTCAAGTGCTGGTATTGAGTGCTCCGCAGGATTAAAACCAAAATGCTTGGCTATGACAGTGATAAGCCCACCCAAAACAATATCACCTATGGATTTGGTGGCAATGTGCAAAGACATGTTCACAAAAGAAGTAACCAGAGATACCTTAACTTTGTGAAATGCACACCATAACATAAATAGTTCAGATTTTCCCACAAAGACTGTAACTAGTCCCTCTGCCCAATATGGTGCTAGCCATCAGCCTATGAATAAACCTAAGTGCAGGGTCAAGGATTTGTGATGTTTTGGATCTTCCAGCAAAGAAAGTTTGAGGTTGGTTTGTTATGATTCTCCAAAATTGGGCAGGATTCCAAATGCCCTTGTTAGCTACCTCTACTCCAGTATGTGGTACTCTAAATAACCCATCAATTGCAAAACCAAAAATGCTATGAAATTGGTCTAATGACAGTTCTCTATTTTGCCCCAAGCATCTAAATTTCATAATTGGCTTATGGTCTACATCATGCAAATTGAGGGTAGCAGAGAATGAAGAAATAAACTCCAAAACTAGAATTGGATAAACTACCTCTTGCTTATGCACAAATTCTGTCCAACCCATACCATCAAGAAATGTAACTACATTGTCAAATAAGCCAAGAGATTGTAAAGCATCAGCAGATATATACCTAGTGGGTTGTACCTTCCTATCCTTAAGGCGCTTAAAAGCTGCTTTTTGAATCATATCAGGGAGAGGCCAGGGTAGCTTTGATACAAATGAGGATGCCGAAATTGTCTTTTTGCTAGAAGAGGGTGTAGAGGGTGGAGCTTTTGGCTTTTTGGGAGGCGGTTCTGACAATGGGGTGGGTGGGTCTTTGCGTTTGGACAGAGGAGGGGCAGAGGACATGGGTCGCACGGATTTGGACCGGATTTTGCGTTTGTATGTGGTTGGGGGAGGTGGTGGGGGTGTCGTTTGTGGTGGAGGATTAGAAGTGGGGTGTATCGATGACAATGGAGAGACTTCGAGGGGAGAAGCGGGGCGGGAATGTGGAGGGGAATCCATTGCCGATGGAGAAGAGATAGGGGGAAATGAAAATGTAGGGGGAAATTTAGGGTTTTCGTGATGAGAGTGCTAGTGGAGAAGATGGGAGAGAGACGGCGAGAATGCCGGAAGGAATGGAGGTTGAAGGGCGGTCGTGGGGTGAAGAGTCGGGAAGTGGAGGTGGGAAGTTTTGTTTGCCGAAAATGAATTTGAATCGGGTTTGAAAGAGACTGCATAAGGGAAAAATGATTTATGCATAACCTGTGCACTCTTTTGTACATGTTTCAGAATGATTTAAACTTCAAAGAAATGGCTTATGCACAAGTGCATAGGTCATGCACTGTCCTTATGCATGTTTCGGTGACCCTTGAAATGTTGAGGAGTGAAGTCATGCGGGAGTGCATAAGTTATGCACTCCCCTTATGCATCTCTCGGCAGAAGTGGTGTTTCAGAGAATTGGGTCATGCAGAAGTGCATAGGTTATGCACTCTACTCATGCACTGTTCGGCAATTTTTGGAATTTTGGTTGGTGGTCATGCAGATGTGCATAAGCTATGCACTCTGCTTATGTACTCTTCGGTGGGTTTTGAAATTCAGAATTTTTGGTTATGCAGAAGTGCATAAGCTATGCACATTGCTTATGCAGGTTTCGGCAACTATGTTTTTTTTGGGTTCCTGGTCATGCAGATGTGCATAGGTTATGCACTATTTGAATTTTTGGAGTTCCTGGTTATGCGGAAGTGCATAACTTATGCACCTTCCTTATGCACCCCTCGGCAAGATTGATTTTTCTGGGTTTCTGGTCATGCAGAAGTGCATAGGTTATGCACTCTGCTTATGCACCCTTCGGCAGAATTGGAGTTTTGGATTTTTAGTTATGCAGAAGTGCATAAGTCATGCACTCACCTTATGCAAGTTTTGACAGATATGAAATTTGACAAAATGAGGTTATGCAGAGTTGCATAAGCTATGCACTCTCCTTATGCACTTGCAATAAAAGTAAAAAATGGCAAGAATTGTGGTTATGCAGGATTGCATAAGCTATGCAGTTGCTTATGCACAATTCAACAAAATTAAGATTGCAAAGGAACATGATTTGCAAGTGTGAAAAATACCCTAAAATGAAGAAATATAATTCCATGAAGCATAAACCATGAGAAATTTTCACCAAAAACATATCAATATATACAAAGTGTATCAAAAAGGCATCACACAAGCATGTAAAAGTGGATCCTACATAAAAGATTTTTGAGAACTATGCCATTTTGAGTCAAATTCTGCAAATCAACATTTAGCACATAAAACTCCATAAAATCTGCATGAAGTTGCATCTAACCACAAATGAGAAATGAACTCTCCAAGTTTTGCCAAGAAAATGCAGCATTTCTACCTTGAATTCTACAACTCAAAGAAGCTCAAAGCTGCAAAAATGACTCACTTACCACCATATTAACATTATAAGCACAAGTATTAAAAAGTTACACACCCAACCTCATCAAAACACAAGCCATTTGCTGCAGACACCCTTTTTGCATGAACCAGATAGCAGCTTCAGCAGTTCACCAACCTTCCTCTATTTAAATACATCCAACCTCATAAAAAACATGAGCCATTTTGCTGCAGACACCCCTTTTTGCAGCAGAATGTACATTTCCTCAGATAAACCAGACAGCCTCCCGTGACAAAGTTATGCAGCAAAAACTTATCAGTTCTTTTGAAGGACAAAATTTTTTCAAGTTAAGAATTACTTTCCCAACAGTTCACCAGCCTTTCTTCATTGAATTACATCTACAAGAGACAAAATTTAACAATGTCAAAAATTGAATTTGGGGAGATTCAAGATAAAAACAAAATTAATGAAAATGAAAGTAAATCAACAAAAGCAAAATAAAGGACTTGGGATGCCTCCCAAGAGGGCTATTTTATAGTCCTTAGCTGGACTCTTCATGAATTTCACTGAAAAGAGGTGAGGGATTGGAGAGCTTGTACGCTTTGCTCCCTTTATTGGGTCTCCAGTTATGTAATGCTTCAATCTATGCCCATTGACCTTAAAATTCCCAGATTTTTCACTCCAAATTTCTATTGCTCCATAAGGGAAAACCTTAGAAACTCTATATGGACCAGTCCACCTTGACTTAAGTTTTCCAGGGAACAATTTAAATCTTGAGTTGAACAACAAAACTAAATCACCTTCTTTGAATTCCTTTTTCCTCAGATGCTTATCATGCCAAACTTTAGTTCTTTCTTTGTAAATACGGGCACTTTCATAAGCATCCATCCTCAATTCCTCAAGCTCATTAAGTTGTAACAACCTTTTTTCACCAGCTTGCTTATGATCAAAATTCAAGGTTTGAATGGCCCAATATGCTCTATGTTCTAGCTCCACAGGTAAATGACAAGACTTACCATACACCAACCTAAAGGGAGTAGTTCCTATAGGGGTTTTGTAGGCAGTCCTATATGCCCATAAAGCATCATCTAGTTTGATAGACCAATCTTTCCGAGAATTGTTCACTGTTTTCTCCAAAATATGCTTGAGCTCTCTGTTAGAAATTTCAACTTGTCCTGAAGTTTGAGGATGGTATGGGGTAGCTATCTTGTGCACTACACCATACTTCCTCATTAAGCTTTCAAATTGCTTATTACAAAAATGGGAACCCCCATCACTAATTATAGCCCTAGGAGCTCCAAATATGTTCAAGACAAATTTCTTCAAGAATTTTACTACCACTCTAGCATCATTAGTTGGAGTTGCAATAGCTTCCACCCACTTTGACACATAGTCAACCCCAACTAAGATGTATCTATTACCATATGAAGGAGGGAATGGCCCCATAAAATCTATTCCCCAAACATCAAATAATTCCACTGCAAGAATATTATTTAGGGGCATTTGATCTCTTTTTGACAAATTTCCACTCCTTTGACATCTATCACAATCCAACACAAATTTCCTCACATCCTTAAAAAGATTTGGCCAAAAGAAACCAGCTTGCAAAATTTTACTAGCTGTCTTAGAGATGCCAAAATGACCTCCATAATCAGAAGCATGGCAATGATGCAAAATACTCTGTACCTCCTCTTCAGGAATACATCTTCTAATTAGACCATCACAACATCTCCTAAAGAGTAAAGGATCATCCCATCTATAAAACTTCACCTCATGCAGAAACTTTTTCTTTTGTTGCCATGTCATACCTAGAGGTAAAACTCCACAAGATAGATAATTCACAAAGTCTGCATACCAAGGTAATTTAGCAACAAGAGAGAAAAGTTGTTCATCCAAGAAAAACTCATCAATAGGGATTTCATCCAATTCTTCACCATCCAATTTTAACCTACTAAGATTATCAGCAACTACATTTTCAGCTCCTTTCTTATCTCTAATCTCCAAATCAAACTCTTGTAGCATCAGAATCCACCTAATGAGTCTAGGCTTGGCCTCCTTTTTACGGAGCAAATACCTGATGGCTGCATGATCTGAAAATATAACCACTTTTGAGTCAATAATGTAAGGTCTGAACTTTTTCAATGCAAAGACAATTACCAAAAATTCCTTTTCAGTTGTTGCATAATTTGTTTGAGCCTCATCCATTGTTCTACTAGCATAATAAATAGCATAAGCCTTTTTGTCCTTTCGTTGACCAAGAACAGCCCCAATTGCATAGTTGCTAGCATCACACATAATTTCAAAAGGTAGGCTCCAATCAGGTGGTTGCATAATTGGTGCAGTAATAAGAGCTTGCTTCAACCTGCAAAAGGAATCCAAACACTCTTGGTCAAATACAAATGGTGTATCATTACTTAACAAATTAGACAAAGGTTTAGCTATTTTAGAAAAATCCTTAATAAAGCGTCTGTAGAACCCGGCGTGTCCTAGAAAACTTCGAATTCCCTTGACATTGGTAGGAGGAGCCATCTTCTCTATCACTTCAACTTTGGCTTTATCAACCTCTATTCCTCTGTTAGACACCAAATGTCCAAGCACTATCCCTTCCTGAACCATGAAATGAAACTTTTCCCGCTTTAACACAAGGTCGATTCGCACATCGCTGCAAAACTCTAGAAAGGTTAGCCAAGCATATATCAAATGAAGATCCATAAACAGAAAAGTCGTCCATAAAAACCTCCATTATGTCTTCAATGAAATCTGAGAAGATTGCCATCATGCACCTTTGAAAAGTGGCTGGTGCATTACACAACCCAAATGGCATCCTTTTATAAGCAAAGGTTCCATATGGACAAGTAAAAGTGGTTTTCTTGATCATTTGGATGGATAGGGATTTGAAAAAAACCTGAATATCCATCTAAATAGCAAAAATAAGAATGCCTAGCCAATCTTTCCAACATCTGATCAATGAAGGGAAGTGGAAAATGATCTTTTCTAGTGGCAACATTTAATTTTCTATAATCTATGCACATTCGCCAACTAGTCACCGTTCTAGTGGGAATTAATTCATTATTTTCATTTTTGACCACTGTCATTCCACCCTTTTTTGGAACAACATGTACTGGGCTCACCCAAGTACTATCTGAGATAGGGTAAATGATCCCTGCATCAAGCAACTTCAAAATTTCCTTTTTAACAACTTCTTTCATATTTGGGTTCAACCTCCTTTGATGTTCAATAGATGGCTTACAATTTTCTTCCAAAATGATTCTATGCATGCAAAAGTGTGGGCTTATTCCCTTAATGTCATCTATGGTGTATCCCAAAACTTTTCTAAATTGTCTCAACACTCTTAACAACTTATCCTCTTCTACAGTACTCAAATTTGCATTTACAATTACTGGATAAGTGTTATTAGTGCCAAGAAATTCATACCTGAGCTGAGAAGGAAGTTGCTTAAGTTCTACCTTAGGTGCATCTTCTTCCTTGAATGATGGTTGCTTAAATTCGACTTTTTCCTTTTGTGTGAGTTGAAAAACTGGAGCAGAAATGAATGGTGGACTTCCCTCTAAGTGTTGAGTATATGCAGCTACATGAGGGTTGTCATAATCTAAGCCTCCTCCATGAACCAAACAATTTTCAAGTGGATCTTCTGGATATTTCTTCCTGAAATGTTCTTCAACCAGCTCATCAATGATATCAACTCTCAAGCAAGTATCAGCTTCAGAATGATGCTTTTTCATAGTGTTATTAATATTGAAAACCAATTGCTCTTCACCAACCCTAAGAGTCAGCTTTTCTCCTTTCACATCAATCAATGCTCTCCATTGTAGCTAGAAAGGGTCTCCCTAAGATAATTGGAATATTAGAATCTTCCTCCATGTCCAAGATGACAAAGTCAACAGGTATATAGAACTTTCCAACCTTCAGGGGCACATTCTCCAAAATCCCTTTAGGATACTTGATTGTTCTGTCAGCTAACTGAAGAGAAATGTGGGTTGGCTTTAGATCTCCCATGTTGAGCTTCTCATAAATAGAGAGGGGCATAAGGCTAACACTAGCCCCTAAATCACATAGAGCTTTTGTAGAACAAGACTCTCCAATGTGGCATGGAATTGAAAAACTCCCTGGATCCTTAAGCTTTGGAGGAAGTTTCCTTTGGAGGATAGCACTACATTCTTCTGTCAAAGCTACAGTTTCATCATCTTCAAGTTTCCTCTTGTTTGAGAGAATTTCTTTCAAGAATTTTGCATAAGAGGGCATTTGTGAAAGAGCATCAACAAAAGGCACATTTATGTAAAGTTTCTTCAAAACCTCTAAGAACTTCCCAAATTGCCTATCAAGCTTGGCTTTGTGAAATCTTTGTGGAAAGGGCTTGTAGGGCCTGTGGAGGTATATATTTCTCTTCTTTTTCTTCAAATTTCTCCTTACATTTTTCTGCACTCTCTTGTTTTTCACTCTCATAAGTATTTTTCTCATTTTCTCTCTTCTCACTGTTTTCACTCTTCTCATCATTTATAACTTCTCCACTTCTTAAAGTAATAGCTTGACACTGCTCTCTTGGATTTTCTGGTTGACTTGGAAGCTTTCCAAAAGATTTAGCACTTGAGGAAGATGCTTGTTGTGCAACTGGTTTTCCAAAGATTCTGTGTGTTTGCATCTGCTCCACCTTGCTTTCACCTCTCTCATCTCCTCATCACGCTTATTTTGGTTGGCAAGAATCATTGCAATAAAGCTTCATGGTGGAATTTCGTTCTTCGCTTTTGGTGGAGGGTTCATATTTTTCTCACTGAAAATTAGGCAGTGGTTGCCTATTTTGCTGATATGGAACTTGACTCTGCTGTTGTGGTTGAAAATTCTGATTTTGAACTTGATTTTGCTGATTTCCCCATGAAAAGTTGGGATGATTCCTCCAATTTGGATTGTAAGTTTGAGAATAAGGATTCCCCATTTGCTTGTTTCCATAATTACCAACATATGCTGCTTGTTCTCCATAATCTATTCCACAGCTGGTAGTTTCCTCTGCATAAGCCACTTGTTGTGAACTTCCAGCTGATGATGATGAACTAACCAACATACTCAAATCTTCCATCTTCTTAGCAAGGACATTTGTAAGTGCATTAAATTTTGCATTAATCATGTTGAATGGATCAAGATCATATATTCCAGCAGCTTGCCTTTTCTGAGTTGGAGCTGGTCCTCTTGGACTACTCCAAAGATGAGTATTCTTTGCAATTTTCTCTAATAGCTCATAAGCTTCATCTTCATGCTTTATAATAAAATCTCCTCCTGTTTGAGCATCAATGATTCCTCTGATTGCAGGAGTGACATTTGTGTAGAAATTCTGATTTATCATCCATTTTGGAATGGCATGATGTGGGCATAATCTCTCTAATTCCTTCCATCTCATCCATGACTCATAAAGAGTTTCATCTTCTCTTGGTCTGAAAGTCCATTTGATTCCTCAGTTCTTGAGTTTTTCCAGGTGGAAAATATTGTGCAAGAAATGCATCAGTGAGTTGCTCCCAATTTGTAATGGAGTTGTGAGGTAAAGAATCAAGCCAATCCAATGCTCTATCTTTCAAAGAGAACGGGAATAGCTTCAATCTTGCTGCATCATCAGACACTCCAGGTTGTTTTTGCATGTCACATATCATAGCAAACTTCTTCAAGTGTGTGTGTGGATTTTCAGAAGGATGTCCTCCAAATTGAGAATTCTGAATCATTTGAAGAACTCCAAAATCCATCTTGTAACTATTTGCATCAATCCTTGGTCTTGCTATGCTCTCTCTCAAATCATCAAAACGTGGAAAAGCATGATCCATCATACTTCCCCTAGGCACGTTTGCATTAACAACTTCTTCCCCTTGGGCTTCATTTTCATTATTTTGACCATTTCCAGCATTACCAACACCAATTCTAATTCTTTCATCAGCCATGTCTGCTTCTAATTCAGTCTCTCTCAAAGCTTCCTTCCTTCTTCTGGTTTCTTTCTTGTTGGCCTTACAAAATTTCTCTATTTCAGGATTGAACAATAAGGATGTGTCACTTGAGCTTCTAGCTCTTCTCATAAAAGATTAAAGTACCTGAAAAAGAACAAACAAACACAAAATGAAAAGATAACAAAGATAAAACTAAAAACAACTAAAATGATCAAGAATTCAATCTTAAACAAACAACTCCCCGGCAACGGCGCCAAAAACTTGATGTGTCCCGACCGCAAGTGCACGGGTCGTACAAGTAGTATAGAAAAATATCGATCCCACGAGGAGTTGTGTTAATGATTGAATTTTCGATATAAAAGTTGACTAAATTGAAGTATTCATGAAATTAAAATAATGAATTAATGGGTAATGGAGTACGAAATCTAAATGTACAAATTTAATATTCTATTCAACAATGTATTAATTAAACTAAAATTGCATCAAATTGAAATAAGCAAGTTCAAATATGGCAATATTTAAAATGGCAAATGATTAAATTCGATTAGAAATTAACAATGGTAAAAAGGCGATTCCGGAGTTCGGGATTTCATATTCGAGCTATTTTGGGATTTTAAATTGGTTATCCAATCTTATGAAACTTATGGGTTTTAAGGAGATTAATTCTTAAATCCTTTGAATTCCCTTTCGAGTGAGACAAAGAGTGCCTTAATCAAACTAATCCTACTTTCGTGGAGCTAGAATTAATTAAGACCCATTAAGTTCTTTGATTAATCTGTGAATCCTCTCAATCCTTAGCCTATTTCTAGGTCTAAGTTAATTAAGTCCAATTTCTTGATTATCTATCACAAGGCCTTCTCCTTTCGGTGCTTCAACCATGGATTATGAACATCACTTAATGGGATCCTACACTAAGCATGTCATTAAGCATACATGAAATGAATAAAACTCATTAGGACCACAAAATATGGATTACCCAATCAAAATCCACAAAATATCTCAAATATTACAACCCTTACTCCAGAATCAAAAGTAAACTACTCACTATCCATAATGCTTACAAGATATGATGAGTTTAAATGGAAATAAAGCTTTAATCTAAGCTAAGAAGTAAGGAATTAAACACTAGAAATGTAGGAAAGTGTAAAGAAAGAAAGAAATCTGCAAATCTTAGTTGAAAATGGTGTGGAAGGTGAAGATGGCTCTTCAAATTCTGCTCAGCCCCCTCTCCTTTTCTTCTTTGCTCCCTCTCTAAAATGGGAAAATGAGACTATATATAGCATTTTTCTGACATGGAGCCCTAAAATAGTATGTTCTAGGAGGAATACATTAAGGGAATCTTCTGCCAGCTCATTAATGATCTCTTTATGGGACTGCATAAGTTATGCAGTCCCTTATGCGCTACCGGTTCGGGTCACTTATGCTAAGTCGCATGACTTGGTGCATAGGTTATGCACAATTTCGTGAATGTGCATAAGGGAGGTGAGAATGTGCATAAGCTATGCAGTCTCCTTATGCACATTTCAGCTGGTTCTGGAACAGTGATCTTCCTCCTTATGCAGATCTGCATAGCTTATGCGGCAAGTTATGCACAGTTTGGTCAATGCATATTTCAGCTTGAAAACTTGTTTTTGACATCTTTTTGCTGTAGAAGACACTCCTCAATGGCAAAATTCTCTTTAGTCCTTTAAAAACACCATTTTTCCTACAAAACAAAGTAAAAATAACAAATTAGTGCAAAATTGACAACTATGAAAAACTAACTAATTAACTAATGAAATTAGCTAAAAATGACTAATAATAAAAAAAAAAGGGTTATAAAATTAGACCTAAATGACTATGCAAAATGTATGCATCAACATAATGGGGCTGCTGTACTTCCATTATCCCAGCAGAAAGTTCATCTTCTCCATTTCCATAAAACCTGCCGAATTGAGAAGAAGAGAAGTCCACCATTGACGTTTCCTTAAAGCTTCATCTAACCCTTCCATTTCACCTTCAATCACTTAGGTCCCTTCATGAAAAATTGTCTACACATCACAAGGAAGAGTTTGATACCAAATTTAAGAAGTTTAATCAAGGTTTAGCAAGCTCCAACCATAAGGTAAGTTAGCATTTTTGAAGATAGCTTTGTTAAATTTTGTGTGCATGTTATGGGTGTTGGATTTGTGAAGAAATTTTTAAGTTTGAAGAGTTATTGAGATATCCATTTTTGGGCAGCCATGTATTCATGTATTGATGAAGTATTTGTACATATAATTGATGAGAATTATGTTGGTTATGGTGATTTAATATCCTAGTAAAATATTTCATATGTATAAGGTGATTTTTGCACTTGGATGAAAATTGATGATTGTAGGACACTTTGGTATTGAGGAAGAATTTTGGCAGCTTGGGGATTCTTGAATAAATGTGTGTGTTCATGAAGGTGGTGGCAGAATATTGACATAGAAGTTTGATGGATATGTATATAGATTGATATTGTAAAGTGTATGTAAGATTTGTAATGGTTAGGTGTGTATGTGATTGTACTTAGAACTTGTAAATGTGAATTATACTTGGTGTGTTGAGGATAATTGTAATCTGCCCAAAGTAATGTTAATGTAAAGTGGAATATGTTTTTGGTAATGTACCAAAACAGATTTGGTAGGGAAGTAAACATATTGCAAGGTAAGTGTGTGATTGATGTGTGTTTAAGCAAGGTAACTAAGGGCAGTGTACATTTTAGCCAATAAGTTTAAATGTGTAACCTCAATTGGTATGAGACCAATTGGAGGTGGAACTAGGCACAAAATGTGCCAACTTTCATTGAGAAAGCATACCAAAATTCTGCTTGCAAGGTGACCTAAGAAAATGACCAATTCGGATTAGGTACAATTAGGACCTGAAAAATGACCAATTGGGCAGCAGTGAGTGTTTAGGCCATAACTCACTCAAAACAGGTCCAATTGACCTGAAATTTTAACCATGAATAGTTAAGACTCATACCTACAAGTCTTATGAAGAAACCAAAACCCAGAAATGACCAGACGCAAGTCAACAAGCTTGCACAAGTTCGGGTCCAAAAACTGGCCGAACCAAAGTTGACCAAATTGACCTAAAATTGACCTAATTTGATGCCATTTGACCAGCAATAGTATAATGACCGTAACTTGGTCTACTTAACTTGGATTGACCTGAAATTTTGCCCCGCGTGCAATAAGACATAGATCTACATGTTTGTAGTTTTGACCAAAATCCGAAAATCGAGGGAACTAGATCGTCCGGCTAGGTCAAACTAGTATCCCGAAATCCAGCAATTTGCAATGAAATGCAAGAAAACGCAATATACATAGAATTGAGTTTGGTAACATGTACTAACCCTAAAACCCTATCGAATGTGACATATAAAGGACACTAAAATCTAATTTACCTCGAAAACATCGAGGGTCGGTATATTAGGTGATTAAGCAAATAAAGGAGTTCAGTGAATTACTTATCGAACATTATCGTTAGAGACAATTTAATTTAGTACTGAAACACTTCAAATTGTGTTTCTCAGTTAACAAGGACTCAGCAAAAGGGAAAGAAATACTGAGTCAAGACCAGGAGACAAATATCAGAGGTTTGTGCACAACAACTATTTCTTTTGAATTATTTTCAATTGAAATAAATATTGACTATTTGTATATTATTGTTTTAAATTGTGGAAATGTATTTGAATGAATATTTATTGCTTGAAAAGCATTGTAAATGATTTGAAACTGTGAGAAATTGTTTGAATGACATTGATGGATACTTATTGATTTAAAAGCATTGGAAATGGTTTGAAACCACAGCTATCATGTATATTGATTGTATTCCTCATTAGCTTGTCTAGTGGGACGAATTGAATTCCCTCTCTGGCTGAAGTGTTGAGGTGTGTGCCTGTTGAGGACGAATTGGATGAGTACTCATATTTTTGCTAGCTAGCTATGTCATTCCTCATTAGTCATCGACTTTTGGGACGAATTGAATACCTCATTAGCCATTGGCTCTTGGGACGAATTGAACTATGGATCATGATTAAGCTGTGTGTGATTTATTGATATGTATTGTGAGATTGTGAAATGGATTTAAACTCTCATTGATATATATTGTCTTTTGAATTCAAACATGATCTAACTTATGAAAATTATTGTGATATTGACAAATGGAGTTTAAATTCTTATGGACAATTACTGTCTTGAAATTGACTATGGTTTTAAGTATCCACTATTGATATGATTTATGAATTGTGATTTAAATTGTATTTGGTTAATGTTGTGCACCACTGATACATTGTCTCAGCGATAGCTTTTTATTGCTGTCGCAGGTAGAGAGACAGACAGCGTGAGACTAAGTGCATATACCTCCAAAGAAGAGATTTTTGGGTATAGTGAGTATACCACATTTGGCATTTTGTCTTGTAATGTATGACCTTTGTATGTACATTTTGTTTTTGGTTTTGAGCAGTTGTAAATTCAAATTGTACCTTGAAGTTGTAAATTAATTATGAGTTATTTGACTTGTGAAAATTGTATTATATTTCCTTATCTCAGACTTTGAAAAATTTCTATGGAATTGAGTTGATAAATTGTTGTGTTGAGAAATGTATTGGAGTTGAGATTTGGAAAATTATTGAAGTGTCTTTTACAGGTTTTCTGAAGAACTATTTTTATCCAAAATACAGATGGCACTCTGCCAAAATTTTTATAGAAATTCCAAATAAATCAAATGAGTTAATTGTTTCGCTTCAGTTCACCAAAGTTTTTAATACCTGTAAATAGTGCTCACCACTGTAAAATAAGTAAGAAAAGTTTTTAAAATCCCTTGTAGTGTATTTAATGGGTTATCAGTAGACGGAGTTAGTAATTCATTAGGTATACTACGGGATCATGTTATGCCTTACAGAGGGGTAGGGTGTGACATGTTTTAGTGGTATCAGAGCAAAGTTTTTAAACTCTGTTTTCACCTGTTACTTGAATGTTTTGTCTTCATAGTACAACTGCTCAATATCATTGTTTGATACATACAGTACATTACATTATAAAAATGCACTAACAGGAGGAAATCTCCTTGTGTTATTTGTTCAGGAGATCTTAAATCCTCGCATTGAATATGGAAGAGGGTGATAGTTCAGTCGATCAATCTATTGAGGCTGAGGTGCAAGGGGATGCCCCAGGCCTATAAAATGTTAGTGGTTCAGCAGCACCAGCCCCTGCATGAAGGAACGGAAGCGTGAAAAACACAAGATTATACCATTGTATTCAAAAATTTTCACCTAGGGTCACATGCACCATGCAAGATTTATTTTTATCTATTTGATTTCAATGATAAACAACATATTAAAACTCTTTTAATATGTTTTTGGATCTGTATTTGCCATTTAAGATTTTTAAAATTAATCAGATTAATTTTAGAACCCTAGATTAAATCAAGAACGATTACACTAACCTCTTGATGTGCTGCAGCGTGTCTGCGCCTTTGAGATTCGTCTTCAGGACACCAGATGTTGTCCCTCTAGCTTGTCCACACCAAGAACACCTATGGCAGCCCTTGAACAGCTACTAAAGCCTTTTCTATTAATTAGAAATTCAAGTTCTGCCTTTTAAGAGATTAGAGATGTAAACAGGACACTAGAAACAATTCCTAGCGTTCTTAATTCAAGAGATTGATGGCTAATCTCTTTGAATTGATGAGAGATGAAGAGAAATAGCTGGAGAGGCTCAAAGTGGCGTGAAAATTGAGAGGAGAGGCTGCTGGTTATGTTTTCTTTTCATAACCACACTTAAATAGCTAGGTTAACACACTAAACCCTAGCCACATGTCTCCTTTTGATTAGCTCTAGGTTTAAGTGACCCAATCACATTGTGCCAAGTGTCAAACCTATATTTAATCTTGATTTTAATCATCTTACATGATTAAAAAAACATTTGGCAAGCTTATGTGTTATGCCATGTGTCACCATCTCATGGTGCCACGTGTCACACTGTGAAATGACCAAAATGCCCCTTTGTCTTAATTTTGAGTTCTTAACCCAAAATAATTATTTTCTTCTTCTAATTAATTTATATCAAATATAAATTAATTAATTAATCTCTATTAATTAATTTCTCATCAATTAAATTCATATTTAAACACTTTAAATATAAATTTAATTTATACTACACATCCAATAATCTAGATTTGGTTTCAAGTCATGCTAGGGACTTTGCAATTTAATTGCAAACCAAATCTATTTAATTAATCAATTAAACTCTTTAATTAATTAATTAAATCATATTTAAATAGGTGATAACTTGTGTATGTGTGTGACTTACTAGGCTCATCACTAATTGGCAATGAGACATGATATCAACTCTTAATATCATCAGAACTCTTTCTTACCATAAATGATTTCTCTAAATCATTTTATGAACCTCATAGACCATGGTTAACACCTAGCATAGCATGCCATGGCCACCCAATTAGTAATAAGGTTTACCTTAAATGAACCTATAATCATATGTTACCATGCACTAGAATCTCTCTGTTACAAAATCCCAACTCAAGCTGGAGTCATGGTTTATGTCAAACTCCATTTGCTATGAATATTATGTTCTCTTTTAATTCCAGTTCTTGATTAAAAGATTTTTCTCATCGAAACTCTTTTACGAATAAATCTATCTGTCTGGCCAGGAACTTGAAACATCAAGAACAATTAAATGAACATAGGATTTTAACTCTATTTACTTAGAAGAACAGATTCCATCTTGATCAACACCTACCTCCATATATAACTAGCAGGAGCCAACACATGCCCATATACCCATACATAGTACAAGTATGAAAGCAGTATCAAACTCAAACTACCTATATACAAGATAACTGTGCTATCTCAGGTCTAAAGATTATATGCACTGATATGATTTATGACAAAACATTGACAAGAGTAAACTCCATGTGCTTGTCATAAGTGTCACTGGTTCGGCCTACTTATCATTTATAAGTGCCTATCATGTTTGTTATATGGCATGAGACTCACCATTCCATCTTATTTATATCTCATATAAATAACTTGGGAACAAACAAGAATACAATCTTTCTGGATAAGTCATGTCCTTATTATGAAGTATTGTAACACCCCTAAGTTCGGTAGTGCGTTCTACTGCTCCGGTGACCAGTGTTGTCCGGACAGCTAGGATGCCTAAAACCGTACTTTGATATGAGAGAGGAGACATAAAATAATGAAATACAAGAAAAGAAAAACAAAGAAAAAATCATAGTAAAGAAATGTGATCAAGTTAAACGAGCCGGGAAACCTAGCGATGGGTGACCGCACCGGGAAGTCACGGCGTGGACCGTTGACTAACCCTGGACTGCGGGGAACCCTGGAAAACATTTTTTGGACATAAATAGACCCTTATTGAAGTATAAATCTCATTAGAAAGATTAAAGAAAAATTAAATAATTAGTACAAAGAAAAGTGAGAAATCGAAAAACAGACAAATTACGATTATTCAGAAAAATCGGAAAGCCACGAACAGGGCATGATGGTCATTTGACATCCCGAATTGTCTTTTGACCTAAATGTCCATTAAAAATAAATAGTATTACACTTAGAAAATGAAATGAAAAATTAATTTGGTGGTACCTAAAATAAATTGTGGAAATAATGGGTTAAATGTGGATTAATTGAAAGTTAACTTATAATATGTTTTAATTTTAGTTAGTGGACCACTATAGGATTAATTAAACATGAAATATGGCTGAAGTGGTCCACTAACCATCTGAAATCCCATCTTCCTCAAATCCTATCAAATTGACGAATTGAAGAACCCTTGAAAACCTCCATTGACGTTTTCTTTGAGCTTGATTTCCTCTCTCCATTTCAACTCCATTCACTTAGGTTCTTTCATGAAAAATGGTCTACACACCACAAGGAAGATATTGATACCAATTTTGGGAAGTTTGGTGAAGGTTTAGCAAGTTACAAATAAAGGTAAGTTTGCATTTTTGAGAAATCCTTTGTTAAAGTTTTTGTGCATGTTATGGGTATTAGTTTGGTGAAGGAAAATTTTGAGTTTGAAAGGTTATTGTTATTTTCATTTTGGACAGCCATGGGTCACGTTTATGATGAGGTATTTGTGCATATAATTGATGGGAAAGAATGTTAATAATGGTGATTTAGTAACTTAGTGAGTTATTGCATGTTTATATGGTGAATTATGCACTTTGATGGGAATTGGCATATGGTACGGCAATGTGATGTTGATGAATGATTTGTGGCAGCTTGTGGACACTTGAGAAATGGTGTATATTGAAGGAAGAGTGGGCAGAATATTGACCTAGAAGGATTGATGATATGTATGTGAATGAATGTTGTAAAGTGTATGTAAAGTTTGTAATGTTTAGGTGTGGTTGTAATGGTATTTAGAAATTGTAATTGTGAATGATATTTGGTGTGTTGAGGGTGATTGGAATCTGCCCAAAATAATGCTAATGTAATGTAGAAAATGTTTTTGGTAATGTGCCAAAACAGTTTGGTAGGGTATGGAAGTAAACCTTGCAAGGTGAGTATGTGTTTGAAGTTGGGGTGTGAAATGCATATTGAGGGCAGTGTATATTTTAGCCTATAACCTTGAATGTGTAACCTCAATTGGTATGAGACCAATTTGGGGTGAAACTAGGCACAAAATGTGCCAACTTTCATTGAGAAACCATGCCAAAATTCTGCTTGCAAGGTGACCTAAAAATTTGACCAATTCGGATTAGGTGCAATTAGGACCTGAAAAATGACCAATTGGGCAGCAGTGAGTATTTAGGCCATAACTCACTCAAAACAGGTCCAATTGACCTGAAATTTTAACCATGAATAGTTAAGACCCATACCTACAAGTCTTATGAAGACACCAAAACCCAGAAATGACCATAAGCAAGTCAAACAACTTACACAAGTTCGGGTCCAAAAACTGGCCGAACCAGAATTGACCAATTTGACCTAAAATTGACCTAAAATGGTACCACTTGACCAGCAATAGTGTAATGACCATAACTTGGTCTACTTAACTCGGATTGACCTGAAATTTTGCACCGCGTGCAACAAGACCTAGATCTACAAGTTTGTAGTTTCGACCGAGACCCGAAAACCGAGGAAACTAGATCGTCCGGTTAGGTCAAACCAGTGTTCCGGAATCCAGCAATTTGCATTAAAATGCACTAACCGAGGAAATGACTTTGGTAAAACATACCAAACCTAAAACCATATCGAGTGTGACATATTAACGACACTAAAACCTAATTTACCTAAAACGCATCGAGGGTCGGTATATTAGGTGATTAAGCGAATAATTGAGTTCAGTGCATTATTTACCAAACCCCATCGATAGAGACAGTTTAATTTGGTACTGAAACACTTCAAATTGTGTTTCTCAGTTAACAAGGACTCAGCAAAAGGGAAAGAAATACTGAGTCAAGACCAGGAGACAAATATCAGAGGTTTGTGCACAATAACTGTTTCTTTTGAATTATTTTCAATGGAAATAAATATTGATTATTTGTATATCATTATTTTAAATTGTGGAAATGTGTTTGAGGAATATTTATTGATTGAAAAATATTGTGAATAGTTTGAAACTGTGAAAAATGGTTTGAATGACATTGATGGATACTTATTAATTAAAAAGCATTAGAAATGGTTTGAAACCACAGCTATCATGTATATTGATTGTATTCCTCTCTAGCTTGTCTAGTGGGATGAATTGAATTCCGTCTCTGGCTGAAGTGTTGAGGTGTGTGCCTGTTGAGGACGAATAGAATGAGTACTCATATTTTTGCTAGCTAGCCATGTTATTCCTCATTAGTCATCGACTTTTGGGATGAATTGAATACCTCATTAGCCATCGGCTTTTGGGATGAATTGAATTATGGATCACGATTAAGCTGTGTGTGATTTACTTATGTGTATTGTGAGATTGTGAAATGGATTTTAAACTCTCATTGACATATACTGTCTTTTGAATTCAAACCTGATCTGACTTATGAAAAATTATTGTGATATTGAGAAATGGAGTTTAAATTCTTATTGACCTTTATTGTTTTAAATTTGACTATGGTTTTAAGTATCCACTATTTACATGATTTATGAATTGTGATTTAAATTGTATTTGGTTAATGTTGTGCACCACTGAGACATTGTCTCAGCGATAGCTTTATTCTTTGTCATGACGAGAGACAGACAGGCGTGAGACTAGGCTGCACATACCTCCAGCGAGAGATTTTTCGGGTATAACGAGTATACCGCTTTTTGCATTTTGTACTGTAATGTATGACATTGTATGTATATTTTCTTTTTGGTTTTGAGCAGTTGTAAATTAAATTGTACCTTGAAGTTGTAAATTAATTATGAGTGTTTTGGATTGTAAAAGTTGTATTATACTTCCTTATCTCGGACTTTGAAAAATTCCTATGGAATTGTGTTGATAAATTGTTGTGTTGAGAAATGTATTGGAGTTGAGATTTGGAAAATTATTGAAGTGCTTTTTTTACAGGTTTTCTGAAGAACTGTTTTATCCAAAATACAGATGGCACCTTGCCAAAATTTTTACAGAAATTCCAAATAAATCAAATGAGTTAGTTGTTTCACCTCAGTTCACCAAAGTTTTTAACACCTGTAAATAGTGCTCACCACTGTAAAAGAAGTAAGAAAAGTTTTTAAAATCCCTTGTAGTGTATTTAATGGGTTATCAGTAGACGGAGTTGGTAATTCATTAGGTATACTACGGGATCATGTTATGCCTTACAGAGGGGTAAGGTGTGACAAGTATCCTCGATTGTGAACCTATTTATGATACTTTGTGCTAGAAATATTGTCACTCATATTTTTAACAACTTAAGAATAATATTTCTAAAAAAATATCAATGGACCTTTTCTATTACACATAAATATATTATGTAAACGGAAAAGTGGAAATGCCTTTTATTATTAAAAATATGTACAAGATACATACTAAATGATATGCTCTAGGGCATACTACTAACAATGCGATCTGCATGATTTCTGCTTTCGATTCGCTCGTGAGATGTGCAATGTTCCAACAAATGGCTGTAATGTGCCTACTCAAGTCCCAATCTGAGACACGGTGGTACAACCACAGTCTCCTACGAGGTAGTATGACAAATTGATGAAGTATGGGGCTACAGAGTTTAAGGGGACAGTAGATCCTCTAGAAGCTGAACAATGGTTAGAGAGGATGGATAGGGTGTTCAAGAAGCTACATTGTATAGAAGAACTTAGATTTGAATACTCAGTGTCCTTACTATAGGGGGATGCTTATGACTGGTGGAAAACCATTCCCCACAGTCTGGTAGAGCCTGCAGTGCTAACATGGAATGACTTCCTCAGGGAATTCAGGCAGAAATATGTCCTTGATGCTTATGTAGACCAGAAGCTGCAAGAGTTCCTAAGTTTGAAACAGGGGAACAGATTAGTGGCTGAGTATGAAAGAGAATTTTCCCGCCTGAGCTATTATGCAGTAAGTTTGCTTGCTACCAGCAGGGAGAGATGCAAGAGGTTTGAAACTGGCTTGTAGCCCAGTATCAGAGTACAAGTGATCGGCTTCAAACACACTAACTTCTCTGAACTTGTTTCTCAAGCCCTAGAGTTGGAAAGAGTTGAGTTTGAGACTGCTCTAGAGAAAAAGAGATCAGAGAAGACAGAGAAAGAGGGAAAGTCGGTGAAACGAGTTCAGTGGTCATCTTGGGAAGAGGAAAAACTATGGGGACATGGCGGAGGTGGCAAGAAATGCAGTAAGGGAAGATATTCGGGACAGAGACCTCCCTATCAGTCGTGAGTACAGAGGTTCCTACCCTCCCGCCAATGTGAAACTTGTGGAAAAAATCATGGTGGGATATGCTAAAAGGCTATTGGAGCTGTTATAGCTGTGGAGGCACAGGACACTTTGCCAAGGGCGCACGATGAGTCGCGAGTTGGACCACCTCCTACTACTGCTGCGAAGGGTCGATTGAGCCACTGTCACGAGTTCACAACCACCCACAGAGGTAGAAGCGAGGGTAGAGGTAACCCAGAGCAGCCAAGGCACGATAAAACATTCAGAGCAAGATAGTGCTCGATCGAGTCTATGCCATGAGACAGAGGAAGAGGCGAGACATCGATGTTGTGGCTGGTACCTTCTCAACTTTTAACCAAAATGTATTTGTGTTATTTGATCCGGTTCTACCCATTCTTATGTGAGTGCTAGCATCATTGATTGCATTCTTTGTTCCATGTACAAAAATGGACTTTGAGGTGCTAGTAACAAGTCCACTAGGACAGAAGTCGAGTTAATAGAATGTATAGAGATTGACCTTTGGTGATCCAAGGACACACTTTCTGTCGATTTCATTGAAATGCCCTTGAGAGATTATGATATCATCTTGGGCATGGATTGGTTAGCTAGGCATCATGCCATGATTGATGTAAGTGAAAGCAGTCACTTTTGGCCTTCCTCGATCTGATGATGTGGTGATAAAAGGGAGAGGCGATTATTGCCATCAAACATCATTTAATTTGCACTAGCGGAAAAATGATCGAGAAAGGGTGTGAAGCCTACTTGGCACATATGATAGATACCCAAGTGGGAGTCCAGCGTTGAAGGACATCCCTACGATTACATGACTTTCGGATGTGTTTCTGATGAATTGCGGGATTACCTCGGAAAGAAGTGCATATTGAAATTAATGTTATTCCTTGTGTGGATCAAATCTCAATAAATCCATAAAGAATGGCACAATCAGAGTTGAAGGAGTAGAATATACAATTGCAAGAACTACTTGAAAAGGGCTTCATCCTCCCTAGTGTGTCACCTTGGGAGCACGGTGTTGTTTGTTAAGAAGAAGGATGGTACTCTCCGCTATGCATTGACTACCTGGTTGAATAAGGTGACAATAAAGAACAGATATCCATTGCCTCGCATTGATGATCTGTTTGATCGATTGAAGGTGCATTGTATTCTCCAAAATTGATTTGCGATCTGGTTATTATCGATTGGCGGTGCAAGAGCGAGTATTCCAAAAGCGCTGAGAACTCGATATGGCCACTATGAATTCCTAGTAATGCCATTCGGGTTAACAAATGCTCTAACTGCTTTTATGGATCTGATGAACACTGTCTTCAGACCATATCTTGATCAATTTGTGGTGGTGTTTATTGATGACATTTTGATATACTCGAGGAGTGCAGAGGAGCATGATAGACATCTGCGGATTGTATCGCAGATTTTAAGGGAGAAAGCGACTATACGCCAAATTATCGAAGTGTGAATTTTGGCTGAAAGAAATCTCCTTTTTAGGACATATTGTGTCAGCTGAAGGATCAAGGTAGATTCCAGCAAGGTAGAAGCTATCCCTAATTGGAAGCCGCCAGAACATCACGAGAAATTCAGTTTTAGGTCTAGCTGGATATTACCGTCGGTTTGTGAAGGGGTTTTCTATGTTATCTTCTCCAGACCAAACCGCCGGAAAGATGTAAAATTTGGTGGACGGATAAATGTCGTGAGTTTTGATGAGTTGAAGAGGTGTTTAACTGAAGCTCCAGTCCTCACTTTACCTACTCCAGGTAAAGAATACACAGTTTATAGTGATGCTTCTCACAATGGGTTAGGCTGTGTACTGATGCAAGATCGGAATGTCATTGCTTATGCATCACGCCAGCTGAAACTGCATGAGAGGAACTACCCAACACATGATCTAGAGTTAGCAGCTATTGTTTTTGCTCTGAAGATCTGGAGACACTATTTGTATGGGGAGAAATGCTACTTTTACACAGATCACAAGAGCTTGAAGTACTTAGGCACCCAGAAGGAATTGAATTTGAGGCAGAGGAGATGGTTAGAACTCATCAAAGATTATGATTGCTTAATAGACTATCAGCCAGGGAAAGCAAATGTGGTGGCTGACGCCTTAAGTCGCAAGACTATGGCAAATCTCAGAGTTTCTCCTATGTCCATGGTATGTGAATTGAAAGCACAAAGATGCGGTTTAGAGATTGATGATGAGGGACAGATGAGTTGCTTGGTATATACGGCCGGTGTTGATTGATCGAGATCAAAATGGTCTGCTCAGTGATGAAAAGTATCGAAGCTCTTGAAAGAAGTCGGTAGGGCAAGAAACACGAATTCTCTGTGAGAGATGATGGTTTATTGCTACATCGAAGCGAGTGTGCGTTCCTAGTGATGTGGAATTGAGACAAATCATTATGAAGGAAGCACATGAGTCTCCATTTGCTATGCACCCTGGTGGAACTAAAATGTACAGAGGGCTGAAAGAGCATTACTGGTGGATGGGAATGAAAAGAGATATAGCTGAATTCATTTCCAAATGCCTAACTTGTCAGCAAGTAAAGGCAGAACATCAAGTTCCAGCTAGTTTGTTACATCCTTTGTCAGTACCATAGTGGAAATGGGAATGAATAACTATGGATTTTGTTACAGGACTTCTAAGGACACAGAGTAGTCATGATGCAGTATGGGTTATAGTTGACAGATTGACCAAGTCTACTCACTTTTTGCCAGTTCGAATGGACTATAGCCTGGAAAGATTGGCCAGATTGTACATAAATGAGATTGTAAAACTGCATGGAGTGCCAGTATCAATTGTGTCTGACAGAGATCCTAGGTTCACTTCTAGATTCTGGGGTAGTCTTCAGAGAGCCCTAGGAACTAGATTGAACTTCAAAGACAAAGATTCCACCCGCAGACGGATGGCCACCGAGAGGGTTATTCAGATATTGGAGGATATGCTACGGGCTTGTGTGATTGAATTTGAAGGTAGTTGGGATACACACTTGCCTTTGATTGAGTTTGCTTATAACAACAGCTACCAATCAAGCATTGGGATGCCTCCATATGAAGCTTTGTATGGTAGAAAGTGCAGAACTCCTCTATGTTGGGATGAGGTAGGTGAAAGGAAGATGATTGGGCCAGAAATTGTTCAGCAGACAGAGGAAAAGATCAGATTGATTAGAGATAGATTCAAGGCTGCATCAGACCGTCAGAAGTCCTATGTTGATATGAAAAGAAGAGATATTGAGTACGCAGTGGGTGATAAGGTATTCCTCAAAGTTTCTCCTTGGAAGAGGATTATGAGATTTGGCAGAAAGGAAAGCGAGTCCTCGTTTCATCGGACCATATGAAGTTCTGGAAAGAGTGGGTCCTTTGGCATATCGGTTGGCATTACCTCCAGAGCTAGCAAGGATACACAGTGTCTTCCATGTGTCCATGTTAAGGAAGTACAGATCTAACCCATCTCATGTACTATCAGTTGAAGAGATTGAAGTAAATCCAGACCTCTCATATGAGGAAGAACCCATAAAAATTCTGGCTTATGAGGTGAAGCAGCTGAGGAATAAACAGATACACCTAGTTAAAGTGCTGTGGAACCATCATTCAGGCCAGGAAACTACTTGGGAACGTGAAGAGGATATGAGGAGACAGCACCCACAGCTGTTCAGAGACTAATGCCAGGTAAAATTTCGAGACGAAATTTATTTTAAGGGGGAGAGAATTGTAACACCCCAAAGTTCGGTAGTGTGTTCTACTGCTCCGGTGACCAGTGTTGTCCGAACAGCTAGGATGCCTAGAACTACACTTTGACATGAGGGAGGAGACATAAAATAATGAAATATAAGAAAAGAAAATACAAGAAAAACAAAGGAAAAATAATAGCAAAGAAAGGTAATCAAGTTAAACGAGCCGGGAAACCTAACGATGGGTGACTGCACTGGGATGTCATGGCGTGGACCGTTGACTAGCCCTGGACTGCGGGGAACCCTGGAAAAAATTTTTAGGACTTAAATAGACCCTTATTGAAGAATAAATATCATTAGAAAGATCAAAGAAAAATTAAATAATTAGTACAAAGAAAAGTGAGAAATCGAAAAACAGACAAAACGCGGTGTTACCGAAAAATTTGGAATGCAACCCGAACAGGGGCATTATGGTCATTTGACATCCCGAATTGTCTTTTGACCTAAATGTCCATTAAAAATAAATAATATTACACTTACAAAATAAAATGAAAAATTAAATTGAGGGTACCTAATACAAATAGCCAAAATGGAGTGAAAAATGTGTAAATAAAACATGTAAGCTTATTATATAGTTATAATTGAGTGAGTGGGCAACTAAAGGAATATAATAGACACATAATGGGGCAGCTGTACTTCCATTATCCCAGCAGAAAGTTCATCTTCTCCATTTCCATAAAACCAGCCGAATTGAGAAGAAGAGAAGTCCACCATTGACGTTTCCTTAAAGCTTCATCTAACCCTTCCATTTCACCTTCAATCACTTAGGTCCCTTCATGAAAAATTGTCTACACATCACAAGGAAGAGTTTGATACCAAATTTAAGAAGTTTAATCAAGGTTTAGCAAGCTCCAACCATAAGGTAAGTTAGCATTTTTGAAGATAGCTTTGTTAAATTTTGTGTGCATGTTATGGGTGTTGGATTTGTGAAGAAATTTTTAAGTTTGAAGAGTTATTGAGATATCCATTTTTGGGCAGCCATGTATTCATGTATTGATGAAGTATTTGTACATATAATTGATGAGAATTATGTTGGTTATGGTGATTTAATATCCTAGTAAAATATTTCATATGTATAAGGTGATTTTTGCACTTGGATGAAAATTGATGATTGTAGGACACTTTGGTATTGAGGAAGAATTTCAGCAGCTTGGGGATTCTTGAATAAATGTGTGTGTTCATGAAGGTGGTGGCAGAATATTGACATAGAAGTTTGATGGATATGTATATAGATTGATATTGTAAAGTGTATGTAAGATTTGTAATGGTTAGGTGTGTATGTGATTGTACTTAGAACTTGTAAATGTGAATTATATTTGGTGTGTTGAGGATAATTGTAATCTGCCCAAAGTAATGTTAATGTAAAGTGGAATATGTTTTTGGTAATGTACCAAAACAGATTTGGTAGGGAAGTAAACATATTGCAAGGTAAGTGTGTGATTGATGTGTGTTTAAGCAAGATAACTAAGGGCAGTGTACATTTTAGCCAATAAGTTTAAATGTGTAACCTCAATTGGTATGAGACAAATTGGAGGTGGAACTAGGCACAAAATGTGCCAACTTTCATTGAGAAAGCATACCAAAATTCTGCTTGCAAGGTGACCTAAGAAAATGACCAATTCGGATTAGGTACAATTAGGACCTGAAAAATGACCAATTGGGCAGCAGTGAGTATTTAGGCCATAACTCACTCAAAACAGGTCCAATTGACCTGAAATTTTAACCATGAATAGTTAAGACCCATACCTACAAGTCTTATGAGACACCAAAACCCAGAAATGACCAGAAGCAAGTCAACAAGCTTGCACAAATTCGGGTCCAAAAACTGGCCGAACCAAAGTTGACCAAATTGACCTAAAATTGACCTAATTTGATGCCATTTGACCAGCAATAGTATAATGACCATAACTTGGTCTACTTAACTCGGATTGACCTGAAATTTTGCCCCGCGTGCAATAAGACATAGATCTACAAGTTTGTAGTTTTGACCGAAACCCGAAAATCGAGGGAACTAGATCGTCCGGCTAGGTCAAACTAGTATCCCAAAATCCAACAATTTGCAATGAAATGCAAGAAAACGCAATATACATAGAATTGAGTTTGGTAACACGTACCAACCCTAAAACCCTATCGAATGTGACATATAAAGGACACTAAAACCTAATTTACCTAGAAAACATCGAGGGTCAGTATATTAGGTGATTAAGCAAATAAAGGAGTTCAGTGAATTACTTATCGAACATTATCGTTAGAGACAATTTAATTTAGTACTGAAACACTTCAAATTGTCTTTCTCAGTTGACAAGGACTTAGCAAAAGGGAAAGAAATACTGAGTCAAGACCAGGAGACAAATATCAGAGGTTTGTGCACAACAACTATTTCTTTTGAATTATTTTCAATTGAAATAAATATTGACTATTTGTATATTATTGTTTTAAATTGTGGAAATGTATTTGAATGAATATTTATTGCTTGAAAAGCATTGTAAATGATTTGAAACTGTGAGAAATTGTTTGAATGACATTGATGGATACTTATTGATTTAAAAGCATTGGAAATGGTTTGAAACCACAGCTATCATGTATATTGATTGTATTCCTCATTAGCTTGTCTAGTGGGACGAATTGAATTCCCTCTCTGGCTGAAGTGTTGAGGTGTGTGCCTGTTGAGGACGAATTGGATGAGTACTCATATTTTTGCTAGCTAGCTATGTCATTCCTCATTAGTCATCGACTTTTGGGACGAATTGAATACCTCATTAGCCATTGGCTCTTGGGACGAATTGAACTATGGATCATGATTAAGCTGTGTGTGATTTATTGATATGTATTGTGAGATTGTGAAATGGATTTAAACTCTCATTGACATATACTGTCTTTTGAATTCAAACATGATCTAACTTATGAAAATTATTGTGATATTAACAAATGGAGTTTTAATTCTTATGGACAATTACTGTCTTGAAATTGACTATGGTTTTAAGTATCCACTATTGATATGATTTATGAATTGTGATTTAAATTGTATTTGGTTAATGTTGTGCACCACTGAGACATTGTCTCGTGATAGCTTTATTCTTTGTCGCAGTAGAGAGACAGGCGTGCAGACTAGAGTGCATATACCTCTAGCAAGAGATTTTTGGGTATAGTGAGTATACCACATTTGGCATTTTGTCTTGTAATGTATGACCTTTGTATGTACATTTTGTTTTTGGTTTTGAGCGATTGTAAATTCAAATTGTACCTTGAAGTTGTAAATTAATTATGAGTTATTTGACTTGTGAAAATTGTATTATATTTCCTTATCTCAGACTTTGAAAAATTTCTATGGAATTGAGTTGATAAATTGTTGTGTTGAGAAATGTATTGGAGTTGAGATTTGGAAAATTATTGAAGTGTCTTTTACAGGTTTTCTAAAGAACTGTTTTATCCAAAATACAGATGGCACTCTGTCAAAATTTTTACAGAAATTCCAAATAAATCAAATGAGTTAATTGTTTCACTTCAGTTCACCAAAGTTTTTAATACCTGTAAATAGTGCTCACCACTGTAAAATAAGTAAGAAAAATTTTTAAAATCCCTTGTAGTGTATTTAATGGTTATCAGTAGACGGAGTTAGTAATTCATTAGGTATACTACGGGATCATGTTATGCCTTAAAGAGGGGTAGGGTGTGACAATACACATTCAAGTCAATCTCAAAATCTCAATCTCAAATCACAACACTATTTTCAGAAATATTTCTTTTCACTTCATTGCTAGAAGCACATTCATAAATATTTCTGAACATAATATACAGAAAATTTCAATAATATGAAATTTCATATATTTACATCATTACATAATTTACAAGAGTTTATAGCTACAACCCAAAGCTAATACAAAATGCAAAATATAAAATGCTACCCAAAATCCTAATGTCCTACCATATGCAGTGCAGATGTGAGGTGACTCTGGACTACGGATGCAGCTCTGAATGCTCACCCTGTCTGATGTCTGCTGGGCTCCCCAGTTAGGTCTCCAGTACCTGCGCATGGCAAAAGTGATGCGCTATATAAAATAAAATAAAATAAAAATGAAATAAAAATAAATATGCAGAATGTATATTTACATTTTTGGGTAGACTGAATTTCTGCTATTAATTGCAGTATTATCCATTTAAAATTCTGTAAAGTTTATTATCATTGCCCGAGTAACCTATATTAGTCGACTGGACTAGATAAATGGGTAAACTGGCATTGGGTACTAAGTACCTCAGACCATCACACCATCGGTCACATTGTGTCGCCCGGTGTGCAACAGAACAGCTAACAAGCTGTTATAATTAGCGGGGTTAAAACCCAAGTGTAATAATTCAAATAACATAGCCAAAGGCAATTTTATCACAGAATGGCATGGAAAGCCATGAAACACAGAATGGCATGAAGCCATACGCAGTACTGCTAACAGAACCCTATTGGCATGCCAAGCTATCCAAACCAATCTTGTTAGGTATACTAGGGCATTTCACACTTTTAAGTTTCACAATTTTGGGAATTTAAGTTTTAGTGTTACTATTCCATTCATTGGTCAACAAAAATGTTGACTTTTGCATAGGCAATAGGTACATTGGTTCTAATATCATCAACATACCATATTTTGCATTCAAAATTTGTTGGTATTGGTTGCCAATACCATTTCTAAGCTTAATGTTAGTTGGGCAGAATTTTCACTTTTTATGCTTTGTCTTTGCTGTTCAATTGGCCAATTTTGCAGCGGGAATTTGGTAAACTGATCAACATGAAAGTTGTTACTTATTTTGTCTAGTTGCATTTCCTTTTTTGAACCACTCCACTTGGAGTTTTGTAGCTCAAGTTATGGTCCAAAAATCACAACTGGCCCGATTGAAATTCTGTCCAGAATTTCTGGACTGACCATATCTACAGTGTAATGAATAGTGATTGCAACTCACTTGTTGAATAGGTTTTGTTCATAATTTGGGTTAGGTTTCTTCATTAAAGTTGTTGCTTTATATCTCAGCTTATTTCTGGTAAAAGTTTAGATCAATTAGACCTTTCTACACTGATTTATGGCCAAATGACCAAACACTATTCATTTGGTCATTTTGCCCAGGTAGACTTTAGGTCACCCGAAATAGGGCAAGCTTTTGGTCCACTTGGTTTGGTTTTGCGAGCATGGTTTCTTCATCAAAGTTGTGCCATTATGTGTCTAGTTTCATGTCCAATCAGCCTTGCACCAATTGAACCTCTACAATTCAATTTATGGCTACCCAAATCTGCTGGACTTATGTCTAGTTCTACAGGTCACCTAGGGCAGCCACACCAAACCTAAATCCCATCACTCAGCACACTTCATTTTTTATTTACACAGAACTAAATGGTCACTAATTGACCATTAAAACCTATTTTCATTATCACATGGTTAAGTTCTCATTTTTCACCCCAAACCCTAACTCACACATTACCATTCATGCATTTACATACCTTCCATTGTCCTAAGTATTGTATTAATGTTAAAGGCAGCCAAATTACAATTTAACTGTAAGAAATCTTAAAAACTCTACTAGGTTCAAGGCTGTCCAAAATTTTTGGATGGACATAAACAAGATATTTTGCAAATTTCTTTGCAATTTTGTACTCAATTATACTTATTCAACATAAATTTGAAGAGAAACATAAGTTTAAGTCACTAACCTCTTAGCGAGCTAATCCAAAGCTTATAATAACTCTTTCTTTTTAAATCTTTTTGCCCCCAAAACACTCACCAAGATGATAGAACAATTTTTTGTGTTGCTAGGTTAGGGTTTTATGGTGTGGAAGCTAGGGAAAATCAAGCTTTGAAAGCTTGTTCATGGTGGCCATGGAGGAGTGGTTTGTGGCCAGGAAAAGAAGAAGGGAGAGAATTCTGATTTTTCTTCAATTTTCAGCCCATTAAGTCTATTTTAAATAAAGTTATGCCATGTGTCCATATGGGATAGGTTGGGAAAACTTTAATGACATCACTATGATGTCATAATGCCATTTTCTTTCCTTTTCTTTCCATTTCTTGTCTAATTAATTTTAATTAAATTTTTAACAAAATTTAATCATATTTTATGTTTTATAAATTATTTATTTAACTGGACAAGTTGGCAAAAAATTATCTCTGAAGACGAAATGACCAAAATGCCCTACGTTTGGCTTAACGGGCCAAAATTGTCTGTACCGATTGAAAAATTTTTCTCAACATTTCCTTAGCATTCTAATGCCATAAGAACCTCAATAACCCTTCTCTGGAGTCCTAATTATTATTTTATAATTTTTCCCTCGGGTCTAGGGCTCCTAGTTGCGAGAATCGTAACTTCTCACTAGGTTACCCATCGCTAGGGCACCGGCTCATTTAACTTGGTTGTATTTTATTTCTAAAATTTTTCCTAAATTTTTCTTATTAATATTTGAGTTAATTATGGTTCCTCACTTTAGTTTAAATATTTTTTCGGACGTTTTAACTGTCCGGACCGACACTGGTCACCGGAACAATAGAATATACGGAGTTACTACAAGAAGGGTGTTACAACTCTTCCCCTCTAATAAAAATTTCGTCCTCGTAATTTACCTGATGCAAACAGTTGAGGGAACTGTTGCCTCATCGTCTCTTCACTTTCCCAAGTTGCCTCTTCAGTGTTGTGGTGCCTCCAAAGCACTTTCACCAGTGCAATTTGTTTATTCCTCAATTCCTTCACTTCCCGAGCTAGGATCTATATAGGTTCTTCTGTATATGTCAAGTCCGGTTGGATTTCAATCTCTTCCATGGAAATGACATGTGAAGGGTCTGAGCGATATCTTCTCAACATAGAAACATGGAATACATTGTGTATTTTATCCAGTTCTGGTGGTAAAGCTAGCCGATAGGCCACTGGTCCCAAACGTTTAATGACTTCATGTGGGCCAATGAACTTAGGGCTTAACTTACCCTTCCTTCCAAACATCAGTACTTTCTTCCACGGTGAGACTTTGAGAAACACTTTATCGCCAACTGCATACTCTATCTCTTTTCTCTTTAAGTCGGCATAAGATTTCTGTCTATCTGAGGCAACCTTCAGGTTTGCTTTGATTATCTTTACTTTCTCCTCAGTCTGTTTCACCAGGTCTTGTCCTACTAGCTTATCTTCACCCAATTCAGTTCAACACACTGGGGTTCTACATTTCCTCCCATACAGTGCTTCATACGGAGCCATTTGAATGCTAGCTTTGTAACTATTGTTATATGCGAATTCTGCCAGTGGGAGGTATCTATCCCAACTCCCTTTAAACTCAATGACACAACTCCTTAGCATATCCTCCAGGATCTATCACAAAATTCACATTGTTACTATCATTTCAATTTATTAATTGCAAAAATTCAATTAGTTATTAGGTTTACCTGGATTAGTCCTTCTGACTGTCCATTCGTCTGGGGATGAAAAGCCGTGCTAAAATGGAGTTGTGAGCACAAGGCTTCTTGTAACTTTTTCCAGAATCTCAATGTAAACCTTGGGTCTCGGTCAGATATGATGGAAAGTGGGATTCCATGCAGTTTAACTATCTTATTGATATATAATTCTGCTAGCTTCTCCAGTTAGTAATCAGTCCTAACTGGCAGAAAATGTGCTGACTTCGTCAATCTATCCACTATCACCCACACTGCATCATGTTTCTTTTGGGTGAGAGGTAGACCACTAACAAAATCCATAGTGATCCGGTCCCATTTCCATTCAGGTATGCTTATAGGCTGTAGCAATCCTGATGGAACTTGATGTTCTGCTTTAACTTGCTAACATGTCAAACACTTAGTCACATAGTCAGCTATATCCCTCTTCATACCAGGCCACCAATAATGAGGCTTCAAATCATTATACATTTTTGTGCTTTCCGGGTGCATAGCATAAACACTAGTGTGTGTTTCTTTAAGAATACTAGTCTTCAGTTCCCCATCATCTGGTACACACACTCTTCCTCTGTAGTATAGACACCCATCTGCTTTCACCTCATAATCAGTTTCCTTTCCCTCTGGAATTTTACCCACAATGGCCATCAATTTTTCTTCTGCCCTCTGCCCATCTTGTATCTGCTATAGCAGGGTTGGCCTCACTTGCAACTCAGCCAAAATAGCTCCATCTTGAGCTAAGGACAGACAGGCATTTAGTGATCTTAAAGCTGTGATGGACTTTTTACTCAAGGCATCAGCAACTACATTTGCCTTCCTAGGATGATAATCTATTACACAATCATAGTCCTTTAGGAACTCAATCCATCGCCTCTGTCTAAGATTGAGCTCCTTCTGGGTTGGCAAATATTTTAGACTCTTGTGGTCTGTATAGATGTAGCATTTTTCACCATATAAATAATGCCTCCATATCTTCAGTGCGAAGATAATTGCTGCTAACTCCAGATCATGAGTAGGGTAGTTCTGTTCATGTGGCCTTAACTGCCTGGAAGCATAGGCGACCACTTTCCCCTCTTGCATCAATTCACACCCTAGCCCATTATGGGAGGCATCACTGTAGACCACAAAGTTTTTCCCTGACATTGGTTGTGTTAACACTGGTGCTTCTGTCAACATAGCCTCTAGCCTCTCAAAACTGGCTTGGCACTTGTCATTCTAGCCAAATTTCACATTCTTGTGCAACAACTTGGTCATTGGAGCAGCTATAAGAGAGAACCCCTTCACAAATCTTCTGTAATACCCAGCTAGCCCCAGGAAACTTCTGACCTCAGTTGTATTTCTGGGAGGCTTCCATTCCATCACTGCTTCTATCTTTTTGGGATCTACTCTAATGCCCTTAGCCGATACTATGTGTCCAAGGAAAGAGATTTCTCTCATCCAAAAGTCACACTTGGACAGCTTAGCATACAGCTTCTTTTCTCGCAGGGTTTGCAGAACAATCCTTAAATGTTCATCATGTTCTTCCTGGTCTTGGAATACACCAGAATATCATCAATAAAGACCACTACAAACCGATCTAGATATGGATGAAAGATACGGTTCATAAGGTTCATAAATGCTGCTGGTGCATTTGTTAACCCAAACGGCATCACTAAAAATTCATAATTCCCATACTGGGTTCTGAATGCAGTTTTTGACACATTTGCATCCTTTACCCTCAACTGATGATACCCTGATCTGAAATCAATTTTTGAAAATACACCGACTCCTTTCAACTGATCAAACAGATCGTCAATTCTGGGCAATGGATATTTATTCTTCACAGTTACTTTGTTCAACTGCCGGTAATCAATACACAATCTCAAAGTTCCATCCTTCTTCTTCACAAACAGCACCGGAACTCCCCATGGTGACACATTAAGGCGTATGAACCCCTTATCAAGCAACTCTTGCAACTGAGTTTTCAACTCTCTCAATTCAGTAGGTGCCATCCTATAAGTAGCAATAGAAATGGGTGCTGTACCCGGCATTACCTCAATAGCAAACTCGACTTTCTTTTCTGATGGTAAACTAGGTAACTCTTCAGGAAACACATCTGGGAAGTCTCTCACTGTGGGTATATCACCCAGGTTTGGCTTAGCCTACCTAGTATCAACCACGTGTGCTAGGTAAGCTTCATAGCCTTTTCTCATCAATCTTTTTGCAACCGTGGCTGAGATAACATTAGACAAGAAATCTGTCGTTTCACCCACAACAGTGATCTCATTACCCTTAGAAGTTTTCAGAGAAATCCTCTTCAATTTGCAATCAACTATTGCCTGATGACGTGATAACCAATCCATTCCCAAAATCACGTCAAACTCGTGGAAGGGCAACTCAATTAGGTTTGCTGAGAATTCATACCTCTGAATCCTCAACGGGTAACCTTTATACACCTTATTCACCACCACACTGTGGCCTAGTGGATTTGTGACCAGAATGTCTTGATCACTCTCCTCTACTGGAACTCCCCTCTCAATGGGTAGTTTGATGCAAATGTAGGGATGAGTGGATCCTGGATCCACCAATGCATACACAGAAGTGTTGTAGAGGGAAAACGTACCCCTGATGACATCCAGGGCATCTTGCTCCACCTGAGCTCTGATGGCATAGGCCCTGGCTGATATTTTAGTGTTTAGCCTCTCAGCTGAATAGATGTAGGCCTCAGTGATGGACCAGCTACCTCAGGTTTACCGGACTTCCTACCCCTTTATGGTGCAGGAATAGGTCTGTTAGTTTGTGTTGGAGCAACTATAGTAGTCCTCTTCGGACAATTCTTGATCTGATGTTCTGTCGATCCACACCGTAAGCATGCACCAGTCACTCGCCAATAATCCCCCTTTTGCCACTTCTGACAGTACTGATAGGTAGAAGATGCCGGGGCTGGTCCCCTGAACACCGTCCCTGGAGAGCTACCCACTGATGGTGTGGACTGGCCTCTCCTTGGTGTGAATTGTGGTCTGGGCCCCTGAGACTGACCCTGACCTTGTGGTGGTCCTGAACTCTAAGCAGGAGGACCCTTACTTTTCTTACTGGGAGTAGAAAATGTACTGGACTGACTCGGACCCCTCTTCTGCTATCTTTCCCTTTTATTTTGTTCATTGATTCTGACCCTTTCCACTTTTGATGCAGCATCTACTAGCTTAGCAAAATCAGTGATCTCCAATGCTGTGATCATGACTTTGATGTTGTCATTGAGCCTTTCTTCAAACCTTCTGCACCTCTCTGCCCCTGTAGGGACTATCTCCCTCCCATATTTGCTCAGTCTGACAAACTCACGCTCATATTCCACCACTGACAATTGTCTCTGTCTCAGACTGATAAACTCTCTTCTACGCTCTTCTAGATACACTTTGCTCACATATTTCTTCCTGAACTCTGTGAGGAAGAATTCCCAAGTGATCCATTCAGGTTGAACCTCACTAGTTACTGTGTCCCACCACTGATATGCATCATCCTGAAGTAGGGACACAACACCCTCCAAGTTCTGCTCGAGGGTGCAGTTTAGCTGTTTTAGCACTCTGATGGTTCTATCCAACAAGTTTTGTGCTGTCATGGGATCATCCTCCCTCTTCCTAAAGAAGTCCATAGCCCCATGCTTTCGCAGTTTCTCCATATGAGATTTCTGTGGTGCTGGTGGAGGTTGTGGCTGTGGTTGTGGTGGTGGAATTGCCCCCATCATTTGCCTATAGAATTTGGTCATTTGCTGAAATAGAGCAAACTGAGGTTGGGCAGGTGGCTCAGCTGCTGGTGGAGCAGATTCTCCCCTGCACCCAGATTCAGCCCTGGGTGGAGCATGACTCTCCACCTCTTCTTCAACTGCTCTTTGCAAAGCAGGATCCATATCCTATTCAAAATAAAAAAAACAAACAGATCTGCATCAGTGTCACCTCAACACTTACAAATGCAATGCAATGGTATGCACTCTATCTAGGCTCAGAAACGCCTAAACTGATGCTCTGATACCACTAAATGTGACACCCCTTACCCCTCTACAGTGTAGCCGAGCAAGTTATACCACTCAGTGTGCCAGAGAACCAATTTATATTTCTAATTGCAATTTATCCCTTTTAATTTATTTATTTACAATTTCTTGATAAATCTGAATTTTTCCGCAAAATTTATAGAAAATCTGACAGAGTGCCGGCTGTAAATTGGAAAAACAGTTCTTCTGAACCTGTTTAAAAACACTTCCAATATAATTTCCAAATCCAAACTCCACTATACACATTCAAGTCAATCTCAAAATCTCAATCTCAAATCACAACACTAATTTCAAAAATATTTCTTTTCACTTCATTGCTGGAAGCACATTCATAAATATTTCTCAACATAATACACAAAAAATTCCAATAATATGAAATTTCATATATTTACATCATCACATAATTTAAAAGAGTTTATAATACAAAATGCAAAATATAAAATGCTATCCAAAATCCTAATGTCCTACCATATGCAGTGCAGATGTGAGGTGACTCTGGACTCCGAATGTAGCTTTGAATGCTCACCCTGTTTGATGTCTGCTAGGCTCCCCAGCTAGGTCTCCAGTACCTGCGCGTGGCAAAAGCAACGCGCTAAGTAATTCTGCTTAGTGGTGACAATATAAAATAAAATAAAATAAAATAAAAAAAATATGCAGAATGTATGTTTATATTTTTGGGTAGACTTAATTTCTGCTATTAATTGCAGTATTATCCATTTAAAATTCTGTAAAGTTTATTATCATTGCCCGAGTAACCTATATTAGTCAACTGGACTGGATAAATGGGTAAACTGGCCCTGGGTACTAAGTACTTCGGACCATCACACCATCGGTCACATTGTGTCTCCCGGTGTGCAACAGAATAGCTAACAAGCTATAATAATTAGTGGGGTTAAAACCCAAGTGTAATAATTTAAATAACATAGCCAAAGGCAATTTTATCACAGAATGGCATGGGAAGCCATGAAACACAGAATGGCATGAAGCCATATGCAGTACTGCTAACAGAACCCTATTGGCATGCCAAGCTATCCAAACCAATCTTGTTAGGTATACTAGGGCATTTCACACTTTTAAGTTTCACAATTTTTGGAATTTAAGTTTTAGTGTTACTATTCCATTCATTGGTCAACAAAAATGTTGACTTTTGCATAGGCAATAGGTACATTGGTTCTAATATCATCAACATACCACATTTTGCATCCAAAATTTGTTGGTATTGGTTGCCAATACCATTTCTAAGCTTAATGTTAGTTGGGCAGAATTTTCACTTTTTATGCTTTGTTTTTACTGTTCCATTGGTCAATTTTATAGTGGGAATTTGGCAAACTGATCAACATGAAAGTTGTTCCTTATTTTTTCTAGTTGCATTTCCTTTTTGAATCACTCCATTTAGAGTTTTTTAGCTTAAGTTATGGTCTATAAACTACAACTAGCCGGATTGAAATTCTGTCCAGAATTTATGGACTGACCATATCTATAGTGTAATGAATAGTGACTACAACTCACTTGTTAAATAGGTTCTGGTCATAATTTGGGTTAGGTTTCTTCATGAAAGTTGTTGGTGTATATCTCAGCTTGTTGTTGGTAAACTTTCAAGTCAATTGGACCTTTCTACACTGATTTATGGCCAAATGACCAAACATTGTTCATTCGATCATTTTGCCTAGGTAGACTGCAAGTCACCCAGATTAGGGCAAGGTTTTGGTCCACTTGGTTTGGTTTTACGGGCATGGTTTCTTCATCAAAGTTGTGCCATTATGTGTCTAGTTTCATGTCCAATCAGCCTTGCACCAATTGAACCTCTACAATTCAAGTTATGGCTACCCAAATCTGCTGGACTCATGTCTAATTCTGCAGGTCACCTAGGGCAGCCACACTAAACCCAAATCCCATCACTCAGCACACTTCATTTTTTATTTACACAGAACTAAATGGTCACCAATTGACCATTAAAACCTATTTTCATCATCACATGGTCAAGTTCTCATTTTCCACCCCAAACCCTAACTCACACATTACCATTCATGCATTTACATACCTTCCGTTGTCCTAAGTATTGTATTAATGTTAAAGGTAGCCAAATTACAATTTAACTCTAAGAAATCTTCAAAACTCTACTAGGTTCAAGGCTGCCCAAAATTTTGGGATGGACATGCACAAGATATTTAGCAAATTTCTTTGCAATTTTGCACTCAATTATACTTATTCAACATAAATTTGAAGAGAAACATAAGTTTAAGTAACTAACCTCTTAGGGAGCTAATCCAAAGCTTGTAAGAACTCTTTCTTTTTAATTCTTTTTGTCCTCAAAAGAATCACCAAGATGATAGAATAATTTTTTGTGCTGCTAGGTTAGGGTTTTATGGTGTGGAAGCTAGGGAAAATCAAGCTTTGAAAGCTTATTCATGGTGGCCATGGAGGAGTGGTTTGTGGCAAGGAAAAGAAAAAGGGAGAGAATTCTGATTTTTCTTCAATTCACAGCCCATTAAGTCTATTTTAAATAAAGTTATGCCATGTGTCCATATGGGATAGGTTGGAAAAACTTTAATGACATCACTATGATGTCATAATGCCATTTTCTTTCCTTTTCTTTCAATTTCTTGTCTAATTAATTTCAATTAAATTTTTAACAACATTTAATCATATTTTATGTTTTATAAATTATTTATTTAACTGGACAAGTTGGCCAAAAATTATCTCTGAAGACAAAATGACCAAAATGCCCTCCGTTTGGCTTAACGGGCCAAAATTGTCTGTACCGATTAAAAATTTTTTCTAAGCATTTTCTTCGCATTCTAATGCCATAAGAACCTCAATAACCCTTCTCTGGAGTCCCAATAAATATTTTATAATTTTTTCCCCGGGTCTAGGGCTCCTAGTTGTGAGAACCGCAACTTCTTACTAGGTTACCCATCGTTAAGGCACCGACTCATTTATCTTGGTTGTATTTTATTCCTAAAATTTTTCCTCAATTTTTTTTATTAATATTTGAGTTAATTATGGTTGCTCACGTTAGTTTAAATATTTTTCCGGAGGTTCTAACTGTCCGGACCGACACTGGTCACCGGAACAGTAGAACGTACGGAGTTGCTACAAGGAGGGTGTTACACATACTAAAGGAGGACATAGAGAATATTCTGCAGCACTGCCATTCATCATCATATGGAGGATATTTTGGCACCACAAAAACAGCAGCTAAGATTTTGCAAGCAGGGTTTTATTGGCCAAATCTATTAAGGATGTGAGATCCTTTCTGCTGGCTTGTGATCAATGCCAAAGAATAGGGAACATCTCAAAAAGGAATGAAATGCCACTGCATGGTATACATGAAATAGAACTATTTGATGTGTGGGGAATAAACTTTATGGGCCCATTCCCAACTTCCTTTGGAAATAAGAATATCCTTATTGGTGTTGATTATGTGTCAAAATGGGTAGAAGCAATAGCCACACCAATAAATGATGCAAGAGTGGTCATAAAATTCCTTAAGAAGAACATCTTCACAAGATTTGGTACACACGGGCAATAATTAGTGATGGAGAAAGTCACTTTTACAATCAACAATTTAAAACATTATTGAAGAAATATGGAGTGACTCACAAAGTGGCAACACCTTACCATCCTCAAACCAGTGGTCAAGTAAAAGTTTCAAACAAGGAGCTGAAACATATCCTTGAGAAAACAGTCAATCGCTCAAGGAAGGACTGGTCTATGAAGTTAAATTATGCACTGTGGGCATACCGCACTGCATATAAAACTCCCATTGAAACAGTATCCTTTCTCCTGGTTTTTGGAAAATCATGCCACCTCGCTATTGAACTTGAAAACAAGGCCTACTGGTCAATATAGACCCTAAATTTTGACCTCAAAGCTGCTGGTTAAAAAAAGCTTTCACAGCTCAATGAGCTAGAAGAAATCAGGCAGGATGCCTATGAAAATGCTAAAATCTTTAAGGACAAGACTTAAAGATGGCATGACAGATGCATAATAAGGAAAGAAATCAAGGAAGGAGACCTTGTCCTGCTATTTAACTCAAGATTAATACTCTTCCCAGGAAAATTGAGGTCAATATGGTTCGGACCCTTTAAGGTAACTCAAGTCTTCCCGCACGATGCGGTAGAAGTATGGAGCGAAACCTTAGGTACCTTCAAGGTCAATGGGCAACGATTGAAGCCATACTTCTCAGGGGATAAAATTGAGAATGGATTCACCCAATCTTACTGTAACACCCTCCCGGTAGCAACTATGTACATTCTACTGTTCCGGTGATCGGTGTCGGTCCAGACAGTTAGAACGTTCGGAAAAATATTTAAATTAAAGTGAGGGACCAAAATTAACTCAAATATTAATAAGAAAAAATTTAGTAAAAATTTTAGAAGTAAAATACAACTAAGTCAAATGAGCCGGTGCCCAAGCGATGGGTAACCCAGAAGGAAGTTGCGGTTCTCGCAACTAGGAGCCCTAGACTCGGGGAAAAATTCATGAAATAATTTTTGGGACTCCAGAGAAGGGGCATTGAGGTCCCTATGGCATTAGAATGCCAAGAAAATATTTAGAAAAATTTTTCAATCGGTACAGACAATTTTGACCCGTTAAGCCAAACGGAGGGCATTTTGGTCATATCGCCTTTAGAGGTGATTTTTGGCCGACTTGTCCAGTTGAGTAAATAATTATTATGACATAAAATATGAATTAATGTTGATGAAAAACTATTTTAAAGTTAGTAGAAAAGAAAAGAAAAGAAAAATCAATATAATGCAAATAATGACATCATTATGAGGTCATTTAAAAGTTCCCACCAATCACAATTAAACAACCATTTAATTAACTAATAAAAGAGAAAAAAAAGACCAAAGAAATTAAAAAGCAAATAGCCATCTTCTTCCCCAAATTCCAGCCGCACCATAGCCAAGGAAATCCTCCATTTTCTTCTTCATTCAAGCTTGAAAATCTCTCAAACCTCACCCCAAAACCCTAAGTCACCTTCACTAAAACTTATCCACACACTCTAAGGAAGCTCTAGGCAGCCTAGAAAAGGAAAGAAAGTGAAGTCAAGCTTGGGAAAATTATGCCCTATAAGAGGTTAGTGCCTATTATGCATACATCTCTCTTTTTCCATGTTAGAAACCTAAAATAAGTAAGAATTTGTAAATTAAGTGGATAAAATCTATGTGTATATATATCCTAGAATTCGGCAACCCTAAGGAAGGAACAAGATTGAGTGTTTTTGATGGACTTGGAGTGAACTAGAGATCATGTTTAAAGTATATAAATATAAGGATAATGAATTAGTTAGTTAACTAAGGTAACTTGTGTGAACCTTGAATTTGAGCTAGGGTTTGGGAGTGAAATTTGGACATGGCTTATGAAAATGTGGTACATTGGGGGTGTTAAAACCAATGTACCAATTTTCTATCCAAAAGTCAACATTTTTGTTGACCAATGAGGTGAATAGTGATACCAAAACTTGAAATTCAAAAATTGAAGAATTCAAAAGTACCAAATGCCCTAGTATACCTAACAAGATTGGTTTGGATAGTTTGGCATGCCAATAGGGTTCAGTTAGCAGTACTGCACATGGCATTATGCCATTTTGTGATTTTATGGCTTTTAGCCATTCTGACCTTATGTTGATATTTGGCCTTGTGCCTATTGTCATCTGACTTATTAGCCGTTACATTTGCCTGCCGGAGATGCATACGTGACCGATGGTGTGACGGCCCGAGGTACTAGATATTCAGCGCCAGTATACCCGTTTATCCAGTCCAGTCGTCCAGTATAGGTTACTTGGGCAACCAAAAGAATGAAAGTGGATAAAGTTAACAAAATAAATGATTATAACAAGTACAAAACCAGTAAAACATCGATACATTCAATACATATTTATTTTCTGCTATTCCTTTTATTTTATTATTGCACCACTAAGCATTATTGCTTAGCGCGTTGCTTTTGCCACGCGTAGGTTCTGGAGATACTGATCGAGAGCCCAGTAGACCACAGACTGGGTGAGTCTGTTAGTAGTATGCCCTAGAGCATATCATTTAGTATGTATCTTGTAAATATTTTATTAATAAATGGCATTTCCACTTTTCTGTTTATATAATATATTTATGTGTAATAGAAAAGGTCCATTGATATTTTGTTAGAAATATTATTCTTAAGTTGTTAAGAATATGAGTGACAATATTTCTAGCACAAAGTATCATAAATAGGTTCACAATCGAGGATACTTCATAATAAGGACATGACTTATCCAGAAAGATTGTATTCATGTTTGTTCCCAAGTCATTTATATGAGATATAAATAAGATGGAATGGTGAGTCTCATGCCATATAACAAACATGATAGGCACTTATAAATGATAAGTAGGCCGAACCAGTGACACTTATGACAAGCACATGGAGTTTACTCTTGTTAATGTTTCGTCATAAATCATATCAGTGCATATAATCTTTAAACCTGAGATAGCACAGTTATCTTGTATATAGGTAGTTTGAGTTTGATACTGCTTTCATACTTGTACTGTGTATGGGTATATGGGCATGTGTTGGCTCCTACTAGTTATATATGGAGGTAGGTGTTGATCAAGATGGAATCTGTTCCTCTAAGTAAATAGAGATAAAATCCTATGTTCATTTAATTGTTTTTGATTTTTTGAAGTTCCTGGCCAGGACAGATAGATTTATTCAGAAAAGAGTTTCTGATGAGAAAATCTTTTTAATCAAGAACTGGAATTAAAAGAGAACATAATATTCACAGCAAATGGAGTTTGACATAAACCATGACTCCAGCTTGAGTTGGGATTTTGTAACAGAGAGATTCTAGTGCATGGTAACATATGATTATAGGTTCATTTAAGGTAAACCTTATTACTAATTAGGTGGCCATGGCATGCTATGCTAGGTGTTAACCATGGTCTATGAGGTTCATAAAATGATTTAGAGAAATCATTTATGGTAAGAAAGAGTTCTAATGATATTAAGAGTTGATATCATGTCTCATTGCCAATTAGTGATGAGCCTAGTAAGTCACACACATACACAAGTTATCACCTATTTAAATATGATTTAATTAATTAATTAAAGAGTTTAATTGATTAATTAAATAAGTTTGGTTTGCAATTAGATTGCAAAGTCCCTAGCATGACTTGAAACCAAATCTAGATTATTGGATGTATAATATAAGTTAAATTTATATTTAAAGTGTTTAAATATGAATTTAATTAATGAGAAATTAATTAATAGAGATTAATTAATTAATTTATATTTGATATAAATTAATTAGAAGAAGAAAATAATTATTTTCGGTTAAGAACTCAAAATTAAGACACAGGGGCATTTTGGTCATTTTGCAGTTTGACACGTGGCACCATGAGATGGTGACACATGGAATAACACATAAGCTTGCCAAATGTTTTTTTAATCATGTAAGATGATTAAAATCAAGATTAAATATAGGTTTGACACTTGGCACAATGTGATTGGGTCACTTAAACCTAGAGCTAATCAAAGGGTGACATGTGGCAAGGGTTTAATGTGTTAACCTAGCTATTTAAGTGTTGTTATGAGAAAATAAAACACAACCAACAGCCACACTCCTTTGTCATGCCACTTTCAGGGTTTTTATCTCTTATTCTTCATCTCTTATCAATTCAAAGAGATTAGCCATCAATCTCTTGAATTAAGAACACTAGAAATTGTTTCTACTGTCCTGTTTGCATCTTTAATCTCTTAAAAGGCAGAACTTGATTTTCTAATTAATAGAAAAAGCTTTAGAAGCTATTCAAGGGCTGCCATAGGTGTTCTTGGTGTGGACAAGCTAGAGGGACAACATCTGGTGTCCTGAAGACGAATCTCAAAGCGCAGAGACATTGCGATTGCATCAAGAGGTTAGTGTAATCGTTCTTGATTTAATCTAGGGTTCTAAAATTAATCTGATTAATTTTAAAATCTTAAATGGCAAATACAGATCCAAAAACATATTAAAAGAGTTTTAATATGTTGTTTATCATTGAAATCAAATAGATAAAAATAAATCTTGCATGATGCATGTGACCCTAGGTGAAAATTTTTGAATTAAATGGTATAAACTTGTGTTTTTCACGCTTCTGTTCCTTCAATTGGTATCAAAGCCACTATATTTGCCATTTAGATTGTTGATTATATGATTTAATTGTGTGTTTGATCATGAGATCAAAAGTTCATTGCTGGTTGCAAAGCAAGTTGGCGGCATACTTGAAAAAACACAATCAATGGTGCGCATGGTATGGCTTCCATGGGTGGTTTAAGGTTTGGCTTTTAATTCTGCAATTGTTGTATGATCAAAGGCCTATTCTTTGACTAATTAAAGTGTTTAATTAGTAGTTTTTATCACACAATTAAATTATGATTCAAATCAGAATTTTAAAAATTATTTGAATGTGATTCAAATCTGAATTTTAAAAGTTGTTTGAATGTGATTCAAATCTGAATTTTTAAAGTTGTTTGAATCATATTTAAATCTGATTTTTTAAAATTGATTGAATAAAATTCAGATCTGATTTTTTAAAAAAATGTTTGAATGTGATTCAAATCTGATTTTTTAAAAAATGTTTGAATGTGATTCAAATCTGAATTTTTGAAGTTGTTTGAATGTGATTCAAATCTGAATTTTTAAATTTGTTTGAATGAGATTCAAATCTGAATTTTTAAATTTATTTGAATCATATTCAAATCTGGATTTTTAAGTTGAATATGAGATATTCAATTTAATTTAAGTATGTATGTTTTATTTAATTGTTAAATAGTGATATGCATGATGGATGATCATGGACTATAAAAGACCAATGTGATTGGATTTATTTCTTTTATGTTTCTTTGGGATTGTAAATTAATTAATTTATTTTAATTTTTTTTTTTTGGGCATGTATTATTAAGTTTGTAATAATTTTTGGGTTGTAATTTCATTTATTTAAGTTCTTGTAAATTCGCCTTGGTATGCCAAGGATTACTATGTAATATTGGATTGCAAGAAGTTCAAGGAGGTCAAGAGCATTGGTGGGACCAGTGGAAGGAATTCAAGATCAAGTGTTGATTATGTACTCCTTCAGCAACTCTTGTAAAATGAATGAATGAAATGCACCTAGGAATGCCCTGATTCAATTCTTGGTGGCTCAGAATTGAATCCCTTAGAAAGTCCATGATCATACCATATTTACTGCTTATCCATGAATGCATGAGATGTATGGGAATGTATGCAATTATATGATATATGCATGCTAAATGGATAATGTGCAAAGTGAGACCTTAATAGTAAATAGAATGACTATAAAATCTTCCAAACAAATGATTAAGTTGGAAATGCTATAATTAAAGTAATTATAACATAGGCCCTCCATTGGGGCAATTATTTTAAGAAATTTTAAATAGTTGCATAAGATGCAATTTATTTAAGAGATTTTCTTAAGAATAATTGTTAAGCATGAGATGTTGTAAATATGTAAATGGTTTAGTGGCCAATATTGGATGTACCTGAGGACATTAAAATTATTTGCATAATTCTGCTCAATGGGATCAACTTAACTAATGCAAGATAAGTCAATAATGGATGTACCTGAGATTTTGAGCATTAGGGGCTAGGTAAAGGATTGAACCTCACATGAGATGTGATGGGCAAAGAGTTGCTCACTTATAGTTTATTGTAATTCCAATAATGGATGTACCCGAGGATGATCAATAGAATTATAATAATTCAATCACCCACTAGAAATCCATCCAACTAGGATTTCCGTTTTCTACTTTGGAAGTGTAGGATTCGCTAAGTTAGTGGGAGGACCAATTTGATTAAAAGACCATAATCATTTTGGTTAATTACATGATACATTTACTAATTAATCTGCTTATTTTCTGCAGTTAATTTTCTGATAAAAATGAGCACAAAACAACCACCACCATCCAATATCCTTGCAAGCATACTTGATCACAATAGGTTGACAGGACCTAATCTGTCTGAGTGGCTCAGAAATTTGAAACTTGTCCTGAACCTTGAACATATAGGATATGTTCTAGATTCAAATGTTCCTGGTCCCTTACCTCCAGAGGCCACACAAGAGGAACATGAAACTTTGGACAAGTGGAAGGAGAGTGATATGAGAGCTAAGTGTTACATGCTTGCTTCCATGAGTAATGAGTTACAGAAGCAACATGAGAACATGCAGAGTGCGAGTGAGATCCTCCTTCACCTACAAGAGTTGTATGGTGAGCACAGCAGGAATGCTAGGTATGAGATATCTAGACAGCTATTCCGTATGAGGAAGTCTAAGGGACAGAATGTTGGGGATCATGTCCACAAGATGATTCGGATGATTGAGCAGTTGGAACATCTTGACTTTAACATGGATTTCCAACTACAGACGGATTTGATCCTTCAGTCCCTTCCTGAGTCTTTTGGGAATTTTGTGACAAATTTCCATATGACTAGACAGGAATGCACCTTAGCTGGTTTACTTAACATGCTGGTTATTGCCCAAAAGAATATGCCAGGCAATAAAGGAAAAGAGGTAGCTTTGGTTGCATCTTCTTCTACTGGAAAGTCCAACAAGAAGAAGGGCAATAAGAAAAAGAAACCTCAGATTCCTGGTCCTTCTAAGAAAATAGCTAAACAGAAAAGGAAGACTAAAGCTGATGAAGGCAAAGGAAAGTGTTTCCACTGCCAACAGGAAAGTGTTTCCATTGCCAATAGGAAAGTGTTTCCATTGCCAGTAAGAAAGTGTTTCCACTGGCCAGAGTATATCAATCTAAATGAATGCAATGCCGTGGTGAAAACCAACTCAAGTTCAAAATATATTTGGCACTTAAGGTTATAGGATTGCAAAATTGGAGAAAATGGGAATTCTATCCTTATTGGACTCTGAGCCTACTCCAACTTGTGAATCTTGCCTTCAGGGAAAAATTACTAGATCACCCTTTGTTGGAAAGGGGCTAAGAGCTGAAAATATTTTGGAGCTAATACATAGTGATGTATGTGGTCCATTTAAAGAAATGGCTAGAGGGGGCTTTCATTATTTTATTACCTTTACTGATGATAAATCAAGGTTTGGGTATTTGTATTTGATGAAATACAAACATGAATCTTTTGAAAAGTTCAAAGAATTTAAATCTGAAGTAGAAAATCAAACAGGAAAGAATATTAAAGCTCTTCGATCAGATCATGGAGGTGAATATTTAAGTACTGAATTTGATGAATACTTGAGAGAGTATGGCATTGTTTCTCAACTGACTCCTCCAGGAACGCCACAGCTGAATGGTGTATCTGAAAGGAGAAATCGTACCCTATTGGATATGGTACGTAGTATGATGAGCTATACTGATATGCCAATCTCCTTTTGGGGATTTGCATTAGAATCAGCTTTGTATATTCTGAATAGGATTCCATCAAAATCAGTTTCTTCCACACCTTATGAGATATGGCATGGAAGAAAACCAAGTCTTAAGCATGTTAAGATTTGGGGTTGTCCAGCTTATATCAAAAAGCTGAACACTGATAAATTGGAGACCAGATCAGAAAAAGGTCGATTTGTTGGATATCCAAAAGATAGTTTTGGATATTATTTTATTTGCCTACTTCACAAAAGTTGTGATAAGTAGAGATGCCACATTTCTTGAACAACAATTTGTCCAAGAAGGAGGCAAAGGAAGGCAAATAGAGTTAGAATTGGAGAGTTCTGACCAACCAACAGATCAGATGGATATAGATCCATCTAGTCAACCTATACCCGTTGATGAAACATCTACAGCTGTTCCTCGTAGAACAACCAGGGTATCTCACCCACCAGTGAGATATGGTTTTCTTCATAAAGAAGAACAAGAGTTGTCTACTCATGAAGAAGTAGATCATGGAGATGATCCACTTACCTATGAAGAAGCTATATCAGATATAGACTCTTCAAAATGGATTGATGCTATGAAATCCGAGATTGATTCCATGTATAAGAATCAAGTTTGGGATCTTGTTGACCCACCTGAAGGTATTGTACCTATAGGGAACAAATGGGTTTTCAAGAAGAAAATTGGTTCTGATGGAAAGGTAGAGACCTATTGTAACACCCCAAAGTTCGGTAGTGCGTTCTACTGCTCCGGTGACCAGTGTTGTCCGGACAGCTAGGATGCCTAGAACTACACTGACATGAGGGAGGAGACATAAAATAATGAAATACAAGAAAAGAAAATACAAGAAAAATAAAGGAAAAATAATAGCAAAGAAATGTGATCAAGTTAAGCGAGCCGGGAAACCTAGCGATGGGTGATCAGGAAACCACGGCGTGGACCGTTGACTATACTGGATCTGCGGTGAACCCTGTAAAACATTTTTAGGACTTAAATAGACCCTTGTTGAAGAATAAATATCATTAGAAATATCAAAGAAAAATTAAATAATTAGTACAAAGAAAAGTGAGAAATCGAAAAACAGACAAAATACGGTGTTATCGAAAAATCAGGAACGTAACCCGAACAGGGGCATTATGGTCATTTGACATCCCGAATTGTCTTTTGACCTAAATGTCCATTAAAAATAAATAATATTACACTTAGAAAATGAAATGAAAAATTAATTTGATGGTACCTAAAGTAAATAGCTAAAATCATGGGTTAATGTGGGATTAAGTGAAAGTTTAACTTATAAAATGATTTAATTTTTTAGTGGACCACTAAGGGAATTAATTAAACACATAGTGGGACATGTGTACACTTAAAATGCAGCTGAATAATTCATCTTCCTCATTTGCATTCAACATTGCCGTGAATGAGGTGAGAGGAAACTCCATAGCCATTTTTCATGCAAGCTTTCTTAACTCTCCATTTCAACTCCAATCCTTTAAGTTCCTTCACAAAAAATGGTCTACACATCACAAGGAAGATATTGATACCAATTTTGAGAAGTTTGGTGAAGGTTTAGCAAGTTACAATTAAAGGTAAGTTTGCATTTTTGAGGATTTTTTTGTTAAACTTTATGTTTATGTTATGGGTGTTAGTTTTGTGAAGGAAATTTTGAAGTTTAAATAGTTATTAAGATAGCCAATTTTGGACAGCCATGGGGTCACACATTTGATGATTTATTTTGCATATAATTGATGAGAAATAATGTTGATCATGGTAAATTAATATCCTAATGAATTGTTTCACATATACATGGTGATTTTGGCACTTGGATGAGAATTGATGGATTGTAGGGCAATGTGGTGTTGAAGGACAAATTTCGGCAGCCTTGGGGACACTTGAATAAATGTGTATATTCATGGGAGTGTTGGCAGAATTGTGGCATTAAGGAATGAAGGATATGTGTACGAAATTATTGTGTAAAGTGTATGTGAGAATTAGTGGTGTTTAGGTGTGTATGTAATGGTATTGAGATATTGTAAATGTGAATTACATTTGGTGTGTGAGGGTAATGGTAATCTGCCCAAAATAATGTTAATGTAAAGTAGATTATACTGTGGTTAATGTACCAAAACAGATTGGTAGGGAAGTAAACAAATTGCAAAGTAAATGTGTGTAGTTGATGTGTGTTAAGCAAAGTAATCAAGGGCAGTGTACATTTTAGCCTATAACCTTAAATGTGTAACCTCAATTGGTATGAGACCAATTTGAGGTGAAACTAGGCACAAAATGTGCCAACTTTCATTGAGAAACCATACCAAAATTCTGCTTGCAAGGTGACCTAAGAAAATGACCAATTCGGATTAGGTACACTTGAGACCTAAAAACTGACCATTTGGGCAGCAGTGAGTATTTAGGCCATAACTCACTCAAAACAGGTCCAATTGACCTGAAATTTTAACCATTAATAGTTAAGACCCATACCTATAAGTCTTATGAAGACACCAAAACCCAGAAATGACCAGAAGCAAGTCAAAAAGCTTGCACAAGTTCGGGTCCAAAAACTGGCCGAACCAGAATTGACCAATTTGACCTAAAAATGACCTAATTTGATACCAATTGACCAGCAAGAGTGTAATGACCATAACTTGGTCTACTTAACTCGGATTCACCTGAAATTTTGCCCCGCGTGCAATAAGACCTAGATCTACAAGTTTGTAGTTTTGACCGAAACCCGAAAACCGAGGGAACTAGATCGTCCGACTAGGTCAAACTAGTATCCCAGAATCCAGCAAGTTGCATTAAAATGCACTAAACAAGGAAACGAGTTTGGTAAAACGTACCAACCCTAAAACCCTATCAAATATGACATATTAATAACATTAAGACCTAATTTACCTAGAAAACATCGAGGGTCGGTATATTAGGTGATTAAGCAAATAAAGGTATTCAGTGAATAATTAAGTTCAGTGAATTACTTATCGAACATTATCGTTATAGACAATTTAATTTAGTACTGAAATACTTCAAATTGTGTTTCTCAGTTAGCAAGGACTCAGCAAAAGGGAAGGAAACACTGAGTCGGATCAGGAGACGATCATCGAGGTTTGTGCACAACTAGTTTTTAACTGATTTTGTTTGAATATTTCATATGATTAAATGACATATTTTTCTTATGAATTATGTTTAACAAGCATTGGATTTAATTCAATGATTATTGAAAATTGTTATAGTATGTATGAATTTGGTTTTGTGAAATGGTATTTCCACAAGTATTAAGCATTGTTATGGATTGAACAAATTATGTTTTGGAAAATTGTGATAAAACATGTTTTGAATTGTGAAGGTAATTTTCATGGAAAAATGCAAATTTATGATTTGAATTGTGATGAGCATAAAAATTATTGGATATTAGAATTGACTTTGAATCGAATTATATTGTGATTTATGCTCACTAAATGGATTATAATATTGTTTTATATCTCACTATAGATGCTTGACTAGGTTATTACCCGTCTCTCTCATTTGTTGAGAAGACAATGGAGTTAGTTATGTTTTGATTACCATGGTACGTGCACAGGCTTAGATTTTCCTTTGATTTGAGGTTAGATCTAAGTTTATGTTATCGTTATGGCCCTTGCGGAAGATTCATTATTGTGATGGTACTGTGCACGATGATTCGACCTCCCCGACAATAGGGAGTTAGAATCAGATTCGACCTCCCCGACCATAGGGAGTTAGAATCACATCGAATATGGCCCTTTCGGATTAGTCTTGCATAGTTAGTGAGATAAAGATTGATTTTTGAGATACAACATTGTTTTTGATATTAATAATTACTTTTGAGATACTGAGATGATTTTTGAGATACAAAATGATTTTGAGATCTGTAATGGCTTTTGAATGGTAAGGAATGGTGATTTCAATTATGGTTTGTGTGTAATTGATTTTGTTGGAATTACTTAAATGGATAGTCAAGATTTGATAAATTGAATTTTGTGCTCCAAGTTATTTATACAAATGATTTACATTATTGGCAATGAATATTTTGAGTTGTGAAATTTGATCGAGATTGATTCTCAAATTATTTCTTGTAAAATTTGTCAATGTATATTGTACTATGTTTTAAATTATAGTTGTGCACCATCGAGTTCACCACTCAATGATAGCTTTGTATCTTTATCGCAGTAAGAAGAGCATAGAGCGATAAGTAAATTTCGTTGAAGATATATTCGGATAAGCTCGGGTATATCATAGGTATACCCATGTACATAGGTTTTGATGTAAGCATGTAATAATATGTATGTAAATTATTTGAGATTGTATATAAAACTCTTGTAAAATATTTTGGTATGTAATCAAATGTAAATTATTGTAAATGTAAATTTGGGATTTCAATTATCTGAATAGTATGTAATATAAATTTTGAGTCTTGAAATGAATGAGATATTTCTTTCTGATGGGATTAGTTTGAAAATGAATTGAATTGTGAATTGAATTGAAGTTACTGAAGTTGTATTTGAGAAAACATATTGGGAGCATTTTTCTTTTGCAGGATTGAAGAACTGTTTTCTCAAAATACAGTAGGCACTTTGCGAAATTTTGAAAAAATTTTATAACACCGATTTTAATCGATGATTTAAATTGCGAAATTGTTTTAAAATCCCTTGTAGTATATCTAATGGGTTATCGGTAGGCGAAGTACGGTAATTCATTAGGTGTACTACGGGATCATGTTACATCTTACAGAGGAGTAGGGTGTGACATGTTTTGTGGTATCAGAGCAATGGTTTTAAAGTAAATTTCGAACTGTGAATTTGAAATCTTTTTGTCGGTAACTACAACTGCTCAAATGTTTGATACATATAGTACATTTACATCATAAATATGAACTAATGGAGAGGAATCTCCTTATGTTGGTTGTACAGGAATAGAGAATCTTGTGGAAAGATATGGAAGAGAAAAATGAGACCGTAGAAACGATCCATGATGGCAGAAGTACAAGTTGAGGCCCCAGCTCCACAAAGTGTTGAAGGCCCGACTGTACCAGTTTTACCAGTACAAATTACTGCACAAATGGCCCAGCAAATGGCCACTTTCTTCCAACAAATGGCTGATAATCTGTCAGCCCAAGCCCAAGTACAGACCCAACCCCCACAAGGGCAGTGTGAAATGGAAAAGAGGGAGAAACCTATGGGTCAGAGCTCGAACAGTAATTTGAGAAAGAGAAAAGAATTTGAGGAACCCCGAGCTCAAGGATATGATAGAGGTGGATCAGTAAGACAGAGACCATCAAGGTCCAGTCGTCGAACAACTAGAAGTTCCTACCCTTCCCGCCAATGTGAAACTTGTAGAAGATATCATGGTGGGATATGCTATAAGGCGTCTGGAGCCTGCTACAATTGTGGAAAACTTGGACACTTTGTTAAAAATTGTACTAAACCACCTCGATCTGCTCTCCAGAGTTCACAGACCGTCAGTCAGAGTCAAGATAGAAATAGAGTTAGTACTCCTCACCACTATAACACAGTGAATCAACCGAATATGGTAGTGCACGATCGGAGCGTCCCATTGTGCGCCAAGGAGAAAGAGCGAAACTTGGATGTAGCTACTGGTAAGTTCTTAAATTTTGAAAGAAACAATTAGTTATTATTTGATCCCAGCACTACTTAGTTGTGTGTTAGTGTCAGAACTATATGTCCTGTTGTTATTCCTTTACATGGGAATGAATTTTGATGTATTAGTGACTAGTCTTTTAGGATAATAATTGTAATAACAAGTATGATTGACATTAATTTTGGAAGAATTTTAGCTAAAAGTATTTTTTAACATACCGTAAATTATAAAGCTAATTGGCGAGCCTACTAATGTAAGGCAAGAGGACCTAAAAGTAAGTTACAGTAATAGAATTGCTCTAGATGAGGGCAAAAATGTTACTGTTAGTAATTGTCAAAGGAAATTGTAATCAGAATCGGTTTGGGATATTAGTGGATTCGAGAAGGATAAGATGTTAGAAAACCTAGTCCATGAGGTTATAACGTAGTGACTATATAATGTTCTCGATATTTGTATTGTAAGTTGCAGATTACAGTACCGACACTAGATTATTGTGTAGAGCTACGTGTGTCCTCGTGGTACAATAAGTAAGAATATTTGTAAGTAATCTATAAATTGATACAGTTGCACCCGAATAGGGTACTATTACTGGAAATAAATGTGAAAATTTTAGTCAGAAATTTAAAACTTCAGAACTAGCCTGTCGAAAGACTACACTTGTAAGGTAGCTGGAGTCAGTAACTCGGTTACAATAATGTGAACTACCAGTACCACAGTAATTGCTATAAGCTTAGAGATATCAGTACAACGTATCATCCTCAGACAGATGGACAATTGAAACAAGTGATTCAGGTAAATTTTAAAACTCATTGAGTTCCTATAAATAATGAAATGAAATGATAAAAATAACCTGTAAAATGTGATAAGCCCTCAAGAATATATCGAGAACTTGTGTCATTGAATCCGAGAGGAGATGGGACAGATACATCCCACTAACAGAATTTGTATACATTAATAAGTGTCAAGCTAGCATACGAGTGGCACCCTATGAAACATTGTAAGGGAACAGATAACTATGGATGTTGTGATGAGACTTCTGAGGACACAGAATAGTCAAGATGCAGTATAGGTCATAATTGACAGACTAACCAAGTCTGCTCACTTTTTGCCAGTCCAGATGGACTATAGCCTAAAAAGATTAGCCAGATTGTACGTATATGAGATTGTAAAACTGCATGGAATGCCAGTATCAATTGTGTCTGACAGAGATCCTAGGTTCACTTCTAGATTCTGGGGTAGTCTTCAGAGAGCCCTAAGAACTAGATTGAACTTCAGCACAGCATTCCATCCATAGACAGATGGCCAACCTCAAAGGGTTATTCAAATATTGGAGGATATGCTACGGGCTTGTGTGATTGAATTTGAAGGTAGTTGGGATACACACTTGCCTTTGATTGAGTTTGCTTATAACAACAGCTACCAATCAAGCATTGGGATGCCTCCATATGAAGCTTTGTATGGCAGAAAGTGCAGAACTCCTTTATGTTGGGATGAAGTAGGTGAAAGGAAGATGATTGGAGTCCGAAATTGTTCGTGACAGAGGAAAAGATTAGATTGATTAGAGATAGACTTAAGGCTGCATCAGACCGTCAGAAGTCCTATGTTGATCTGAAGAGAAGAGATATTGAGTATGCAGTGGGTGATAAGGTATTCCTCAAAGTTTCTCCTTGGAAGAGGATTATGAGATTTGGCAGAAAGAGGAAACTGAGTCCTCGTTTCATCGGACCATATGAAGTTCTGGAAAGAGTGGGTCCTTTGGCATTTCGGTTGGCATTACCTCCAGAGTTAGCAAGGATACACAATGTCTTCCATGTGTCCATGTTAAGGAGGTACAGATGAGACCCATCTCATGTACTATCAGTTGAAGAGATTGAAGTAAATCCAGACCTCTCATATGAGGAAGAACCCATAAAAATTCTGGCATATGAGGTGAAGCAGCTGAGAAACAAACAGATACACCTGGTTAAAGTGCTGTGGAACCATCATTCAGGCCAGGAAGCTACTTGGGAACGTGAAGAGGATATGAGGAGACAGCACCCACAGCTGTTCAGAGACTAATGCCAGGTAAAATTTCGAGACGAAATTTATTTTAAGGGGGAGAGAATTGTAACACCCCAAAGTTCGGTAGTGCGTTCTACTGCTCCGGTGACCAGTGTTGTCCGGACAGCTAGGATGCCTAGAACTACACTGACATGAGGGAGGAGACATAAAATAATGAAATACAAGAAAAGAAAATACAAGAAAAACAAAGGAAAAATAATAGCAAAGAAATGTGATCAAGTTAAGCGAGCCGGTAAACCTAGCGATGGGTGATCAGGAAAGCCACGGCGTGGACCGTTGACTAATACAATTTGCGGGAACCACGGAAAACATTTTTAGGACTTAAATAGACCCTTGTTGAAGAATAAATATCATTAGAAATATCAAAGAAAAATTAAATAATTAGTACAAAGAAAAGTGAGAAATCGAAAAACAGACAAAATATGGTAATACCGAAAAATCGGGAACGTAACATGGGCATTATGGTCATTTGACATCCCGAATTGTCTTTTGACCTAAATGTCCATTAAAAATAAATAATATTACACTTAGAAAATGAAATGAAAAATTAATTTGGTGGTACCTAAAGTAAATAGCTAAAATCATGGGTTAATGTGGGATTAAGTGAAAGTTTAACTTATAAAATGATTTAATTTTTAGTGGACCACTAAGGGAATTAATTAAACACATAGTGGGACATGTGTACACTTAAAATGCAGCTGAATAATTCATCTTCCTCTTTTGCATTCAACATTGCCGTGAATGAGGTGAGAGGAAACTCCATAGCCATTTTTCATGCAAGCTTTCTTAACTCTCCATTTCAACTCCAATCCTTTAAGTTCCTTCACAAAAAATGGTCTACACATCACAAGGAAGATATTGATACCAATTTTGAGAAGTTTGGTGAAGGTTTAGCAAGTTACAATTAAAGGTAAGTTTGCATTTTTGAGGATTTTCTTGTTAAACTTTATGTTTATGTTATGGGTGTTAGTTTTGTGAAGGAAATTTTGAAGTTTAAATAGTTATTAAGATAGCCAATTTTGGACAGCCATGGGGTCACACATTTGATGATTTATTTTGCATATAATTGATGAGAAATAATGTTGATCATGGTAAATTAATATCCTAATGAATTGTTTCACATATACATGGTGATTTTGGCACTTGGATGAGAATTGATGGATTGTAGGGCAATGTGGTGTTGAAGGACAAATTTCGGCAGCCTTGGGGACACTTGAATAAATGTGTATATTCATGGGAGTGTTGGCAGAATTGTGGCATTAAGGAATGAAGGATATGTGTACGAAATTATTGTGTAAAGTGTATGTGAGAATTAGTGGTGTTTAGGTGTGTATGTAATGGTATTGAGATATTGTAAATGTGAATTACATTTGGTGTGTTGAGGGTAATGGTAATCTACCCAAAATAATGTTAATGTAAAGTAGATTATACTGTGGTTAATGTACCAAAACAGATTGGTAGGGAAGTAAACAAATTGCAAAGTAAATGTGTGTAGTTGATGTGTGTTAAGCAAAGTAATCAAGGGCAGTGTACATTTTAGCCTATAACCTTAAATGTGTAACCTCAATTGGTATGAGACCAATTTGAGGTGAAACTAGGCACAAAATGTGCCAACTTTCATTGAGAAACCATACCAAAATTCTGCTTGCAAGGTGACCTAAGAAAATGACCAATTCGGATTAGGTACACTTGAGACCTAAAAACTGACCATTTGGGCAGCAGTGAGTATTTAGGCCATAACTCACTCAAAACAGGTCCAATTGACCTGAAATTTTAACCATGAATAGTTAAGACCCATACCTATAAGTCTTATGAAGACACCAAAACCCAGAAATGACCAGAAGCAAGTCAAAAAGCTTGCACAAGTTCGGGTCCAAAAACTGGCCGAACCAGAATTGACCAATTTGACCTAAAAATGACCTAATTTGATACCAATTGACCAGCAAGAGTGTAATGACCATAACTTGGTCTACTTAACTCGGATTCACCTGAAATTTTGCCCCGCGTGCAATAAGACCTAGATCTACAAGTTTGTAGTTTTGACCGAAACCCGAAAACCGAGGGAACTAGATCGTCCGACTAGGTCAAACTAGTATCCTGAATCCAAAGAAGTTGCATTAAAATGCACTAAACAAGGAAACGAGTTTGGTAAAACGTACCAACCCTAAAACCCTATCAAATATGACATATTAATAACATTAAGACCTAATTTACCTAGAAAACATCGAGGGTCGGTATATTAGGTGATTAAGCAAATAAAGGTATTCAGTGAATAATTAAGTTCAGTGAATTACTTATCGAACATTATCGTTAGAGACAATTTAATTTAGTACTGAAACACTTCAAATTGTGTTTCTCAGTTAGCAAGGACTCAGCAAAAGGGAAGGAAACACTGAGTCCAGATCAGGGAGACAGTCATCAGAGGTTTGTGCACAACTAGTTTTTAACTGATTTTGTTTGAATATTTCATATGATTAAATGACATATTTTTCTTATGAATTATGTTTAACAAGCATTGGATTTAATTCAATGATTATTGAAAATTGTTATAGTATGTATGAATTTGGTTTTGTGAAATGGTATTTCCACAAGTATTAAGCATTGTTATGGATTGAACAAATTATGTTTTGGAAAATTGTGATAAAATATGTTTTGAATTGTGAAGGTAATTTTCATGGAAAAATGCAAATTTATGATTTGAATTGTGATGAGCATAAAAATTATTGGATATTAGAATTGACTTTGAATCGAATTATATTGTGATTTATGCTCACTAAATGGATTATAATATTGTTTTATATCTCACTATAGATGCTTGACTAGGTTATTACCCGTCTCTCTCATTTGTTGAGAAGACAATGGAGTTAGTTATGTTTTGATTACCATGGTACGTGCACAGGCTTAGATTTTCCTCTGATTTGAGGTTAGATCTAAGTTTATGTTATCGTTATGGCCCTTGCGGAAGATTCATTATTGTGATGGTACTGTGCACGATGATTCGACCTCCCCGACCATAGGGAGTTAGAATCAGATTCGACCTCCCCGACCATAGGGAGTTAGAATCACATCGAATATGGCCCTTTCGGATTAGTCTTGTATAGTTAGTGAGATAAAGATTGATTTTTGAGATACAACATGGTTTTTGAGATGCATAATGACTTTTGAGATACAGTATGATTTTTTGAGATACAAAATGATTTTGAGATACAGAATGGCTTTTGAATGGTAAGGAATGGTGATTTTAATTATGGTTTGTGTGTAATTGATTTTGTTGGAATTACTTAAATGGATAGTCAAGATTTGATAAATTGAATTTTGTGCTCCAAGTTATTTATACAAATGATTTACATTATTGGCAATGAATATTTTGAGTTGTGAAATTTGATCAGTATTCAGATTCTCAAATTATTTATCAGAAATTTGTCAATGTATATTGTACTATGTTTTAAATTATAGTTGTGCACCACTGAGTTCACCACTCAGCGATAGCTTTGTATGCTGTCGCAGGTAAGAAGAGCATAGAGCAGTAAGTAAATTTCGTTGAAGATATATTCGGATAAGCTCCAGGTATATCATAGGTATACCCATGTACATAGGTTTTGATGTAAGCATGTAATAATATGTATGTAAATTATTTGAGCAGTTGTATATAAAACTCTTGTAAAATATTTTGGTATGTAATCAAATGTAAATTATTGTAAATGTAAATTTGGGATTTCAATTATCTGAATAGTATGTAATATAAATTTTGAGTCTTGAAATGAATGAGATATTTCTTTCTGATGGGATTAGTTTGAAAATGAATTGAATTGTGAATTGAATTGAAGTTACTGAAGTTGTATTTGAGAAAACATATTGGGAGCATTTTTCTTTTGCAGGATTGAAGAACTGTTTTCTCAAAATACAGCCGGCACTTTGCCGAAATTTTGAAAAAAATTTTATAACACCAGATTTTAATCGATGATTTAAATTGCACGAAATTGTTTTAAAATCCCTTGTAGTATATCTAATGGGTTATCGGTAGGCGAAGTACGGTAATTCATTAGGTGTACTACGGGATCATGTTACATCTTACAGAGGAGTAGGGTGTGACACCTATAAAGCAAGGCTAGTAGCGAAAGGGTTTCGCCAAAGGCAAGGAATCGACTATGAGGAGACTTTCTCGCCTGTTGCCATGCTTAAATCAATTAGGATTTTATTAGCAATAACTGCATACTATGATTATGAGATTTGGCAGATGGATGTCAAAACAGCTTTTCTCAATGGATACATTGAAGAAAACATTTTCATGGAACAACCTAAGGGTTTTGAATCCCAAAATGGTTCCAAGGTATGCAAGCTAAAGCGATCCATTTATGGGTTGAAACAAGCTTCGAGGAGTTGGAACATCCGTTTTGATGAAGCCATTAAATCCTTTGGTTTTATCAAAAATGAGGATGAGCCATGTGTATATAAGAAGGTTAGTGACAGTGCTATCACTTTCCTTGTCTTATATGTGGATGACATCTCGTTGATGTGTAATGACACATGTATGTTGACGACTATAAAGGTATGGTTGTCAAATACATTCTCCATGAAAGACTTAGGGGAGGCAACCTATATTCTTGGGATTCGCATCTATAGAGATAGAGCGAAACGAATAATTGGTTTATCCCAAAGTCTATACTTGGAAAAGGTGTTAAAGAGGTTTAAAATGCTTGATTCCAAGAGAGGATTGTTACCAGTGAGACATGGTATCCATCTTTCTAAAGAGATGTCTCCAAAGACACCTGAAAAAAGAGATAAGATGGCCAGGATTCCATGTGCTTCGGCTATTGGAAGTTTAATGTATGCAATGTTGTGTACTAGGCCGGATATCGCATATGCTGTTAGTTTGACTAGCAGGTATCAATCCAATCCAGGTTTTGAACACTGGATAGCTGTCAAGAATATTCTTAAGTACTTGAGAAGAACTAAGGATTTATTCTTGATTTATGGAGGTGGAGACTTGCAATTGGATGATTATACTGATTCTGATTTCCAATCAGATATCGATGATAGAAAGTCTACCTCTGGATATGTGTTCATTTGTAATGGAGGTGCAGTCAGTTGGAAGAGTTCCAAACAGAGCATGACTGCAGATTCCACTACTGAGTGCCGAGTATATTCTTTGCATCAGATGCTACAAAGGAAGCTGTTTGGATTAAAAAGTTCGTGACAAAACTTACAGTAGTTCCTTCCATTGAGTCAGCAGTTCCATTACACTGTAACAACAATGGAGTAGTCATACAGGCTAAGGAACTAAGGTCTCACCAAAAATCCAAACTCATAGAAAGGCACTACCACATTATCAGAGATATAGTTGGGCAAGGCGATTTAGCCATGCAGAAAATAGCATCAGCTGAAAATCCAGCTGATCCATTCACTAAGCCTATGTCACGACTCGATTAGACCGACATCTTGAGAAGATAGGTCTAAGATATTGTAATGAATGGCTCTAGTGCTAGTGGGAGATTGTTAGTAGTATGCCCTAGAGCATATCATTTAGTATGTATCTTGTACATATTTTATTAATAAATGGCATTTCCACTTTTCTGTTTATATAATATATTTATGTGTAATAGAAAAGGTCCATTGATATTTTGTTAGAAATATTATTCTTAAGTTGTTAAGAATATGAGTGACAATATTTCTAGCACAAAGTATCATAAATAGGTTCACAATCGAGGATACTTCATAATAAGGACATGACTTATCCAGAAAGATTGTATTCATGTTTGTTCCCAAGTTATTTATATGAGATATAAATAAGATGGAATGGTGAGTCTCATGCCATATAACAAACATGATAGGCACTTATAAATGATAAGTAGGCTGAACCAGTGACACTTATGACAAGCACATGGAGTTTACTCTTGTTAATGTTTTGTCATAAATCATATCAGTGCATATAATCTTTAGACCTGAGATAGCACAGTTATCTTATATATAGGTAGTTTGAGTTTGATACTATTTTCATACTTGTACTGTGTATGGGTATATGGGCATGTGTTGGCTCCTACTAGTTATATATGGAGGTAGGTGTTGATCAAGATGGAATCTGTTCCTCTAAGTAAATAGAGATAAAATCCTATGTTCATTTAATTGTTCTTGATGTTTCAAGTTCTGGCAGACAGATAGATTTATTGAGAAAAGTGTTTACGATGAGAAAATCTTTTAATCAAGAACTGGAATTAAAAGAGAACATAATATTCATAGCAAATGGAGTTTGACATAAACCATGACTCGGCTTGAGTTGGGATTTTGTAGAGAGAGATTCTAGTGCATGGTAACATATGATTATAGGTTCATTTAAGGTAAACCTTATTACTAATTGGGTGGCCATGGCATGCTATGCTAGGTGTTAACCATGGCTTATGAGGTTCATAAAATGATTTAGAGAAATCATTTATGGTAAGAAAGAGTTCTAATGATATTAAGAGTTGATATCATGTCTCATTGCCAATTAGTGATGAGCCTAGTAAGTCACACACATACACAAGTTATCACCTATTTAAATATGATTTAATTAATTAATTAAAGAGTTTAATTGATTAATTAAATAGGTTTGGTTTACAATTAGATTGCAAAGTCCCTAGCATGACTTGAAACCAAATCTAGATTATTGGATGTATAATATAAGTTAAATTTATATTTAAAGTGTTTAAATATGAATTTAATTAATGAGAAATTAATTAATAGAGATTAATTAATTAATTTATATTTGATATAAATTAATTAGAAGAAGAAAATAATTATTTTGGGTTAAGAACTCAAAATTAAGACACAGGGGCATTTTGGTCATTTTGCAGTGTGACACGTGGCACCATGAGATGGTGACACATGGCATAACACATAAGCTTGCCAAATGTTTTTTAATCATGTAAGATGATTAAAATCAAGATTAAATATAGGTTTGACACTTGGCACAATGTGATTGGGTCACTTAAACCTAGAGCTAATCAAAGGGTGACATGTGGCAAGGGTTTAATGTGTTAACCTAGCTATTTAAGTGTTGTTATGAGAAAATAAAACACAACCAACAGCCACACTCCTTTGTCACGCCACTTTGAGGGTTTTTATCTCTTCTTCTTCATCTCTTATCAATTCAAAGAGATTAGCCATCAATCTCTTGAATTAAGAACACTAGAAATTGTTTCTAGTGTCCTGTTTGCATCTTTAATCTCTTAAAAGGCAGAACTTGATTTTCTAATTAATAGAAAAAGCTTTAGAAGCTATTCAAGGGCTGCCATAGGTGTTCTTGGTGTGGACAAGCTAGAGGGACAACATCTGGTGTCCTGAAGATGAATCTCAAAGGCGCAGACACGCTGCAGTGCATCAAGAGGTTAGTGTAATCGTTCTTGATTTAATCTAGGGTTCTAAAATTAATCTGATTAATTTTAAAATCTTAAATGGCAAATACAGATCCAAAAACATATTAAAAGAGTTTTAATATGTTATTTATCATTGAAATCAAATAGATAAAAATAAATCTTGCATGATGCATGTGACCCTAGGTGAAAATTTTTGAATTAAATGGTATAAACTTGTGTTTTTCACGCTTCCGTTCCTTCAGAGTCCATCCTGCAGCTCTGCATAGTGTCCGTGTCACCTCACCGTCTTCAGTGTATTGGTAGGACACTAGGTTTCATTTTGATATTTTGTAACTAATATTTATTTTCTCATATGTAATTGAACTTATGAAATGTATTTTGATGTTCATGTAAATAATGAGAATTGTGTTTGTGAATGGAAAAGTGAATGTTTATCTGTGATTTATACATGATTATCACATGAGATGAATGATTGAGAAATGAAATTGAAAAATGTTGAGATTTTGATATTGGAGTTTGAGATGATTGAATATGATTATTGGAAGTGTTTTTCATGATTCAAGAACTGCTTTTCCATTTTTAGCCAGATCACTGCGGATTTTCTATAAAATTTTTGGAACCTCAAATAAATTAAAATTTCAACAAATGACTTAAATTGATTATATTTCACAAATTATGTTCAAAATTATGATGAAAATTAATTAAGATAAAATAGAGTGTTTCGGTACACCGTGTGACATAGTTTACTCGGATATACTGTAGACGGGTAAGGGGTGTCACACTTACAGCACCCCTCCAACTCAACAATAAAACTGAAGAACAGTCTAGTTAATGACTATAAACAAGCGCTCTTTAGGAGGTAACCCAAAATATTTTTTTGTAACATTTCTTTTATTTTTCATTATTTTACTTTACGTTCTTTAATTTTTGAAGGGACCCCAAATCACAATTCTGCAAAATCAGGGAACTGAAAGCAAGGGAGGAGTGGGAACGTTAAGTCAAAACCACACAAGAGAAGATTGCAAAAAACTGGGGAAGTAACTTTGTAGCTAACCTTTGCATTCATTTCATTCATATAGATAAAGATATTTTAGCATGAATAAAATAAAATAAAATAAAATAAAAAGGGAAAGAGAAGAAAAACCAAAAATTTACATGGGTCATGTATATAATTTTACACACTCCATGTAATAACCTGGAAACCCAAAAACCCACTTGCATAAGCTCCAAAATCTTACAGGGTTGACCCTGTGTAATGTTACATGCCCCGTGCTTCATAACAGGAGAGAAAAAATTCTGAGTTTAAGGGAGATAAAAAGTTACACGGGTCGGAAATAAATTTACATGGGCCATGTAACTTTTCTAGCAAAGCGACTTTCAGATAGAGAGTTACACGGGTCCTCGGACCTCAACTAGTGTAGTGATACACGAATCGTGTATCGAGTCGCAAACTTAATACCTAGGGGCACGAAAATGCATGAAACGAAGGGACAAATGCCCCTTAAATTCTTCCAACTCCCCTTAAACTCCCATCCATTTAAGAATCCTTCCTCTCCATAACTCTTCCTATTTAAAAACCTCTCAAATCCCCACTCCATTCACAAACCCTAGCTTTTCTCTCTCTCTCCAAACATTAATGGCTCCTGCTAAACACCCAGTAAGAATAATGGGCTCTTCCTTAAGACAAAGAGGAGATTCCACACCATCACCACCCCTGCCATCACCACAACGCCCAAGAAAAAGGTAGCCACAGCAAAGCCCACCTCAAACACAGCCGCAAGCCGCGCCCTAACCCCAACCACAACCTCTACAGCCAGCATAATTGGAATTCTCCATTGTCTGGCCATTCTGTGATTCCACCCACAGAGATTTGTGCTCATAGCTTAAAAACAAAAGAATTATCTCCGCAAAGTACATGGACTTCGGGTAGCTGGAACAACTCGGCCTAAAAGAGTAGATTGATGGGCTACTTGAAAGTATTGCATGGACTCGATTCGCCCAATTCCAATTCCCAGCCTATATAGACACCACTTTTGAGTTCCTTGGGAGCTTTAAGGCCACCTTATGGCCCACAAATAGAGAGAATAGGGGCAAGATTGAGTTTAGACTGCTTAGTGTTGATCAGGTAATGAACATTGATGAATTTAATGCAATATTCGGCTTCGATAGCACCGGTTGTAGGAGATTCTTCAAAATAGGATGATCTACAATAGTGTTGACTTCTGATGCTCCATTGCACTAAACACTGATGTCTATAACTCTAGCAAGTTAAAATCCTCAAGTATCACTAGCCCCACTCTGAGATATATGCATAGGCTAGCTGCTCACACCATCACGGGCTGTGGTGACAGCTTGGGCATTGTAAATGCCAATGAGCTTTCTTCTTATGGTGCATGGTCATCAGCTAACACTGCAACACCGGTTTCTTCCTGTGCAGCCACATGCGCCACATATCCCACCAACCTATGGGGCATATAGTGCTTGGTGTCCCTGGACATCACAGGTTGCGCTCCATCACTGGCATCACCGGGATTGATCAAACCATCTGCATATCCATAGGGATATGTAAGAAGGTTGGAAACACATGCTTCTTAGTCGATGCAGAAGGGAATGTCATCTCGAGGCTGGAAAAAGCAAGGGAAGAGCCTGGTGAACCCTCACAGGCACTCCACTATGAGTCCCCCACTAGAGTACCTCCATACACACCACCACCCACAGACCCCATCCTTACATACCTTCAATGCATGGAGACCACCTTAGAAAATAGGATGCAGGCACTCGAAGATAGCCTCCAAGAAGCGTACACTAAGCTCGATATGATAATTGAGAGGTTCGATGAAGAGGGACCATTATCACCATCAGAGACTTTCTAGAATTAGGACTTTAGGATAGGTTGTTTCATGTAAAACTTATATGCCTTAGTCCTAAACTGTGTTTATAAGTCTCTAATCCTTGCTATTTTGTCCCAACTTTAAACTCTTAATACATGATATGCTTTTCATAAATTTTTTGCGCAATCTCTTAATTTTGCATATTGTGTTGCCATTGAGAACAATGTCAGATTTGAGTTTACGTGTACAGATGCATTTCATGCATTGAATTTGCCTTACATTGCATTACATCGCTTAACTATATCCATATTATACTTGTGTATCATAAATCCAGAAAATTTTGCAAATTTTGAACTTTTTGAAATGATTTTTAACTTAAAATTATAACAAAAAATATTGATAAGCTAATAATTGGACTCCATGGAATTGAGGAATAAATGTATCTAGATAGGCAAAAAGTCTTTAATATGTTGTCTGTGAGAAACTTAATGACCTTAGTGGAGCTAGACTAGTTAAACCCCTTCATAGCTATTAATCTATCACATTGAACTTACAAAATTAGGAGAAGACTTTTGAGATACAGACAAACCTAAAAAATGCCTCACAAACTCTAGAATATGTCTCATAGACCTATCTAGGCGAAATCCTAGCATATGCTTGACAAAGAGATGATTAAGGCATTCTTTGATATAGCCTCATATAAGCCTTAGCCACCCCTAGTCACAATATATCCCTTGCACCCAACTTGAGCCTATATTTTTACCTATATGATTTTCCTTGTCTACCCATAATTAATGACCTAGCCCCCAGCCTAAACACTTTCCTCACCTTTTTAAGGAAGCCAAATGCATAAGGGATAGGTATATTAAGTGCAAAAAAAAAAAATATAAGAAGAGGGTGTAAAACTCAAGAAAGATTGCAAGTGTACAACTAAAATCGAATAAAATTGGACTTTTCAACCCAGCAAAGCAATGAGTTTCGGGGAGAGGACAAAAAGGGACATAAAAAAAAAAGGATCCCAAAATAAGTATCATGAAAGTATGCTTAGCACTATAAAGAACCTTTCTTCCCCACATAAAATCAACAGAATAAACTTGGCATACTTAGAACTTTATGCATGAAAGCTATCCTCATATTTGCAACCAAATCATTATCCCTTAACCCCATTACAACCTTTCTAAAGACCTTTTGATCTTTTAAAAGTGTGTGATACATTAATGGAGATAGGGAATTGAGATGTGCCTATGGAGTTGAAATTAAATCAAACTCACCAATATTATTCAATAAAGGCAAATTTAGGGGGAGTAAGTTTTTCTCAAGTCTATCTTGATAAAACATGTTATTTGTGACTTACTAATAGCCTTACATAGAGGAATAATTAGTTAAAACACCATGAAGGGGGTGAAGCTTTAAATAGGTAACTATTGAAACCCTTATGCCTTGAAAAAGGGTAGTTGATATGAAGGAATGAAGGAGTTCAATTGTATGCATATTGAATTTATGGTTATGTTTCTAAGTTTTCCCCTAAAATGTGTTCTAAAAAGATTTTGATTTGCTTGAGAACAAGCAAAAGTTTGAGTTTGGGGGTATTTAATATACCTATACTATATAGATGTTTTAAAGCACATTTTTACACCATTTCATAGCATTCAGATAGGTAATTTCATGCATAATTATCAAATTCATTAACTTTTATAAATTTCATTACTCTGCATTGAATTTTATGTTTTCTATATATTTTCAAGTGTTTTAAGGGAGTTTCAAAGCATAGGAGTAAAGAAGGAAGCTTGGAAAAACTCAAGGAGAAGAGCATTATTGCTGATACACTTTACAAAGGTTGTGTAAACATACCACAGACCCGTGTAACTTGCTACCAAGAGAAAAACCAAAGAAGTCAAAGAAGAAACACAGTACACGGTCTGTGTAACACAACTTGTGTAATCTGTAGAGACTCGTGTAAGATTCTGTCTGGTAAAGCTTGAATAATTCCTAGAAGAACAATAAAACACGGGCCATGTAATTGGACCCATGTAACTAGCCAAGACCCGTGTAATCTTCTATCCAAATACGAGATGCAACTTTCAAGTTCCAGTAAGCTACACACCTCTGAGCTGTGTAATGGCACACGGGCCGTGTATCAGCTGGTAGCCAGTTTCTTAATTTGATTCTAGCTCCAGTTTTTACACTTAGAACAGATTTTTGATGCCCTTGAGACTCTAAAAACCTAACCTCAGGATATTGAATATAAATAGAAGCAGCAGAAAACAGAGAAAGGATTTTGAATCCAATCACCGTATACATTTTCATCATTCTCTTCAAGCCGTCTTGAAGAATAGTGCATTAACATTAAGGAGGAGCTCTCAGCCAAAGTTCCACAAGTTCAAAGCTGCGTATTCTCTTCGGTTCTTTTGTTCTATTTCTTTAGGCTGCTTTTATGTTCTTTTATTTTACTTTTGTTATGTTTACTAAACTCACCATGAGTGACTAGTTTCTTTATTCTGGAATTAGAAGAGTAATGCTTGTAATCATTATTATGGACAAATATTGAGTTTTATCTATTAGATTTGAGTTTTGTTCTTTGATATAATGTTCTGTGTTCTTAATGCATACTATGTGCCTGTACTCACTTAGACATGATATAAGATACTAATTAAAGAACTGAAAGATGAAGGTTAGTATTGAAAAATCGAAGTATTGAACTTAGAAAATCTGTCCTAGAAATAGGCTAAAATCCTTCATGGAATTTCATAATTAATCATAGATCTTAAAGGGCTTTTATTAGCATTAATAACCAACAAAAAGTAGGGTTGAGCTCTAATTGAAACACACCTTAGGTACCTTGAGAGAGCACCTAAGGTACCTTAGGATTAATTTCCATCAAAGCAATGATCCTCAATCCAATGAATAGATAAGATTGAATCCATAATAAGATTAAGATAAGATTGAATCCATAATAAGATTAAAGTGTAAAATCTTAATTCTAAAATTTTTTTAATAGATTGTTTCACTTTAAGTTCATTATTCTCTTAGTTTTTAGCATTCAAGATAAATTAGATTCACTCTCCTATTATATTCGGTAGCCTAAACAATCATAATTATTGTGTAACTTGGTACTTGCTAATTAAATTCCTCGTGGGATGATACTCTATTCACTACTTTATTACTTGTTAGTGATCCGTGCACTTGCGGGGTTGTAAACCAGTAAACAAATGTCATCACCTATGCTTCACGCTAGCTTAAGCCATATGAGAGGAACTATCCCACTCATGATTTAGAGCTAGCAACAATTGTTTTTTCTCTTAAGATCTGGAGACATTACTTATATGGGGAGAGATGTCACATTTGTTCAAATCATAAGAGTTTGAAGTATTTGGGCACTCAGAAGGAGATGGATTTGAGGCAAAGGAGATTTTAGATTTTTTAGAATCTATTAATTCAAATAAACAAAGCTTATGTTTATTTGATTAATTATCAGCCAGGGAAAGCTAATGTGGTAGCAGACGCCTTAAGTCAGAAGACCATAGCGAATTTGAAAGTTTCACTCTTATCTATGGTGCATGACTTAAGAGCACTACAGGCAGAATTAGTGATTGATACAAATGGGAAAATTTTGGCTACTCTGCAAGTGAAACCACTGTTAGTTGAACAAATCAAAGTAGCTGTAACACCCCTATTTGCATAGCCTGGTACATTTTACTATTCCAGTGACCGGTGTCGGTCCGGACAATTAAGAGAATTAGAACCACATCTAAGACACCTAGATAATCCCTAAATGAAAATAATTAGTAATTGCCAAATAGTTAAGTATAAAGAAGAAAAACAAAGCATAAAAAGTTAAATGAGCTGGGAGTCACAGCAATGGGTGACCTTCCTAGGAAATGACTGCGAGGTCAGTCTTAAATCAAATTTCGAATTGGAAAATGTGACGCCGTGGTCCTTAAGACTATTGTGAACACAGTGGAAAAGAGAAAATCATAGAAAAGAATTGTTAAACAGGTCAAATAATTAGGTCAGTGATCCAAAAGAAATATTGAATAACTAACAAACCGGAACAGACTGGCGAGGGGCAAATTGGTTAATTCACCCCTAGATCTTACTCCTGAGTTAATTGTCCAATAAAATCAAAGAAATGAAAATTTTATATTCAGGAATTAAATTAAAGAATTAATGAAAAAATAAATATAAAAGAAAAAGAAAATTAAAAAAGTTTATTACATCATTGGATGACATCATGAATGATGTCAAAATACAATTTTATTTTCCCCACCATAATTGACCAAGTCAAATAAGACTAAAAGACATAAAATAAACATAAAATTAAAAAAAAAATAAATCACTCTTATTCTTCCCTAGTTCGGCCGCCCCTCCTATCTCTCTTAGCCACCATTGTTACTCTATTGAAGCTTGAGTACAAGCTTGATTTTCCACCAAATTAGGCCTAAATCCTCTAAAGTGTTCCATAAAAACTTATTAGATCAACTTGAGAAAGCATTAGAAGAAGGAAAGAAAAGAAGAAAAGGAAGAAAGTGAAGAATTGAACATAAAAGAAAGGTTAGTAGTTTGAATTGAAAAATTTTAGTTGATTACTTGTGTTCTTGGTGTAAGTAACTTAGAAATTAACTTAAAATTAAAACAAAACAATTGTTGGGGGACCAAAGCAAATTTCGGCCAGGTTATGTGAGGGTTTGAATTGATTGAATTTTGTGCAATTAAATGGTTGTTTAAGGTGAATTAGGTGAATAGACATTAGATGTGCACTTTGATTGTATTGAATTACACAAATGTGTAACTAGGCTTTTTAGCATTTTGAAAAATTGGAGAAAAATTTGAGAATTGGTCAATTGATGCCATTAACCTTATTTGAGTTGGAAAATGGTCAATTGTGACCATTTGTAGTGTGTGAATTGTTAGAACCAAGTTTCAATTCGGATTGGTTAAGTCAGTATGCTGACAGCTTGCCCTAGGTCCCTTTCAGGGACCAAAAATGAAAATTTACCAACCCAATTGGTGTGAGGCTAATTGGGAATTAAACTAGACACAAAACGGACCATTTTTCATTTCGGAACCCAGTGCAGAAGATGACATTAGGGTAGTGAACAATTAGGCCAAATCCAGATTTGGGCACATTGCCCTGTACAAAAATTACCAAATGAATAGTAGTTACTTAAATGACCATAACTTGGTCTAGGAAGGTCCAAATGACCTAAATATTATACCGATGAAAATTTGAGACATAGACCTATAAGTTTCATAAAGAAAACAAACCCAAAATTTGACCATAACCTATCTGAAAAGTCACTGCGATCAAGACACAAAAGCGCGAAGATCTAGAAAATGCCAGTGCACTGGTAACACCAAATTGCTTGACCCCATTCAAATAGTCATATCTTAGGTTACAAAACTCCAATTGGAGTGATTCAAAAAGGGAAATAAAGTTAAGACAATAAGGAAAAAACTTCTATGAAGAAAACTTAGCCAAATTTCAACAGCAACTTGACCAATAGAACAGTGCAAAACAGGATACCAAATCTAAAATTTGGAAATTTCACCTAAGAGACTTAAAATTTGAGGAAACAAACAAAACCAACAAATTAGGTAACTAAAATGTGATATGTGGGTGAAATTAAAATTTCCATACCTATTAAGCATGAGAAAGTCAACAATTTGACTTGAATAGTATCATGAATAGTAACCCCGAAATACAAATTTTAAAGAACGTTAAGTTAAGCATATTAAAGCTAGATATAAATAAATTTAAATTTATTTTTGGATTTATGATAAATTGTGATGCTGAAAAACAATAAAATTGTGCGTTTCAGTTAAAAAGAATACCAGGATAGAACCCGAGATGTCGAATCAAGGCCTAGAGGTGACTCGCACGAGGTTTGTGTGCAACATAAAATTTTTCTGTAAATTCTCTTGACAATTTGTTTTGATGAATAAATTGTGATTTATTTTTATTGCAAATTTGTAAATGAAATGAATATTATGCTTTTGACTTAAATCTAAAACATGTCACACCTTACCCCTCTGTAAGGCATAACATGATCTCATAATATACCTAATGAATTACCGACTCCGTCTAGCGATAACCCATTAAATACACTACAAAGAATTTTAAAACAATTTTCTTACTTTTTGAAAGTGGTGAGCTTTTATAGCAGGTATTAAAAATATTTAATTGAAGTTTAAAAACTAGTTAAAATTTTTATCTATTTTTATTTTTACGCAAATTTTAGAAAAATTTCGGCAGAGTGTTGTCTATATTTGGGAAAAACAGTTCTTCAAATACCTGTAAAAACACTTCTAATAATTCATTTCATCAAAATCAACCACTACCACAATACAAATCAACATCATTTCTCCCAACTCAATAATTCAAAACAATTCTCAATTCAATTGTATTTAAAAATAAAACTAAATAACTTCATTCATATTCCATTAAAGAAAAATCAATTTACATTCATCAACCTAAAATTTTCATTAGAAAATCCAAAATAATATTATTACAAAATCTATACAACTGCTTAAGACCAGTTTATACATGTACATACAGTTACATACACCAAAATAAATATTACAATCAGGGTACAAAATGAAGGAACGGAAGCGTGAAAAACACAAGTTTATACCATTGAATTCAAAAATTTTCACCTAGGGTCACATGCATTATGCAAGATTTATTTTTATCTATTTGATTTCAATGATAAACAACATATTAAAACTCTTTTAATATGTTTTTGGATCTGTATTTGCCATTTAAGATTTTAAAATTAATCAGATTAATTTTAGAACCCTAGATTAAATCAAGAACGATTACACTAACCTCTTGATGCCTTTGCAATGTCTGCGCCATTGAGATTCGTCTTCAGGACACCAGATGTTGTCCCTCTAGCTTGTCCACACCAAGAACACCTATGGCAGCCCTTGAACAGCTTCTAAAGCCTTTTCTATTAATTAGAAAATCAAGTTCTGCCTTTTAAGAGATTAAAGATGTAAACAGGACACTAGAAACAATTTCTAGCGTTCTTGATTCAAAAGATTGATGGCTAATCTCTTTGAATTGATAAGAGATGAAGAAGAAGAGATAAAAACCCTCAAAGTGGCGTGACAAAGGAGTGTGGCTGCTGGTTGTGTTTTATTTTCATAACAACACTTAAATAGCTAGGTTAACACATTAAACCCTTGCCACATGTCACCCTTTGATTAGCTCTAGGTTTAAGTGACCCAATCACATTGTGCCAAGTGTCAAACCTATATTTAATCTTGATTTTAATCATCTTACATGATTAAAAAACATTTGGCAAGCTTATGTGTTATGCCATGTGTCACCATCTCATGGTGCCACGTGTCACACTGCAAAATGACCAAAATGCCCCTGTGTCTTAATTTTGAGTTCTTAATCCAAAATAATTATTTTCTTCTTCTAATTAATTTATATCAAATATAAATTAATTAATTAATCTCTATTAATTAATTTCTCATTAATTAAATTCATATTTAAACACTTTAAATTTAAATTTAATTTATACTACACATCCAATAATCTAGATTTGGTTTCAAGTCATGCTAGGGACTTTGCAATTTAATTGCAAACCAAACCTATTTAATTAATCAATTAAACTCTTTTTAATTAATTAATTAAATCATATTTAAATAGGTGATAACTTGTGTATGTGTGTGACTTACTAGGCTCATCACCAATTGGCAATGAGACATGATATCAACTCTTAATAACATTAGAACTCTTTCTTACCATAAATGATTTCTCTAAATCATTTTATGAACCTCATAGACCATGGTTAACACCTAGCATAGCATGCCATGGCCACCCAATTAGTAATAAGGTTTACCTTAAATGAACCTATAATCATATGTTACCATGCACTAGAATCTCTCTGTTACAAAATCCCAACTCAAGCTGGAGTCATGGTTTATGTCAAACTCCATTTGCTATGAATATTATGTTCTCGTTTAATTCCAATTCTTGATTAAAAAGATTTTCTCATCAGAAACTCTTTTCTGAATAAATCTATCTGTCCTGGCCAGGAACTTGAAACATCAAGAACAATTAAATGAACATAGGATTTTATCTCTATTTACTTAGAGGAACAGATTCCATCTTGATCAACACCTACCTCCATATATAACTAGTTAGAGCCAACACATGCCCATATACCCATACATAGTACAAGTATGAAAGCAGTATCAAACTCAAACTACCTATATACAAGATAACTGTGCTATATCAGGTCTAAAGATTATATGCACTGATATGATTTATGACAAAACATTGACAAGAGTAAACTCCATGTGCTTGTCATAAGTGTCCATGGTTCGGCCTACTTATCATTTATAAGTGCCTATCATATTTGTTATATGGCATGAGACTCACCATTCCATCTTATTTATATCTCATATAAATAACTTGGGAACAAACATGAATACAATCTTTCTGGATAAGTCATGTCCTTATTATGAAGTATCCTCGATTGTGAACCTATTTATGATACTTTGTGCTAGAAATATTGTTACTCATATTCTTAACAACTTAAGAATAATATTTCTAACAAAATATCAATGGACCTTTTCTATTACACATAAATATATTATATAAACAGAAAAGTGGAAATGCCATTTATTAATAAAATATGTACAAGATACATACTAAATGATATGCTCTAGGGCATACTACTAACAAAAAATTATACCCAATAAAATCTCAAGGATGTAGCTCCAAGATCCTTAGCAGCTCACTCTGCTGCTTCACTAGTCTCTCTATCTGTGACAGCAATAAACAGCCATCACTGAGTACTATGACTCAGTGGTGTACAACATACTAAAATGACATTTTATGCATAATTCAAATCATATTTATTCAAATATAGTACTGAACAATGAAAAGTAGATGCAAAAGACAATTTATAATTTGAGTTAAAATAGTCTCAAAACAAGTTTCAAAAAAACACACAGTTATATCATCCCATCAGAACAATGTTCATTTCAATAGTCAGAGGCTAATGAGGAATCACAAGGCTAGCTAGCTCAAACTATGGGTACCCATTCAATTTCTTCCTCTATTAGCACACACCTCAACACTTCAGCCAGAGAGGGAATCAAAATTCAAAACTAATTCCTCCCACTAGTCATGCTAGTGAGGCATTCAAATATATGGTCATGACACTGTAGTTTCAAAACTGTCTTTGTATTTATTGCCAAATCAAATGCATACAATTAAACTTTACAACAATTTAAGTCAACACAATTTGTTCGTTTCAATCACAGAGTTGCAATCAAAATAAATCACAATTCATTTTATACAATTGCAAAAGAAATTAAAAGAAAAATTTTATGTTGTTCACAAACCTCATGCAAGTCACCTCTAGGCCTTGACTCGACGTCTCGAGTTCTTTTCTGGTATTCCTTTCAACTGAAACACATAATTTTACAGTGTTTCAGTATCACAATTTATCATAAATCCAAAAATAAATTCAAATCTATTTATATCTAGCTTTAATATGCTTAACTTGACGTTTTTTAAAATTTGTATTTTGGAGTTACTATTCATGATACTATTCAAGTCAAATTGTTGACTTTCTCATCCTTAATAGGTATGGGAATTTTAATTTCACCCACATATCACATTTTGGTTACCTAGTTTGTTGGTTTTGGCTGTTTCCTCAAATTTTAAGTCTCTTAGGTGAAATTTCCAAATTTCAGATTTGGTATCCTGTTTTGCACTATTCCATTGGTCAAGTTGCTGTTGAAATTTGGCTAAGTTTTCTTCATAGAAGTTTTTTTTTTTTTATTGTCTTAACTTTATTTCCCTTTTTGAATCACTCCATTTGGAGTTTTGTAGCCTAAGATATGACTATTTGAATGGGGCTGGCCGAATTTGGTGTTACCCAGAATTCTGGGCATTTTTTGGATACTGGCAGTTTTGGGGTGCTAACTGCAGGTGACTTTTCAGATAGGTTATGGTCAAAATTTAGGTTTGTTTTCTTCATGAAAATTGTAGGGCTATGTCTCAGTTTTCCATCGGTATAATATTCAGGCCATTTGGACCTTCCTAGACCAAGTTATGGTCATTTAAGTAACTACTGTTCATTTGGTAATTTTTGTACAGGGCAGTGTGCCCAAATCCGAATTTGGCCTAATTGTTTACTTTCCTAATGTCATCTTCTGAGCATGGTTCCTAAATGAAAAATGATCCATTTTATGTCTAATTTCATTCCCAATTGGCCTCACACCGATTGGGTTGGTAAATTTTTAGTTTTTGTTCCTGAAAGGGACCTAGGTCAAGTTGTTAGCATACTGACCCTAACCAATCCGAATTTAAACTTGGTTCTAGCAATTCACACACACCACAAATGGTCACAATTGACCATTTTTCAACTCAAATAAGGTTAATGGCATCAATTGACCAATTCTCAACTTTTTCTCCAATTTTTCAAAATGCTAAAAACCCTAGTTACACATTTGTGTAATTCAATGCAATCAAAGTGTACATCTAATGTCTATACACCTAATTCACCTTAAACAACCTTTTAATTGCACCAAATTCAATCAATTCAAACCCTCACATAAGTTGCCAAAATTTCCTTTGGTCCCCCAATAATTGCTTTCTTTTGATTTTAAGTTAATTTCTAAGTTACTTACACTAACAACACAAGTAATAAACTAAAATTTTTTAATTCAAACTACTAACCTTTCTTTGATGTTCAATTCTTCACTTTCTTCCTTTTCTTCTTTTCTTTCCTTCTTCTAATGGTTTCTCAAGTTGATCTAACAAGTTTTTATAGAACACTTTGGAGGATTTAGGTCTAATTTGGTGGAAAATCAAGCTTGTACTCAAGCTTCAATGGAGTAACAATGGTGGCTAAGAGAGAGAGGAGGGGCAGCTGAACAAGGGAAAAAGAAGAGTGATTTATTTTTTTTAATTTTATGTTTATTTTATGTCTTTTAGTTTTATTTGACTTGGTCAATAATGGTGGGGAAAATAAAATTGTATTTTGACATCATTCATGATGTCATCCAATGATGTAATAAACTTTTTATATTTTCTTTTTCTTTTGCATTTATTTTTCCATTAGTTCTTTAATTTAATTTATGATTCTGAAATTTTTGTTTCTTCGATTTAATTGGACAGTTAGGTCAGGAGTAAGCTCTAGGGTTGAATTGACCAATTTGCCCCTCGCCAGTCTAATCTAGTTTGTTAGTTATTCAATATTTCTTCCGAATCCCTGACCTAAATATTTGACCTACTTAACCATTCTTTTGTATGATTTTCTCTTTTCCACAGTGTTTGCTATAGTCCTAAGGACCGCGACGTCACTTTTTTCGGTTTGAAATTTGAGTTAAGACTGACCTCGCAGTCATTTCCCGAGAAGTTCACCCATCACTGTGACTCCCGACTCATTTAACTTTTTATGCTTTATTTTTTTTTTCTTTATACTTAACTATTTGGAAATTACTAATTATTTGCATTCAGGGCTTATCTAGGTGTCTTAGATGCGGTTCTAATTCTCTTAATTGTCCGGATCGACACCGGTCACCGAAATAGTAAAATGTACCAGGCTATGCAAATAGGTGTGTTACAATTCTCCCCCCCTTAAAATAAAATTCGTCTCGAAATTTTTACCTAGTATTAGTCTCTGAACAGCTGTGGATGTTGTCTCTTCATGTCCTCCTCTTGTTCCTAAGTAGTCTCTTAGCCTGAATAATGGTTCCACAGCACTTTGACTGTCACACCCTATCCCTCTGTAGGGTATAACATAATCCCATAGTATACCTAATGAATTACCAACTTCGTCTACTGATAACCCATTAAATACACTACAAGGGATTTTAAAACTTTTCTTACTTCTTTTTACAGTGGTGAGCACTATTTACAGGTGTTAAAAATATATTTTAACTGAAGTGAAACAACTAATACATTTTAATTATTAGTAAATTTTTAAAAAAATTTTGGCGAAGTGCCATCTGCATTTTGAATAAAATAGTTCTTCAAAAACCTGTAAAAAGCACTTCAAATATATTTCTTAATCTCAAACTCCAATATTTAATCAACACAATATGTTTCTCAACTCAAATCCATAACAATTTTTCAGCATTTTCAAAGGCTGAGATAAAAGAAATATATCACAATATTTACAAACTAAAATAATTTACAATTTATTTTACAACTTCAATGTACAATTTTAATTTACAACTGCTCAAAACCAAGAATACTATATACATACAGTGAACATACATTACAATACAAAATGCAAAATATGGAATACTCAATATACCCGATGATCTCTCAGTGTAGTACTAGCAGCCTAGTCTGCTGCCTTGTCAGTCTGTCTACCTGCGACAGCAATGAAAAGCTATCGCTGAGACAATGTCTCAGTGGTGCACAATATTAACCAAATACAACTTTAAATTATAAATCATAAGTCATATAAATAGTGGATACTTAAAAACCGTAATTAAATTCAAAGACAATGAATGTCAATAAGAATTTAAACTCCATTTTACAATATCACAATGAATATCAATAAATCACACACACAGCTGAATCATGTTCCAAAGTTCAATTCGTCCCAAAAGCCGATGGCTAGTGAGGAATAACATAGGTAGCTAGCAATAATATGAGTACTCATTCTATTCATCCTTAACAGGCACACACCTCAACACTTTAGCCAGAGAGGGAATTCAATTCGTCCCACTAGACAAGCTAGCAAGGAATTCAATCAATATACATGATAGCTATGGTTTCAAACCATTTACAATACTTTTCAATCCATAAGTATCCATAAAAAATCATTCAAACAATTTTTCACTATTTAAAACAATAATATACAAATAGTCATAATTTATTTCAATTGAAAAATTTAAAAGAAATAACTGTTGTGCACAAACCTCTGATAATTGTCTCTTGGCCCTGACACAGTGTTTCCTTCTCCTTTCCTGATTCTTTGCTAACTGAAACACACAATTTGAAGTGTTTCAGTACTTATTTAAACTGTCTCTGAGAATAAGGCTTCATAATTAACTTATTGAATTCTATTATTTCCTTAGTCAACCTAAAATGTTGACCCTCCATGCAGTCTAGGTGAATTAGGGTTTAATGTTACCAATATATCACATTTGTAGCCTTTTAGTATTGGTACATGTTACCAAATTCATTTCCAACTATGTTGCATTTTATTGCAATTTGCCGGATTTCGGTATACTAATTTGACCTAGCTTGACGACCTAGTTCCCTCGGTTTTCGGGTTTCGATCAAAACTACAAACTTGTAGGTCTATGTCTTATTGCAAGCAGGGCAAAATTTCAGGTCATTCTGAGTTGTGTAGACCAGGTTATGATCAATTTACCAATGCTGGACAGAATGTACCAAAATGGTAGCTTTAGGTCATTTTTAGGTCACTTTTGGTTCGGCCAGTTTTTGGACTTGAATTGTGCAAACTATTTAGCTTGGTTCTGGCCATTTCTGGGCTTTTGTGTCTTCATAAGAATTGTAGATATATGTCTGAACTATTCATGGTAAAAATTTCATGTCAATTGGACCTGTTTTACGTGAGTTATGGCAAAAAAACTAACTGCTGCCCAAATGATCAATTTTCAGGTTTTCAAAGCACTAATCCGGATTCGATCATTTTTCAAGTCTCCTTCTAAGCAGAATTTTGGTAAGCTTCCTTCATGAAAGTTGACACATTTTGTGCCTAGTTTCACTTCCAATTGGTCTCATACCAATTGGAGTTACACACTTAAGGTTTCTAGCCAAAACATACACTGCCCTATACACACTCTTCATCATATACCAAAGGACACATTCAACACTTACCAAGTTATTTCCTTCATACCATTTTTGTTTTGTACCATAACATAAACACATTTAGCAACTCATTTTTGGTCATTCTGGCAGCTTATAACCACACTCAATAAGCACATTATAGTCCAGAATTTTCCAAGTTCAAATTACAAACAATTTAATCACATGACAAGCTCATTTACATATTCAAACTCAAACCTTTATACACATATACAAGCTGCCATAACAAGCACTATAATTCAACAACATAATTCCATAAACCAAACCATGAAATAACATATTTTGATCTACACTTCAAGTTGCCGCTTTGTACATTTCCTTCCATTAGTTTCCAAGCTTCCAAAATCAAGTGTACTATCACATACATCCAGTATACATTATCCAATTTATTCTTACACACATAAATACTTACATCAACACTTTAATCTACCATTTACATGCAAGGATAAACTGCTCTCATTGAAGTTCCATGGCTGCCAAAAATGTACCTCTCCCTTAACTCATCAAACTTCAAAAATCCTTCCACAATTCAACTACCCATAACATCCATTCAAGGTTTAATGAAACAAGCATCAAAAATACATACTTACCACTTTTGCAATTCTTCCAAACCTCACCAAAACTTGATTTTCTTGCTGCCTATCTACTGCCCAAGTTGTGTAGAACAATTTTAGTGAAGGAAGTATTGAAGGACCATGGCTTGATCATGGGAAATGGAAGCTCAAAGGTGGGACGGCCATGGAGGATTCTTTGGGACCTCAATTCAGCTTGAAGAAGATGAACCAGAAAATGAATCATTTAGTGGACATACACATGTCCCTTAAAAAGTTTAAACATCCCTTAGTGCTCCACTATAGTTTATTTAAATAATATTATATGTTAAAGTTTTAGTTATTCAAATTATACCCCATTTCTTGCACTATTATTATAATATACCACAATTTTAATTTTCATGATATTTTCAAAGTGTGGTATCACTCATTTTTAATGGACATTGAGGTCAAAAGACAACTCGGGGTGTCAAATGACCACAATGCCCCTGTTCGGGTTGCATTTCTGATTATTCGGTAACACCGACTTTTGTAGTTTTCTCGATTTCTCATTTTTCTTTGTACTAATTAATTAATTTTTCTTTGATATTTCTAATGGTATTTATACTTCAATAGGTCTTTAATTATGTCTTAAAAATATTTTCCAGGGTTCCCCGTGGTCCAGGGCTAGTCAACGGTCCACGCCATAACTTCCCGATATGGTCACCCATCGCAAGGGTTCTCGACTCATTTAACTTGGTTACATTTCATTGCTATTATATTTCCCTTGTTTTTCTCAATTTTTTCTTTTCTTGTATTTCATTATTTTATGTCTCCTCAATCATATCTAAGTGTAGTTCTAGGCATCATAGTTGTCCAGACAACACTGGTTACCGGAACAGTAGAACACACTACCAAACATCGGGGTGTTACAATTCTCCCCCGCTTAAAATAAATTTCATCTCAAAATTTTACTTGGCATCAGTTTCTGAATAGATGTGGGTGCTATCTCCTCATATCCTTTTCACGTTCCCAAGTAGCTTCCTGGCTTGAATGATGATTCCACAGCACTTTAACCAGGTGTATCTGTTTATTCCTCAACTGTTTAACCTCATAAGCTAGAATTTTTATGGGTTCTTCCTCATATGAGAGGTCTGGATTTACCTTAATCTCTTCAACTGATAGTACATGAGATGGGTTAGATCTGTACCTCCTTAACATGGACACATGAAAGACACTGTGTATCCTTTCTAGCTCTGCAGGTAATGCCAACCGATATGCCAAAGGACCCACTCTCTCCAGAACCTCATATGGTCCGATGAAATGAGGACTTGGTTTCCCCTTTCTGTTAAATCTCATAATCCTCTTCCAAGGAGAAACTTTGAGGAATACCTTATCACCCACTGCATATTCAATATCTCTTCTCTTCATATCAACATAGGACTTCTGACGGTCTGATGCAGCCTTGAGTCTATCTGTGATTAATTTGATCTTTTCCTCTGTCTGTTGAATAATTTCTGGCCCAATCATCTTTCTTTCACCTACTTCATCCCAATATAGGGGAGTTCTGCACTTTTTGCCATACAAAGCTTCATATGGCGGCATCCCAATGCTTGATTAGTAGCTGTTGTTAGAAGCAAACTCAATCAAAGGCAAGTGTATATCCCAACTACCATCAAACTCAATCACACAAGCCCATAGCATATCCTCCAATATCTGAATTACCCTCTCAGATTGGCCATCTGTCTGTGGGTGGAATGCTGTGCTGAAGTTCAATCTAGTTCTTAGGGCTCTCTGAAGACTACCCCAGAATCTAGAAGTGAACCTAGGATCTCTGTCAGATAAAATCGATACAGGCACTCCATGCAATTTTACAATCTCATATATGTACAATCTGGCCAATCTTTCCAGGCTATAGTCCAATCGAACTGGCAAAAAGTGAGCAGACTTGGTTAGTCTATCAACTATCACCCATACTGCATCATGACTATTCTGTGTCCTTGGAAGTCTCGTAACAAAATCCATAGTTATCTATTCCCATTTCCACTCTGGTACTGGCAATGGATGTAACAAACCAGCTGGAACTTGATGTTCTACCTTTACTTGCTGACAAGTTAGGCATTTGGAAACAAATTTAGCTATATCCCTGTTCATACCCATCCACCAGTAATGCTATTTCAGCCCTCTATACATTTTAGTTCCACCAGGGTGCATAGCAAAAGGAGACTCATGTGCTTCCTTCATAATGATCTGTCTCAATTCCACATCATTAGGAGCGCACATTCTGCACTGATGTAGCAATAAACCATCATTTCTCACAGAGAATTCTGGTTTCTTGCCTTGCTGGACTTCTTTCAATAGCTTCTGATATTTTTCATCACTCTAAGCAGCCATTCTGATCTGATCAATCAACACTAGCTGTACATGCCATGCAACTACTGTCTGTCCCTCATCATCAATTTCTAAACTGGCATGTTGTGCTTTCAACTCATGTACTATGGACAAAGGAGAAACTCCGAGACTTGCCATAGTCTTGCTGCTTAAGGCGTCAGCCACCACATTTGCTTTCCCTGGCTGATACTCTATTAAGCAATCACAGTCTTTAATTAGTTCCAACTATCTCCTCTGCCTCAAATTCAATTCCTTCTGAGTGCCCAAATACTTTAAGCTCTTATGATCTGTGTAAATGTAGCATTTCTCCCCATACAAATAGTGTCTCCAAATCTTTAGAGCAAAAACAATAGCTGCTAGCTCTAAATCATATGTTGGGTAGTTCCTCTCATGCGGTTTCAGCTGGCGTGATGCATAAGCAATGACATTCCGATCTTGCATCAGTACACAGCCTAATCCATTGTGAGAAGCATCACTATAAACTGTGTATTCTTTACCTGGAGTAGGTAAAGTAAGGACTGGAGCTTCAGTTAAACATCTCTTCAACTCATCAAAACTTTGCTGGCATTTATCTATCCACTAAAATTGTACATCTTTTCGAAGCAGCTTGGTCAGTGGAGAAGATAACATAGAAAACCCTTTTACAAACCGGTAGTAATATCCAACTAAACCCAGAAAACTATGAATGTCTGTGATATTCCTGGGCGGCTTCCAATTAAGGATAGCTTCTACCTTGCGGGAATCTACCTTGATCCCTTCAGCTGACACAACATGTCCCAAGAAGGAGATTTCTTTCAGCCAAAATTCACATTTTGACAATTTGGCATATAGCTGTTTCTCCCTTAAAGTCTGCAGTATAATCTGCAGATGTCTGTCATGCTCCTCTGTATTCCTCGAATATATCAAAATGTCATCAATAAACACCACCACAAATTGGTCGAGATATGGTCTGAAGATAGTGTTCATCAGATTCATAAAAGTAGCTGGAGCATTAGTTAACTCGAATGGCATTACCAGAAACTCATAGTGGCCATACCAAGTTCTGAAAGCAGTTTTTGGAATACTATGCTCTTGCACTTTCAATTGATAATAACCAGATCGCAAATCAATTTTGGAGAATACAGCTGCACCCTTCAACTAATCAAACAGATCATCAATACGAGATAATGGATATCTGTTCTTTATTGTCACCTTATTCAACTACTGGTAGTCAATACATAAGCGAAGAGTGCTATCCTTCTTCTTAACAAACAATACTGGTGCTCCCTAAGGTGACACAGTAGGGCGGATGAAGCCCTTTTTAAGTAGTTCTTGCAACTGTATCTTCAACTCCTTCAACTCTGCTGGTGCCATTCTGTATGGTGTTATGGAGATTGGATTAACACCAGGCATAACATTAATTTCAAATTGCACCTCTCTTTCTGGAGGTAATCCTAGCAATTCATCAAGAAACATATCTGGAAAGTCATATACTGTAGGGATGTCCCTCAATGCTGGACTCCCCACTAGGGTGTCTACCACATGTGCTAAGTATGCTTCACACCCCTTTCTGATCATTTTTTTGGCTAGTGCAGCCGAAATGATGTTTGATGGCAATAGCTGCCTCTCCCCATGTATTGCCACATCACTGTGCTGAGGGAGACTAAAAGTGACTATCTTCAGCCTACAGTCAATCATGGCATGATGCCTAGCTAACCAATCCATGCCCAAGATGATATCATAATCTCTGAAGGGCATTTCAATGAGATCAGACAGAAAAGTATGTCTTTGGATCACCAAAGGACAATCCCTATACATTCTATTAACCCTAACCTCTTATCCTAACGAACTTGTTATTAGCACCTCAAAGTCCATTTTTGTACATGGAACAGCAATGCAATCATGATGCTAGCACTCACATAAGAATGGGTAGAACCCGGATCAAATAACACAAACACATCTTGATTAAAAGTTGAGAAGGTACCAGCCACAACATCAGATGTCTCAGCCTCTTCTCTCTATCTCATTACATAGACTCTGACTGGAGCACTGCTTTGCTCTGATTGATTCACTGTGCCTTAGCTGCCTACTGGGTTACCTCTACCCCTGCCTCTACCTCTGCCAGGTGGTTGTGAACCTCTGGTGACAGGACTCTGAACTAACCCTTCAGTAGTAGTAGGAGGTTGTCCAACTCTGCGAGTACTGGTGCAGTCCTTGGCAAATTGTCCTATGCCTCTACAGTTATAACAGGCTCCTGTGTCCTTGTAGCACACCCCACCATGATTTCTTCCACAAGTTTCACATTGGCAGGGAGGGTGGAAACGTCGGGCACTCTGCTGACCAGATAGAGGAGGTTTCTGTCCTGAATATCTTCCCCTACCAAACTTCTTACCACCTCTACTGTGTCCCCCATGGTTCTTCCTCTTTCCAGTAGGACCAATGGAACTCTGTTCTACTGACTTTTCCTCTTTCTCTTTTTCTGTCTTCTCTAATTTCTTTTTCCCTGGGGCTACTTCCGATTCAATTCTTTCTAACTCTAGTGCTTGAGAAATAAGTTCAGAGAAGTTAGTATGTTTGAATCTGACCACTTGTAATCTGATACTGGGCTTCAAGCCGGTTTCAAACCTCTTACATCTCTCCCTACTGGTAGAAAGTAGACTTATTGCATAATGGCTTAGGCAGGAAAATTCCCTTTTATATTCAGCCACTGATCTACTCCCCTATTTCAGACTTAGGAACTCTTGCAGCTTCTGGTCCACATAAGCATCAGGGACATATTTTTGTCTTAACTCTCGTAGAAAATCATTCCATGTTAGCACTGAAGGTTCTACTAGACTATGGGGAATGGTTTTCCACCAGTCATATGCATCTCCCTCTAGCAGAGATACTGAATATTCAAATCTGAGCTCCTTTGTACAATGTAGCTTCTTGAACACCTATCCATTCTCTCTAACCACTGTTCTGCCTCTAGAGGATCTACTGTCCCCTTGAACTCAGTAGCCCCATATTTCATTAATTTGTCATACGCTAGCGTAAGATCGTGGTTGTACCACCGTGTCTCAGAGTGGGACTTGAGTAGGCACATTACCAGCCATCTGTTAGAACATTGCAACCATCTGCTGAGCAAACTGAGCAGGAAACTGTGGTACTAAGGGGGCTGGTGCGGCTAATCCACTGACATTGTGTAGGGCTGGGGCATCCCCTTGTACCTCAGTCTCTATAGATTGATCGACTGAATGATCACCCTCTTCCATAGTCAATTTGAGGATCTTAGACCTCTTGAACAAATAACAAAAGGAGATTTCCTCCCGTTACTGCATATTTATAATGTAATGTACTGTATGTATTAAACAATGACATTGAGAAGTTGTACTATGAAGAAAGAATATTCAATTTACAGGTGAAAATAGAGTTTAAAAACTAGCTCTGATACCACTTAAACATGTCACACCCTATCCCTCTGTAGGGGCATAACATGATCTTGTAGTATACCTAATGAATTACCAACTTCGTCTATTGATAACCTATTAAATACTCTGTAAGGGATTTTAAAACTTTTCTTACTTCTTTTTACAGTGGTGACCACTATTTACAGGTATTAAAAATTTTTTTGAACTGAAGTGAAACAGCTAACACATTTGAATTATTAGTAATTTCTGTAAAAATTTTGGTGGAGTGCCATCTGTATTTTGAATAAAACAGTTCTTCAAAAACCTGTAAAAAGCACTTCAAATATATTTCTCAATCTCAAACTCCAACATTTAATCAACACAATATGTTTCCCAACTCAAATCCACAACAATTTTTCAATGTTTTCAAAGGCTGAGATAAAAGAAATATATCGCAATATTTACAAACTAAAATAATTTACAATTTATTTTACAACTTTAACGTATAATTTTAATTTACAACTGCTCAAAACCAAGAACAGTATATACATACAGTGAACATACATTACAATACAAAATGCAAAATATGGTATACTGAATATACCTGATGATCTCTCAGTGTAGTACTAGCAGCCTAGTCACGCCTGTCGCTATCTACTGCGACAAAGAATGAAAGCTATCATTTGAGACAATGTCTCAGTGGTGCACAACATTAACCAAATACAACTTTAAATCATAAATCATAAGTCATATAAATAGTGGATACTTAAAAACCATAGTTAAATTCAAAGACAGTGAATGTTAATAAGAATTTAAACTCCATTTTACAATATCACAATGAATATCAATAAATCACACATACAGCTTAATCATGTTCTAAAGTTCAATTCGTCCCAAAAGTCGATGGCTAATGAAGAATTCAATTCATCCCAAAAGCCGATGGCTAGTGAGGAATAACATAGCTAGCTAGCAATAATATGAGTACTCATTTTATTCATCCTCAACAGGCACACACCTCAACACTTCAGCCAGAGAGGGAATTCAATTTGTCCTACTAGACAAGCTAGCAAGAAATTCAATCAATATACACGATAGCTGTGGTTTTAAACCATTTACAATGCTTTTCAATCAATAAGCATCCATCAAATATCATTCAAACAATTTTTCACAATTTAAAACAATAATATACAAATTGTCATAATTTATTTCAATTGAAAAATTCAAAAGAAATAACTGTTGTGCATAAACCTCTGATAACTATCTCTTGGCCCTGACTCAGTATTTCCTTCCCCTTTCCTGAGTCTTTGCTAACTGAAACACACAATTTGAAGTGTTTCAGTACTCATTTAAACTGTCTCTTAGAATAAGGCTTCATAATTAACTTATTGAATTCTATTATTTCCTTAGTCAACCTAAAATGTTGACCCTCAATGCAGTCTAGGTGAATTAGGTTTTAATGTTACCAATATGTCACATTTGTAGCCTTTTAGTATTGGTACATGTTACCAAATTCATTTCCAAGTATGTTGCATTTTATTACAATTTGTCGGATTTTGGTATACTAATTTGACCTAGCAGGACGACCTAGTTCACTCGGTTTTCGGGTTTCGGTCAAAACTACAAACTTGTAGGTCTATGTCTTATTGCATGTAGGGCAAAATTTCAGGTCATTCTGAGTTGTGTAGACCAGGTTATGGTCAATTTACCAATGCTGGACAGAATATACCAAAATGGTAGCTTTAGGTCATTTTTAGGGCACTTTTGGTTCAGCAAGTTTTTGGACCTGAATTTGTGCAAGCTATTTGGCTTGGTTCTGTCCATTTATGGGCTTTGGTGCCTTCATACGAATTGTACATATATGTCTTAGCTATTCATGGTAAAAATTTCAGGTCAATTGGACTTGTTTTGAGTGAGTTATGGCCAAAAAACTAACTACTGTCCAAATGGTCAGTTTTCATGTTTTCAAAGCACTAATACGGATTTGGTCATTTTTCAAGTCACCTTCTAAGTAGAATTTTGGTAAGCTTCCTTCATGAAAGTTGGCACATTTTGTGCCTAGTTTAACCTCCAATTGGTCTCACACCAATTGGAGTCACACACTTAAGGTTTCTAGCCAAAACATACACTGCCCTATACACACTCTTCATCACATACCAAAGGACACATTCAACACTTACCAAGTTATTTCCTCCATGCCATTTATGTTTTGTACCATAATATAAACACATTTAGTAACTCATTTTTGGTCATTTTGGCAGCTTATAACGACACTCAATATGCACATTATAGTCCAGATTTTTCCAAGTTCAAATTACAAACAATTTAATCACATGACAAGCTCATTTACATGTTCAAACTCAAACCTTTATACACATATACAAGCTGCCATAATAAGCACCATAATTCAACAACATAATTCCATAAACCAAACAATGAAATAACATATTTTGATCTACACTTCAAGTTGCCGCTTTGTACATTTCCTTCCATTAGTTTCCAAGCTTTCAAAATCAAGTGTACTATCACATACATCTAGTATACATTATCCAATTTATTCCTACACACATAAATACTTGCATCAACACTTTAATCTACCATTTACATGAAAGGATAAACTTCTCTCATTGAAGTTCCATGGCTGCCAAAAATGTACCTCTCCCTTAACTCATCAAACTTCAAAAGTCCTTCCATAATTCAACTACCCATAACATCCATTCAAGGTTTAATGAAACAAGCATAAAAAATACATACTTACCACTTTTGAAATTCTTCAAAACCTCACCAAAACTTGATTTTCTTGCTGCCTATCTACTGCCCAAGTTGTGTAGAACAATTTTAGTGAAGGAAGTATTGAAGGATCATGGCTTGATCATGGGAAATGGAAGCTCAAAGGTGGGACGGCCATGGAGGATTCTTTGGGACCTCAATTCAGCATGAAGAAGATGAACCAGAAAATGAATCATTTAGTGGACATACACATGTCCCTTAATAAGTTTAAACATCCCTTAGTGCTCCACTATAGTTTAATTAAACAATATTATATGTTAAAGTTTTAGTTATTCAAATTATACCCCATTTCTTGCACTATTATTATAATATACCACAATTTTACTTTTTATGATATTTTCAAAGTGTGCTATCACTCATTTTTAATGGACATTGAGGCCAAAAGACAACTCGAGGTGTCAAATGACCATAATGCCCCTGTTCCGGTTGCATTCCCGATTTTTCGGTAACACAGAGTTTTGTTGTTTTCTCGATTTCCCATTTTTCTTTGTACTAATTAATTTTTTTTTTTTGACATTTCTAATGGTATTTATACTTCAATAGGTCTTTAATTATGTCTTAAAAATATTTTTCAGGGTTCCCTGCAGTCCAGGGCTAGTCAACGATCCATGCCGCAACTTCCTAGTGCGGTCACCCATCGCTAGGGTTTTTGGCTCGTTTAACTTGGTTACATTTCATTGCTATTATTTTTTCCTTATTTTTCTCATTTTTTCTTTTCTTGTATTTCATTATTTTATGTCTCCTCACTCATATCTAAGTGTAGTTCTAGGCATCCTAGCTGTCCGGACAACACTGGTTACCAGAACAGTATAACGCACTACCGAACATAGGGGTGTTACAGTCACTAACGGTAGCTGCTTCAGCTCATAAGCCAGAATCTCTATGGGTTCTTCCTCATATGTGAGGTTTGGATTTACTTCAATTTCCTCCACTGATAGTACATGAGATGGGTCTGATCGATACTTCCTCAACTGAAGGAACGGAAGCGTGAAAAACACAAGTTTATACCATCGAATTCAAAAATTTTCACCTAGGGTCACATGCATCATGCAAGATTTATTTTTATCTATTTGATTTCAATGATAAACAACATATTAAAACTCTTTTAATATGTTTTTGGATCTGTATTTGCCATTTAAAATTTTAAAATTAATCAGATTAATTTTAGAACACTAGATTAAATCAAGAACGATTACACTAACATCTTGATGCACTGCAGCGTGTCTGCGCCTTTGAGATTCGTCTTCAGGACACCAGATGTTGTCCCTCTAGCTTGTCCACACCAAGAACACCTATGGCAGCCCTTGAACAGCTTCTAAAGCTTTTTCTATTAATTAGAAATTCAAGTTCTGCCTTTTAAGAGATTAGAGATGTAAACAGGATACTAGAAACAATTTCTAGTGTTCTTAATTCAAGAGATTGATGACTAATCTCTTTGAATTGATGAGAGATGAAGAAGAATAGATGAAAAGCCTCAAAGTGGCGTGACAAAGGAGAGAAGTGGCTGCTGGTTGCTTTTTCTTTTCATAACAACACTTAAATAGCTAGGTTAACACATTAAACCCTTGCCACATGTCACCCTTTGATTAGCTCTAGGTTTAAGTGACCCAATCACATTGTGCCAAGTGTCAAACCTATATTTAATCTTGATTTTAATCATCTTTCATGATTTAAAAACATTTGGCAAGATTATGTGTAATCCCATGTGTCACCATCTCATGGTGCCACGTGTCACACTGTGAAATGACCAAGATGCCCCTGTGTCTTAATTTTGAGTTCTTAACCCAAAATAAATATTTTTCTTCTTCTAATTAATTTATGTCAAATATAAATTAATTAATTAATCTCAGTTAATTAATTTCTCATTAATTAAATTCATATTTAAACACTTTAAATATAAATTTAATTTATACTATACATCCAATAATCTAGATTTAGTTTCAAGTCATGCTAGGGACTTCGCAATTTAATTGCAAACCAAACATATTTAATTAATCAATTAAACTCTTTAATTAATTAATTAAATCATATTTAAATAGATGATAACTTGTGTATGTGTGTGACTTACTAGGCTCATCACTAATTGGCAATGAGACATGATATCAACTCTTAATATCATCAGAACTCTTTCTTACCATAAATGATTTCTCTAAATCATTTTATGAACCTCATTGACCATGGTTAACACCTAGCATAGCATGCCATGGCCACCCAATTAGTAATAAGGTTTACCTTAAATGAACCTATAATCATATGTTACCATGCACTAGAATCTCTCTGTTACAAAATCCCAACTCAAGCTGAAGTCATGGTTTATGTCAAACTCTATTTGTTATGAATATTATGTTCTCCTTTAATTCCAGTTCTTGATTAAAAAGATTTTCTCATCATAAACTCTTTTCTGAATAAATCTATCTGTCCTGGCTAGGAACTTGAAACATCAAGAACAATTAAATGAACATATAATTTTATCTCTATTTACTTAGAGGAATAGATTCCATCTTGATCAACACCTAACTCCATATATAACTAGTAGGAGCCAATAGATGCCCAATGTACCCATACGCAGTACAAGTATGAAAGCAGTATCAAACTCAAACTACCTATATACAAGATAACTGTGTTATCTCAGGTCTAAAGATTATATGCACTGATATGATTTACGACAAAACATTGACAAGAGTAAACTCCATGTGCTTGTCATAAGTGTCACTGGTTCGGCCTACTTATCATTTATAAGTGCTTATCATGTTTGTTATATGGCATGAGACTCACCATTCCATCTTATTTATATCTCATATAAATAACTTGGGAACAAACATGAATACAATCTTTCTGGATAAGTCATGTCCTTATTATGAAGTATCCTTGATTGTGAACCTATTTATGATACTTTGTGCTAGAAATATTGTCACTCATATTCTTAACAACTTAAGAATAATATTTCTAACAAAATATCAATGGACCTTTTCTATTACACATAAATATATTATGTAAATGGAAAAGTGGAAATGCCTTTTATTAATAAAAATATGTATAAGATACATACTAAATGATATGCTCTCGGGCATACTACTAACATCAACATCGATACATGGAAGACGTTATGTATTTTCTCCAACTTTGGAGATAGTGCCAAACGATATGCCAAAGGACCCACTCTCTCCAGAACCTCGTGTGGCCCAATGAAATGAGGACTCAGTTTCCCCTTTCTGCCAAATCTCATAATTTCCTTTCAAGAGGAAACCTTGAGGAATACTTTGTCACCCACTGCATATTCAATATCCCTTCTCTTCATACCAATATAGGAATTCTGACGGTCTGATGTAGCTTTGAGTCGATCTCTAACCAATCTGATTTTCTATTTAGTCTACTGAATAATTTTTGGCCCAATCATCTTTCTTTCACACACGTCATCCCAACACAACGGGGTTCTACATTTTCTGCCATACAAAGCTTCATATGGAGGCATTCCAATGCTTGATTGGTAGCTGTTATTGTAAGCAAACTCAATCAAAGGCAAGTGTGTGTCCCAACTGCCCTCAAACTCAATCACATAAGCCCATAGCATGTCCTCCAAGATTTGAATTACTCTCTCAGACTAGCCATCTGTCTGTGGGTGAAATGTCGTGCTAAAGTTCAATCTAGTTCCTAGGGCTCTCTAAAGACTACTCCATAATCTAGAACTGAACCTAGGATCTCCGTTAGATACAATGGATCTATTTAGCTTGCATACCTTGGAACCATCTTGGGATTCAAAACCCCTAGGTTGTTCCATAAAAATGTTTTCTTCAATGTATCAATTGAGAAAAGCTCTTTTGACATCCATCTGCCAAATCTCATAATCATAGTATGCAGCTATTGCTAATAAAATCCTAATTGATTTAAGCATGGTAACAGGCGAGAAAGTCTCCTCATAGTCGATTCCTTGCCTTTGGCGAAACCCTTTCGCTACTAGCCTTGCCTTATAGGTTTCTACCTTTCCATCAGAACCAATTTTCTTCTTGAAAACCCATTTGTTCCCTATAGGTACAATACCTTCAGGTGGGTCAATAAAATCCCAAACTTGATTCTTATACATGGAATCAATCTCAGATTTCATAGCATCAATCCATTTTAAAGAGTCTATATCTGATATAGCTTCCTCATAAGTAAGTGGATCATCTCCACGATCTACTTCTTCATGAGTAGACAACTCTCTGTTCTTCTTCATGAAGAAAACCATATCTCACTGGTGGGTGAGATACCCTGGTTGTTCCACGAGGAACAACTGTAGATGTTTCATCAATGGGTATAGGTTGACTAGATGGATTTATATCCATCTGATCCGTTGGTTGGTCAGAATTCTCCAATTCTAACTCTATTTGCCTTCCTTTGCCTCCTTCTTGAACAAACTGTTGTTCAAGAAATGTGGCATCTCTACTTATCACAACCTTTTGTGAAGTAGGCAAATAAAAATAGTATCCAAAACTATCTTTTGGATATCTAACAAATCGACCTTTTCCTGATCTGGTCTCCAATTTATCAGTGTTTAGCTTTTTGATATAAGCTGGACAACCCCAAATCTTAACATGCTTAAGACTTGGTTTTCTTCCATGCCATATCTCATAAGGTGTGGAAGAAACTGATTTTGATGGAATCCTATTCAGAATATACAAAGCTGATTCTAATGCAAATCCCTCAAAGAATATCGGCATATCAGTATAGCTCATCATATTACGTACCATATCCAATAGGGTACGATTTCTCCTTTCAGACACACCATTCAGTTATGGCATTCCTGGAGGAGTCAGCTGAGAAACAATGCCATGCTCTCTCAAGTATTCATCAAATTCAGTACTCAAATATTCACCTCTATGATCTAATCGAAGAACTTTAATACTCTTTCCTGTTTGATTTTCTACTTCAGATTTAAATTCTTTGAACTTTTCAAAAGATTCATGTTTGTATTTCATCAAATACAAATACCCGAACCTTGATTTATCATCAGTAAAGGTAATAAAATAATGAAAACCCCCTCTACCCATTTCTTTAAATGGACCACATACATCACTATGTATTAGCTCCAAAATATTTTGAGCTCTTAGCCCTTGTCCAATAAAGGGTGATCTAGTCATTTTGCCCTAAAGGCAAGATTCACAAGTTGGAGTAGGCTCAGAGCCCAATGAGGATAGAATCCCCATTTTCTCCAGTTTTGCAATCCTATCTTCTGCAACATGACATAACCTTAAGTGCCAAATATATTTTAAACGTGAGTTGGTTTTCACCATGGCATTGCATTCTTTTAGATCACTTGCATTCAATTTGTGTTTGTCATTATTATCCAAATAATAACGACCATCATTCATATAACCCGAACCAACATATTTATTTCTAAAATAAATATTGCAAACAACATCTGTGAACTGAAATTCATAGCCATTTCTAGTCAAACTAGATATAGAAATGATGTTCTTAAAAGCATCAGGTACATATAAAATATTATCTAAACACAAAACATGTCCAAACATGTAAAAGGATATAGATCCTATGGCTAAAGCTTCAACAGTTGAGCCATTGCCAATCCGGACTCTAATATCTTGAGAAATAAAGCTGCTACTATTTGCTAGTTCCTGCATATCATTAGAAATGTGAGAACTGGCACCAGTATCTAAAACCTAAGCTGTAGATGAACTATGATTATCATCAGATTCTAAATAACAAGATATGGACATACCTTCCGAAGGTGTATCCTTCATGTCCTTCAGAGAAGCAAGATACTCTGGGCAATTCCTTTTCCAGTGCCCATCCTTTTGGCAGTGGAAACACTTTCCTTTGCCTTCATCAGCTTTAGTCTTCCTTTCTTGTTTAGCTATTTTCTTGGAAGGACCAGGAATCTAAGGTTTCTTTTTCTTATTGCCCTTCTTCTTTTTGGACTTTCCAGCAGAAGAAGATGCAATCAAAGCTACCTCTTTTCCTTTATTGCCCGGTATATTCTTTTGAGCAATAACCAGTATGTTGAGTAAACCAGCTAAGGTGCATTCCTGTTAAGTCATATGGAAATTTGTCATCAAATTCCCAAAAGACTCAGGAAGGGACTGAAAGATCAAATCCATTTGTAGTTGGAAATCCATGTTGAAGTCAAGATGTTCCAACTGCTCAATCAGCCGAATCATCTTGTGGACATGATCCCCAACATTCTGTCCCTCAGACATCCTCATACGGAATAGCTGTCTAGATATCTCATACCTAGCATTCCTGCTGTGCTCACCATACAACTCTTATAGGTGAAGGAGGATCTCACTCGCACTCTGCATGTTCTCATGTTGCTTCTATAACAAATTACTCATGGAAGCAAGCATGTAACACTTAGCTCCCATATCATGCTCCTTCCACTTGTCCAAAGTTTCATGTTCCTCTTGTGCGGCCTCTGGAGGTATGGGACCAGGAACATTTGAATCTAGAACATATCCTATATGTTCAAGGTTCAGGACAAGTTTCAAATTTCTTAGCCAATCAGACAGATTAGGTCCTGTCAACCTATTGCGATCAAGTATGCTTGCAAGGATATTGGATGGTGGTGGTTGTTTTGTGCTCATTTTTATCAGAAAATTAACTGCAGAAAATAACCAGATTAATTAGTAAATTTATCATGTAATTAACCAAAATGATTATGGTCTTTTAATCAAATTGGTCCTCCCACTAACTTAGCGAATCCTACACTTCCAAAGTAGAAAACGGAAATCCTAGTTGGATAGATTTATAGTGGGTGATTGAATTCTTATAATTCTATTGATCATCCTTAGGTACATCCATTATTGGAATTACAATAAACTATAAGTGAGCAACTCCTTGCCCATCACATTTCATGTAAGGTTCAATCCTTTACCTAGCCCTTAATGCTCAAAATCTCAGGTACATCCATTATTGACTTATCTTGCATTAGTTAAGTTTATCCCATTGAGCCAGTAATTATGAAAATAATTTTAATGTCCTCAGGTACATCCAATATTGGCCACTAAACCATTTACATATTTACAACATCTCATGCTTAACAATTATTCTTAAGAAAATCTCTTAAATTAATTGCATCTCATGCAACTATTTAAAATTTCTTAAAATAATTGCCCCAATGGAGGGCCTATGTTATAATTATTTTAATTATAGCATTTCCAACTTAATCATTTGTTTGGAAGATTTTATGGTCATTCTAATTACTATTAAGGTCTCACTTTGCACATTATCCATTTAGTATGCATATATCATATAATTGCATACATTCCCATACATCTCATGCGTTCATGTATAAGCAGTAAATATGGTATGATCATGGACTTTCTAAGGGATTCAATTCTGAGCCACCAAGAATTGAATCAGGACATTCCTAGGTGCATTTCATTCATTCATTTTACAAGAGTTGTTGAAGGAGTACAAAATCAACACTTGATCTTGAATTCCTCCCATTAGTCCCACCAATGCTCTTGACCTCCTTGAACTTCTTGCAATCCAATATAACATAGTAATCCTTGGCATACCAAGGCGAATTTACAAGAACTTAAATAAGTGAAATTACATCCAAAAATTATTACAAACTTAATAATACATGCCCAAAATAAATTAAAATAAATTAATTAATTTACAATCCCAAAGAAACATAAAAGAAAATCATCCATCATGCATATCACTATTTAACAATTAAATAAAACATACATACTTAAATTAAATTGAATATCTCACATTCAACTTAAAAATCCAGATTTGAATATGATTCAAATAAATTTAAAAATTCAGATTTGAATCTCATTCAAACAAATTAAAAAATTCAGATTTGAATCACATTAAAACAACTTTAAAAATTTAGATTTGAATCACATTCAAACATTTTAAAAAAAATCAGATTTGAATCACATTCAAATATTTTTTAAAAAATCTGATCTGAATTTTATTCAATCAATTTTAAAAAATCAGATTTAAATATGATTCAAACAACTTTAAAAATTCAGATTTGAATCACATTCAAACAACTTTTAAAATTCAGATTTGAATCACATTCAAACAATTTTTAAAATTCTGATTTGAATCATAATTTAGTTGTGCAATTACAATTCTAATTAAACAATTTAATTAGACATAGGATGAGCTTTTAGATTATACAACAATTGTAAATTAAAAAGCAAACCTTGCGCCACCTTAAAGAAGCTTTGTTGCCTCCACCAATGGTGGCTTCACCTTGTGTGCCGCCACACATCCATTGCAACCAACAATGGATCAATCATCTCATGATCAAATCACACAATTAAATCATATAATCAACAATCTAAATGGCAAATATAGTGGCTTTGATACCAATTGAAGGAACGGAAGCGTGAAAAACACAAGTTTATACAATCGAATTAAAAAATTTTCACCTAGGGTCACATGCATCATGCAAGATTTATTTTTATCTATTTGATTTCAATGATAAACAACATATTAAAACTCTTTTAATATGTTATCTGTATTTGCCATTTAAGATTTTAAAATTAATCAGATTAATTTTAGAACCCTAGATTAAATCAAGAACGATTTCACTAACCTCTTGATGCATTACAGCGTGTCTGCGCCTTTGAGATTCGTCTTCAGGACACCAGATATTGTCCCTCTAGCTTGTCCACACCAAGAACACCTATGGCAGCCCTTGAACAACTTCTAAAGCTTTTTCTATTAATTAGAAATTCAAATTCTGCCTTTTAAGAGATTAGAGATGTAAACAGCACACTAGAAACAATTTCTAGTGTTCTTAATTCAAGAGATTGATGACTAATCTCTTTGAATTGATGAGAGATGAAGAAGAATAGATGAAAAGCCTCAAAGTGGCATGACAAAGGAGAGGAGTGGCTGCTGGTTGCTTTTTCTTTTCATAACAACACTTAAATAGCTAGGTTAACACATTAAACCCTTGCCACATGTCACCCTTTGATTAGCTCTAGGTTTAAGTGACCCAATCACATTGTGCCAAGTGTCAAACCTATATTTAATCTTGATTTTAACCATCTTTCATGATTAAAAAATATTTGGCAAGCTTATGTGTAATCCCATGTATCACCATCTCATGGTGCCACGTGTCACACTATGAAATGACCAAAATGCCCCTGTGTCTTAATTTTGAGTTCTTAATCCAAAATAATTATTTTTCTTCTTCTAATTAATTTATATCAAATATAAATTAATTAATTAATCTCTATTAATTAATTTCTCATTAATTAAATTCATATTTAAACACTTTAAATATAAATTTAATTTATACTACACATCCAATAATCTAGATTTGGTTTCAAGTCATGCTAGGGACTTTGCAATTTAATTACAAACCAAACCTATTTAATTAACCAATTAAACTCTTTAATTAATTAATTAAATCATATTTAAATAGGTGATAACTTGTGTATGTGTGTGACTTACTAGGCTCATCACTAATTGGCAATGAGACATGATATCAACTCTTAATATCATCAGAACTCTTTCTTACCATAAATGATTTCTCTAAATCATTTTATGAACCTCATTGACCATGGTTAACACCTAGCATAGCATGCCATGGCCACCCAATTAGTAATAAGGTTTACCTTAAATGAACCTATAATCATATATTACCATGCACTAGAATCTCTCTGTTACAAAATCCCAACTCAAGCTGAAGTCATGGTTTATGTCAAACTCCATTTGCTATGAATATTATGTTCTCTTTTAATTCCAGTTCTTGATTAAAAAGATTTCCCATCATAAACTCTTTTCTGAATAAATCTATCTGTCCTGGCCAGGAACTTGAAACATCAAGAACAATTAAATGAACATAGGATTTTATCTCTATTTACTTAGAGAAATAGATTCCATCTTGATCAATACCTACCTCCATATATAACTAGTAGGAGCCAACAGATGCTCATATACCCATACGCAGTACAAGTATGAAAGCAGTATCAAACTCAAACTACCTATATACAAGATAACTGTGTTATCTCAGGTCTAAAGATTTTATGCACTAATATGATTTATGATAAAACATTGATAAGAGTAAACTCCATGTGCTTGTCATAAGTGTTACTGGTTCGACCTACTTATCATTTATAAATGCCTATCATGTTTGTTATATGGCATAAGACTCACCATTCCATCTTATTTATATCTCATATAAATAACTCGGGAACAAATATGAATATAATCTTTCTGGATAAGTCATGTCCTTATTATGAAGTATCCTTGATTGTAAACCTATTTATGATACTTTGTGCTAGAAATATTGTCACTCATATTCTTAACAACTTAAGAATAATATTTCTAACTAAATATCAATGGACCTTTTCTATTACACATAAATATATTATGTAAACGGAAAAGTGGAAATGCCTTTTATTAATAAAAATATGTACAAGATACATACTAAATGATATGCTCTAGGGCATACTACTAACATCAACATCGATACATGGAAGACATTATGTATTTTCTCCAACTTTGGAGATAGTGCCAAACAATATGCCAAAGGACCCACTCTCTCCAGAACCTCATATGGCCCAATGAAATGAAGACTCAGTTTCCCCTTTCTGCCAAATCTCATAATTTACTTTTAAGAGGAAACCTTGAGGAATACTTTGTCACCCACTGCATATTCAATATCCCTTCTCTTTATATCAATATAGGAATTCTGACGGTCTGATGTAGCTTTGAGTCGATCTCTAACCAATCTGATTTTATATTTAGTCTACTGAACAATTTTTGGCCCAATCATTTTTCTTTCACCACGTCATCCCAACACAACGGGGTTCTACATTTTCTGCCATACAAAGCTTCATATGGAGGCATTCCAATGCTTGATTGGTAGCTATTGTTGTAAGCAAACTCAATCAAAGGCAAGTGTGTGTCCCAACTGCCCTCAAACTCAATCACATAAGCCCCTAGCATGTCCTCCAAGATTTGAATTACTCTCTCAGGCTGGCCATCTGTCTGTGGGTGAAATGTCATGCTAAAGTTCAATTTAGTTCCTAGGGCTCTCTAAAGACTACTCCATAATCTAGAAGTGAACTTAGGATCTCTGTCAGATACAATGAATACTAGCACTCCATGCAGTCTTACTATCTCATCAATGTACAACTTGGCCAATCTTTCTAAACTGTAGTCCATCCAGATAGGCAGAAAATGAGTAGACTTGCTCAGTCTGTCAAGAATGACCGATACTGCATCATGGCTCTTCTGTGTCCTCGAAAGTCCCATCACAAAATCCATCGTTAATCTCTCCCATTTCTATTCTGGTACTGGTAGTGGATGTAACGAACCAGCTGTTACTTGATGCTCTACCTTCACTTGTTGACAAGTTAGGCATTTGGAAACAAATTCTGCTACATCTATTTTCATACCCATCCACCAGTAGTGCTCTTTCAGCTCTCTATACAGTTTTGTGCCACCAGGGTCTATAGCAAAAGGAGACCCATGTGCTTCCTTCAAAATGATCTGTCTCAAGTCAACATTATTAGGAATGCACATTTTGCCCTGGTATAGCAATAGGTCATCATTTCTCACTGAGAACTCAGGTTTCTTGCCCTGTCTGACTTCTTCTAACAGCTTTTGATACTTCTGATCATTCTGTGCAGCCATTCTGATTTGATTAATCAACACTAGCTGTACATGCCATGCAATTACTGTCTGCCCATCATCATTAATCTCTAAGCTAGCATGCAATACTCTCAACTCATGTACCATAGACAAAGGAGAAACTCTTAGACTTGCCATAGTCTTGAAACTTAAGGCATCCCTAGGTCCATTCCAGGGACCAAAATTGAAAATTTACTAACCCAATTGTTATGAGGCCAATTGGGAATGAAACTAAACACAAAATGTACCATTTTTCATTCAGGAACTCAGCTCAGAAGATGACATTAGGATAGTGAAGAATTAGGCCAAATCTAGATTTGGGCACACTACCTGTACAAAAATGACTAAATGAATAATAGTTAATTAAATGACCATAACTTGGTCTAGGAAGGTTCGAATGACCTGAATCTTATACCTATGGAAAGCTGAGACATAGCCCTACAACTTTCATGAAGAAAACAAACCCAAATTTTGACCATAACCTATCTGAAAAGTCACCTGCAATCAGCACACCAAAACTGCCAGTATCCAGAAAATGCCCAAAATTCTGGGTAACACCAAATCCAGCCAGCCCTATTCAAATAGTCATATCTTGGGCTAAAAAACACCAAAAGGAGTGATTCAAAAAGGAAAATAAATTTAAGACAATAAGAAACAACTTCTATGAAGAAAGCATAGCCAAATTTCAACAGCAACTTAACTAATGGAACAGTATAAAACAGGACACAAAATCTGAAATTTGGAAATTTCACCTAAGAGACTTAAAATTTGAGGAAATAACCAAAACCAACAAAATTAGGTAACCAAAATGTGATATGTGGGTGAAATTAAAATTCCCATACCTATAAAGCATGAAAAAGTCAATAATTTGACTTGAATAGTGTTATGAATAGTAACCTCGAAATACAAATTTTAAAGAACGTCAAGTTAAACATATTAAAGCTAGATATAAATAGATTTGAATTTGTTTTTGGATTTATGATAAATTGTGATACTAAAACACTGTAAAATTATGTATTTTAGTTGAAAGGAATACCGGGAAAGAATCTGAGACGTTGAGTCAAGGCATAGAGGCGACTCGCACGACGTTTGTGCACAACATAAAATTTTTCAATTCAAACTACTAACCTTTCTTTGATGTTCAATTTTTCACTTTCTTCCTTTTCTTCTTTTCTTTCCTTCTTCAAATGCTTTCTCAAGTTGATCTAACAAGTTTTTATGGAACACTTTAGAGGATTTAGATCTAATTTGGTGGAAAATCATGCTTGTACTCAAGCTTCAATGGAGTAACAATGGTAGCTAAGAGAGAGGAGGAGCAGCTGAACTAGGGAAAAAGAAGAGTGATTTCTTTTTTTTTTTTAATTTTATGTTTATTTTATGTCTTTTAGTCTTATTTCACTTGTTCAATTATGGTGGGGGAAATAAAATTGTATTTTGACATCATTCATGATATCATCCAATGATGTAATAAACTTTTTCAATTTTCTTTTTCTTTTACACTTATTTTTCCATTAGTTCTTTAATTTAATTCCCGATTCTGAAATTTTCATTTCTCTGATTTTATTGGGCAGTTAGGTCAGGAGTAAGCTCTAAGGGTGAATTGACCAATTTGCCCCTCGTCGATCAGATCCAGTTTGTTAGTAATTTAATATTTCTTCTGGATCTCTGACCTAATTATTTGACCTGTTTAACAATTCTTTTCTGTGATTTTCTCTTTTCCATTGTGTTTGCAATAGTCCTAAGGACCGCGGCATCACATTTTTAGTTCGAAATTTGAGTTAAGACTGACCTCGCAGTCATTTCCTGGGAAGGTCACCCATCGCTGTGACTCCTGGCTCATTTAACTTTTTATGCTTTGTTTTTCTTCTTTATACTTAACTTTTTAGCAATTACTAATTATTTGTATTCAGGGCTTGTCTAGGTGTCTTAGATGTGGTTCTAATTCTCTTAATTGTCCGGACTGAAACCGGTCACTGGAATAGTAAAATATACCAGGCTATGCAAATAGGGGTGTTACAGTAGCAGCTCAGAAGGATGATAGTTACCTGAAGCTAATGGAAGAGACTCGAGATGACAAAAAACTAGAATGCTCAATAAACGGTAAAGGCATGTTGCTATACCAGGGCAGAATGTGCATTCCTAATGATGTTGAATTAAAGAAAATCATCTTATAGGAATCCCATGATTCACCATTTACTATACATCCTAGTGAAACTAAAATGTATAGAACCATAAAAGAGCACTACTGGTGGAGAGAAATAAATAAAGATATTATAGAATTTGTAGGCAAATGCCTAACTTGTCAGCATGTGAAGGCAGAATACCAAGTGCCAGCAAGATTGCTACATCCATTTCCTATTCCCGAGTGGAAGTGGAAAAGGATTACCATGGATTTTGTGATGGGACTTCCTCTTACTCAAAAGAATCATGATGTAGTTTGGGTCATTATGGATAAATTAGCTAAGTCTGCACATTTTCCCCCAGTAAAGATGGATTATAGTTTGGACAGATTGGCTAAGCTATACAATGATGAGGTAGTGAGTCTAAATGGAGTGCCAGTATCAATTGTATCTGATAGAGACTTGAGATTCACTTCTAAATTCTGGGGTAGCCTTTAAAAAGCCCTAGGAACTAGATTGAATTTTAGCATGGTATTCCATCCACAGACAGATGGCCAATCTGAGAAAATAATTCAGATCTTGGAGGATATTCTTTGGGCCTATATTATTGAATTTGAAGGAAGTTGGGATATACACTTGCCTTTGATTGAATTTGCTTATAATAATAGCTACCAATCAAGCATTGGAATGCCTCCATATGAAGCACTGTATGGTAGAAAATGTAGAACTCCCTTATGTTGGGATGAAGTGGGTGAGAGAAAGTTGACTTGCCCAGAAATTGTGCAGTAGATTGAGGAGAAGATTAGAATCATTCAGGATAGACTAAAGGCTGCATCTGACTGGCAAAAGTCCTATGTGGATTTAAAAAGGTGGGACATTAAGTATAATATGGGTGACAAGGTATTTTTGAAAGTTTCTCCTTGGAAGAAGATCATGAGATTTGGAAGAAAAAGGAAATTAAGTCCTCGCTTCATAGGACCATATGAGATTCTGGAAAGAGTGGGTCATCCATTGGCATGCAGACTTGCCTTACCTTTAGAGTTAGAGAAGATCCATAATGTCTTCCATGTCTCCATGTTAAGGAGATATAGATCAGACCCATCACATATCTTGCCAGTAGAAGAAATTGAAGTAAATCCAGATCTAACTTATGATGAAGAACCCATAAGGATCTTGAACGTGAGGTGAAACAGCTAAGGAATAAGGAGATACCTTTGGTTAAAGTGTTATGGAAACATCATTCAAGTCAGGAGGCTACATGGGAATGCAAGGAAGATTTGAGGAGGCAACACCCACAACTATTCAGAGATTAATATCAGGTAAATTTGGGATGAAATTTCTTCTGAGGAGGGGAGAATTGTAACACCCTCACATTAGGTAGTTCCATACATTCTACTGTTCCGGTGACTAATGTCTGTTCGGAAGGTTAGAATGTTTGGAGCCACACTTAAATTAGATTGAGGAGTCATGTTTTAATTTAATAAAGATCAAATAAGGGTGAGAAAAAATAAAAGAAATGGAGTATAAATCGGTTAAATGAGTTTAAGTTCTTGGCGATGGGTAACCTATTCGGGAAGCGACTGTGAGTTTTGTTGCCACTCCAAATTTGTGTGGAATCCTATAAAATCCTTAATTAAGGATTAATTGAGGAATTATTGGGAATTAATAAATAAAAAAAAGAAAAAGAAATAAGCACAAATAAGTAAATCAAAACCTATGGTGAAAAAATAAATGCTAAGGACTTATCGGGTATTATAAAAAATACAAACAGAAATCCGGTATGGAAAAAATTTCGTCAATCAAATTTAAGAATTCAAAATTGACCAATTGAGTTAATGAAGTTAGATTAATTAAACTAATCAAGATTAAGAAAAATTAAATATAATTAGTGAATGTCAAATTGTAATGATTATAGATTTCAACTAAATTATAATTTTGCCATTTTCCCTTAGTTACGAAATTGCCATTATCCAATAAATAATTATATATATATATATATATATATATATATATATATATATATATATATATATATATATATATATATATATATATATATATATATATATATATATATCAGCTTATTTCTTCATCTTGAGCCATCCACCATCTTCTCCCTCTGTCTCATTTTCTTTCTCTGTAACACCCTCTTGTTAAGTAGTTCGTACATTCTACTGTTCCAGTGACTATTATTTTTCTGGACAGTTAGGATGTTTAGAACCATATCTAAGTCATCCAGAAAAAGCCATAAATAAAAATCAATAGAAATCACATGAAGGCAAAATGGAAATAAGAAAAACAAAGCCTTATCGGTTAAATGAGCCAAGGTCCCAATGATGGGTAACTAACTTGGGAAGCGACTGCAAGCTCAGTTGCTACCTTAAATTCGTGTGGGACCCTATAACACCCTATGTCAAGGGATACTTACAAAACCATTTGGAACTAGAAAATCATGAAAATATAAAGAGAACAAGTTTAAATAAGTGAATCAGAACTTAAGTAGTAATCAAGCACTATTAGAAAGATGGATTGAAACCGATGAGGGGCATTTTAGTCAATTCACCCTTAGAGGTGACTTTTGACCTACTTGTCCATTAAAATGTGTGAAATTAAAATAATGAAAAAGAATTAAAAATGAAGATATGTGTAGTAAAAATAAAATGAAAGGAAGGAATTCAAATTTAAATTGGAATTATGAAATAAGTAAGCAAAATCAAATAATCTTCTTCCCATAAACTAGCCAGCCACCCATTCTTTCTCTCACCTCTATTTTCAAGCTTCTTCAAGCTTGATTTCTCATCTTTTATCCATAAAATTGCCCCAAAAATTAGAAGAAACCTTCAAATTAAACTTCAAGGTGAAGATTAGAAGAGAGTAATTCAAGAATTAAGTAAGGAAAGTTGAAGATTGAAAAGCTCCATAGAGGTAAGTCTCTCTCTTCTAACTTAACTTAATGTATACTTATAGAAATAATATTGAATAAGTGAGAATTACATGAAAAATTAAAAAATCATGCTTGATTATGGAAGTGTGAATTTCAGCCAACCATGGGACCTAAGGGTTTTGATGTGTTCAATTTAAATTGAACATGAATTTGAACTTAAATGAAATGGTATATGTGATTGGTGAAGTGAATTTGCATGAATTTGAATGGACTAGGAAGAAGAGAGTTAGGGTTTTGGTGAAAATTAGGGTTTGGTGGAATGTTGACTAATTGATGGTTAAAAGTGTTAGTAGTATGCCCTAGAACATATCATTTAGTATGTATCTTATACATGTTTTTATTAATAAAAGGCATTTCCACTTTTCCGTTTACATAATATATTTATTTGTAATAGAAAAGGTCCATTAATATTTTGTTAGAAATTCTATTCTTAAGTTGTTAAGAAAATGAGTGACAGTATTTCTAGTACAAAGTATTATAAATAGGTTCACAATCGAGGATACTTCATAATAAGGACATGACTTATCCAGAAAGATTGTATTCATGTTTATTTCCAAGTTATTTATATGAGATATAAATAAGATGGAATGGTGAGTCTCATGCCATATAACAAACATGATAGGCACTTCTACATGATAAGTAGGCCGAACCAGTGACACTTATGACAAGCACATGGAGTTTACTCTTGTCAATGCATTGTCATAAATCATATTAGTGCATATAATCTTTAGACCTGAGATAGCATAGTTATCTTGTATATAGGTGGTTTGAGTTTGATGCTGCTTTCATACTTGTACTGTGTATGGGTATATGGGCATGTGTTGGCTCCTACTAGTTATATATGGAAGTAGGTGTTGATTAAGATGGAATCTGTTCCTCTAAGTAAATAGAGATAAAATCCTACGTTCATTTAATTATTCTTGATGTTTCAAGTTCCTGGCCAGGAGAGATAGATTTATTCAGAAAGAGTTTCTGATGAGAAAATCTTTTTAATCAAGAACTAGAGTTAAAAGAGAATATAATATTCATAGCAAATGGTGACATAAACCATGACTTCAGCTTGAGTTGGGATTTTGTAACAGAAAGACTCTAGTGCATGGTAACATATGATTATAGGTTCATTTAAGGTAAACCTTATTACTAATTGGGTAGCCATGGCATGCTATGCTAGGTGTTAACCATGGTCTATGAGGTGGATAAAATGATTTAGAGAAATCATTTATGGTAAGAAAGAGTTTTGATGATATTAAGAGTTGATATTATATCTCATTGCCAATTAGTGATGAGCCTAGTAAGTCACACACATACACAAGTTATCACCTAATTAAATATGATTTAATTAATTAATTAAAGAGTTTAATTGATTAATTAAATAGGTTTGGTTTGCAATTAAATTGCAAAGTCCCTAGTATGACTTGAAACCAAATCTAGGTTATTGGATGTACAGTATAAGTTAAATTTATATTTAAAGTATTTAAATATGAATTTAATTAATGAGAAATTAATTAATAAAGACTAATTAATTTATTTATATTTGATATAAATTGATTAGAAAAAGAGAAATAATTATTTTGGGTGGAGAACTCAAAATTAAGACACAGGGGCATTTTGGCCATTTCACAGGGTGACATGTGGCACCATGAGATGGTGACACATTGTCACACCCTACCCCTCTGTAAGGCATAACATGATCCCGTAGTATACCTAATGGATTACCAACTTCGTCTACTGATAACCCATTAAATACACTACAAGGGATTTTAAAAACTTTTCTTACTTCTTTTGCAGTGGTGAGCACTATTTACAGGTGTTAAAGACTTTGGTGAACTGAAGTGAAATAACTAACTCATTTGGTTTATTTGGAATTTCTGTAAAAATTTTGGCAGAGTTCCATCTGTATTTTGGATAAAACAGTTCTTCAGAAAACCTGTAAAAAGCACTTAAATAATTTTCCAAATCTCAACTCCAATACATTTCTCAACACAACAATTTATCAACTCAATTCCATTGAAATTTTTCAAAGTCTGAGATAAGGAAATATAATACAGCTTTTAATTATTTTACAACTTCAAAGTACAATTTGAATTTACAACTGCTCAAAACCAAAAACAAAATGTACATACAGTGTCATACATTTCAGTACAAAATGCAAAATATTGGTATACTCATTATACCAGGTAATCCCTCGCTGAATGTATATGCAGCCTAGTCTGCTGCCCCGTCTGTCTCTCTACCTGCGACAGCAATTAAAAAGCTATCGCTGAGACAATGTCTCAGTGGTGCACAACATTAACCAAATACAATTTAAATCACAATTCATAAGTCATGTAAATAGTGGATACTTAAAATCATAGTTAAATTCAAGACAATAATTGTCAACAAGAATTTAAACTCCATTTGTCAATATCACAATAACTTTCATAAGTTAGATCATGTTTGAATTCAAAAGACAGTATATGTCAATGAGAGTTTAAATCAATTTCACAATCTCACAATACATAATAACGCAATTTAGTCGAATAATTTAAGAATACAGTGTTGCCAATTCATTCACAACTTAAGCCATGACACAAATTTCCGATCAATGCCGTGTTGTACACCACGACAAAGCAATCACAACCTCACTAATCGAAATCAATGAGGAAGGGGAGCTAGCTATATAATGAGTACTCATCCGATCACCTCAACTGGTAAACCAGAGAGGGAAAAATAAACGATCACGACTCCATAAATGGAGAAGGAAATAAACGATCACAACCCCATAATTGGAGAAGGAATGATACGATACTGTCATGCTAAGTGTGAACACAAAATCAATTCCAAACATTTTATTCAAATGATTCGTGAGAATCCAATAAATTTCCAAAGTTATAATTTCATTCACAAAATGGCAACACAATTCATAATTATCTTTAATTTCCACAAAATCCATTTATAGTGCTTTTCAATCAATAGTATCCATCAAATCATTTACAATGCTTTTAAGCAATAAGTATCCATTCAAACACATTTCCACAATTTAAAACAATAATGTACAAATAGTCATAATTTATTTCAATTGAAAAATTCAAAAGAAATAAATGTCGTGCACAAACACAATTTAAAATAATAACATATAATTAATCATATGAAATATTATTCAGAGTAAAATCAGTTGAAAACTCGTTGTGCACAAACCTCTGATGACTGTCTCCCTGGTCTGGACTCAGTGTTTCCTTCTCTTTTCCTGAGTCTTTAGTAACTGAGAAACACAATTTCAAGTGTTTCAGTACTAAATTAAATTGTCTCTAACGATAATGTTTGGTAAATAATGCACTGAACTCAATTTTTCACTTAATTACCTAATATACCGACCCTCGTTGCGTTTTAGGTACATTAGGTTTTAGTATCGTTAATATGTCACATTCGATAAGGTTTTAGGTTTGGTATGTTTTACCAAAGTCATATCCTTGTTTAGTGCATTTTAATGCAAATTGCTGGATTCCGGGACACTGGTTTGACCTAACCGGACGATCTAGTTCCCTCAGTTTTCGGGTCTCAGTCGAAACTACAAACTTGTAGATTTAGGTCTTATGGACCGCGGTGCAAAATTTCAGGTCAATCCGAGTTAAGTAGACCGAGTTATGGTCATTACACTCTTGCTGGTCAAATGGTACCATTTTAGGTCAATTTTAGGTCAAATTGGTCAATTCTGGTTCGGCCAGTTTTTGGACCCGAACTTGTGCAAGATTTTTGACTTGCTTCTGGTCATTTCTGGGTTTTGGTGTCTTCATAAGACTTGTAGGTATGGGTCTTAACTATTTTTGGTTAAAATTTCAGGTCAATTGGACCTGGTTTGAGTGAGTTATGGCCTAAACACTCACTGCTGCCCAAATGGTCAGTTTTTAGGTCTCAAGTGTACCTAATCCGAATTGGTCATTTTTCACACCACCTTGCAAGCAGAATTTTGGTATGGTTTCTCAATGAAAGTTGGCACATTTTGTGCCTAGTTTCACCTCAAGTTGGTCTCATACCAATTGAGGTTACACATTTAAGGTTATAGGCTAAAATGTACACTGCCCTCACTATGCCTTTCACACCCCACTTCAAACACACATTTAACTTGCAAAGTTTACTTCCATACCCTACCAATCTGTTTTGCTACATTACCAAAAGCATTATCTACTTTACATTAACATTATTTTGGGCAGATTACCATTACCCTCAACACACCAAATATCATTCACAATTACAATTTCTAATTACCATTACAAACACACCTAACCATTACAAATTTTACATACACTTTACAATATCAACCTACATACATCTCATCAACCTTCTAGGTCAATATTCTGCCCACACTTCCTTCAATATATACCATTACTCAAGTGTCCCCAAGCTGCCGCAAACCATTCTTCAACATCAAAGTGCCATCCAATTTACCAATTCCCATCCAAGTGCATAAATCGCCATATAAACATGAAATAATTCACTAGGTTACTAATTCATCATGATCAACACCATTTCTCATCAATTATATGCAAAAATATCTCATCAAAAAACGTGACTCATGGCTGTCCAAAATGAAAACAACAATAACCCTTCAAACTCAAAATTTTCCTTCACCAAACCAACACCCATAACATGAACATAAACTTTAACAAAGAAATTCTAAAAAATGCAAACTTACCTTTAATTGTAACTTGCTAAACCTTCACCAAACTTCTCAAAAATTGGTATCAATATCTTCCTTGTGATGTGTAGACCATTTTTCATAAAGCTACTTAAGGGATTGGAGTTGAAATGGAGGAGAAGATGAGGTTTGAAGCAAAATGGCTATGGAGTTTTCTTAGGGAGCTTGTTACGGCATTGTTGAAGAACTAAGAGAAAATGAATCTGCAGATGGTATGTTAGGTGTACACCTGCCCCATTAGCTTTAATTTATTCCTTTAGTGGTCCACTTATATGGATTAAATCATATAATATGTTTACATGTGTTATTTACACATTTTTCACTCCATTTTGGCTATTTGTATTAGGTACCCTCAATTTAATTTTTCATTTTATTTTCTAGGTGTAATATTATTTATTTTTAATGGACATTTAGGTCAAAAGACACTTCGGGATGTCAAATGACCATAATGCCCTGCTCGTTGCATTCGATTTTTCAGAATAATCGTATTTTGTCTGATTTTCGATTTATCACTTTTCTTTGTACTAATTATTTAATTTTTATTTAATCTTTCTAATGAGATTTATATTAAAATAATTGTCTATTTATGACCTAAAAATGTTTTCCGTGGTTCCATGATCCCAGTAATACCAACGGTCCACGCCGTGACTTCCTAAGGTCACCCATCGCTAGGTTTCCCGGCTCACTTACTCGGTTACATTTCTTTGCTATGATTTTTCCTTTGTTTTTCTTGTACTTTCTTTTCTTGTATTTCATTATTTTATGTCTCCTCACTCATATTGAAGTGTAGTTCTAAGCATCCTAGCTGTCCGGACAACACTGGTCACCGGTACAGCAGAACGCACTACCGAACTTAGGGGTGTTACACAAATGGCACTACACATAAGCTTGCCAAATGTTTTACTCATGTAAGATGATTAAAATTAAGATTAAATATAGGTTTGACACTTGGCACAATGTGATTGGGTCAATTAAACCTAGAACCAATCAGAGGGTGACATGTGGCAAGGGTTTAATGTGTTGACCTAGCTATATAAGTGTTGTTATGAAAAGAAAATAACATAACCAACAGCTATTTTCTTTGGTGCCACCACCCAAGAGGTTCTCCCTTCTCTTCATCTTCTTCTCTCATCTATTCCAAGAGATTAGAAAACAATCTCTTGAATTAAAATTACTAGAAATTGTTTCTCGTGTCCTGTTTATAGCTTTAATCTCTTAAAAGGAAAAACTTGATTTTCTAATTAATAGAAAAAGCTTTAGAAGCTATTCAAGGGCTATCATACGTGTGCTTGGTGTGGACAGGCTAGAGGGACAACATCTGGTGTTCTGAAGACGCATCTCAAAAGTACAAATACACTGCAGTACATCAAGAGATTAGTGTATTTGTTCTTGATTTAATCTAGGGTTCTAAAATTAATATGATTAATTTTAAAATCTTAAATGGCAAATACAGATCCAATAACATATTAAAACATATTAAAAGAGTTTTAATATGTTATTTTTTATTGAAATCAAATAGATAAAAATAAATCTTTCATGATGCATGTGGCCCTAAGTGAAAATGTTTAAATTCAATGGTATAAACTTGTGTTTTTCATGCTTCCACTCCTTCAATTTGGTATCAGAACCACTATATTTGCCATTTAGATTGTTTATTATATGATTTAATTGTGTGTTTTGATCATGAGATGATTTATCCATTGCTGGTTATAATGGATGTGTGGCGGCATGTTTGAAGAACACCAATATGGTGCGCAAGGTTTGTGGCTTCATGGGTGGTACAAGGTTGGGCTTTTTAATTCTGCAATAGTTGTATGATCTAAGGCCTATCCTATGACTAATTAAATTGTTTAATTAGTAGTTTTAATCACACAATAAAATTTTGATTCAAATCAGAATTTTAAAAATTATTTAATTGTGATTCAAATCTGAATTTTAAAAGTTGTTTGAATGTGATTCAAATCTGAATTTTTAAAGTTTTTTGAATCATATTCAAATCTAAATTTTTAAAGTTGTTTGAATAATATTCAGATCTAAATTTTTAAAAATTTTTTTGAATGTTATTCAAATCTGATTTTTTAAAAATTATTTGAATGTGATTCAAATATGAATTCTTAAGGTTGTTTGAATGTGATTCAAATCTGAATTTTTAAATTTGTTTGAATGAGATTCAAATCTGGTAACATATGATTTTAGGTTCATTTAAGGTAAACCTTATTACTAATTGGGTGGCCATGGCATGCTATGCTAGGTGTTAACCATGGTCTATGAGGTGCATAAAATGATTTAGAGAAATCATTTATGGTAAGAAAGAGTTATGATGATATTAAGAGTTGATATCATGTCTCACTGCCAATTAGTGATGAGCCTAGTAAGTCACACACATACACAAGTTATCACCTATTTAAATATGATTTAATTAATTAATTAAAGAGTTTAATTGATTAATTAAATAGGTTTGGTTTGCAATTAAATTGCAAAGTCCCTAGCATGACTTGAAACCAAATCTAGATTATTGGATGTGTAGTATAAATTAAATTTATATTTAAAGTGTTTAAATATGAATTTAATTGATGAGAAACTAATTAATAGAGATTAATTAATTAATTTATATTTGATATAAATTGATTAGAAGAAGAAAAATAATTATTTTGGGTTAAGAACTCAAAATTAAGACATAGGGGCATTTTGGTCATTTTGCAGTGTGACACGTGGCACCATGAGATAGTGACACATGGAATAACACATAAGCTTGCCAAATGTTTTTTTAATCATGTAAGATGATTAAAATCAAGATTAAATATAGGTTTGACACTTGGCACAATGTGATTGGGTCACTTAAACCTAGAGCTAATCAAAGGGTGACACGTGGCAAGGGTTTAATGTGTTAACCTAGCTATTTAAGTGTGGTTATGAAAAAAAAATAACTAGCAGCCTCTCCTCTCTTTTGTCACGCCGCTTTGAGGGTTTTCATCTATTCTTCTTCATCTTTCATCAATTCAAAGAGATTAGCCATCAATCTCTTGAATCAAGAATGCTAGAAATTGTTTCTAGTGTCCTGTTTACATCTCTAATCTCTTAAAAGGTAGAACTTAAATTTCTAATTAATAGAAAAAGCTTTAGAAGCTGTTCAAGGGCTGCCATAGGTGTTCTTGGTGTGGACAAGCTAGAGGGACAACATCTGGTGTCCTGAAGATGAATCTCAAAGGCGCAGACACGCTGCAGTGCATCAAGAGGTTAGTGTAATGGTTCATGATTTAATCTAGGGTTCTAAAATTAATCTGATTAATTTTAAAATCTTAAATGGCAAATACAGATCCAAAAACATATTAAAAGAGTTTTAATATGTTGTTTATCATTGAAATCAAATAGATAAAAATAAATCTTGCATGGTGCATGTGACCCTAGGTGAAAATTTTTGAATTCAATGGTATAAACTTGTGTTTTTCATGCTTCCGTTCCTTCAATTGGTATCAGAGCCACTATATTTGTCATTTAGATTGTTGATTATATGATTTAATTGTGTGATTTGATCATGAGATGATTGATCATCGCTGGTTGCAAAGCAAGTTGGCGGTATACTTGAAAAAACACCATCAATGGTGCGCATGGTTTGGCTTCCATGGGTGGTTTAAGGTTTGGCTTTTAATTCTGCAATTGTTGTATGATCTAAGGCCTATTCTTTGACTAATTAAAGTGTTTAATTAGTAGTTTTTATCACACAATTAAATTATGATTCAAATTAGAATTTTAAAAATTGTATGAATGTGATTCAAATCTGAATTTTAAAAGTTGTTTGAATGTGATTCAAATCTGAATTTTTAAAGTTGTTTGAATCATATTTAAATCTGATTTTTTAAAATTAATTGAATAAAATTCAGATCTGATTTTTTAAAAAATGTTTGAATGTGATTCAAATCTGATTTTTTAAAAAATGTTTGAATGTGATTTAAATCTGAATTTTTAAAGTTGTTTGAACGTGATTCAAATCTGAATTTTTAAATTTGTTTGAATGAGATTCAAATCTGAATTTTTAAATTTATTTTAATCATATTCAAATCTAGATTTTTAAGTTGAATATGAGATATTCATTTTAATATAAGTATGTATGTTTTATTTAATTGTTAAATAGTGATATGCATGATGGATGATCATGGACTATAAAAGACCAATGTGATTGGATTTATTTCTTTTATGTTTCTTTGGGATTGTAAATTAATTAATTTATTTTAATTTATTTTGGGCATGTATTATTAAGTTTGTAATAATTTTTGGGTTGTAATTTCATTTATTTAAGTTCTTGTAAATTCGCCTTGGTATGCCAAGGATTACTATGTAATATTGGATTGCAAGAAGTTCAAGAGCATTGGTGGGACGGTGGGAGAATTCAAGATCAAGTGTTGATTATGTACTCCTTCAGCAACTCTTGTAAAATGAATGAATGAAATGCACCTAGGAATGCCCTAATTCAATTCTTGGTGGCTCAGAATTGAATCCCTTAGAAAGTCCATGATCATACCATATTTACTGCTTATCCATGAATGCATGAGATGTATGGGAATGTATGCAATTATATGATATATGCATGCTAAATGGATAATGTGCAAAGTGAGACCTTAATAGTAAATAGAATGACCATAAAATCTTCCAAACAAATGATTAAGTTGGAAATGCTATAATTAAAGTAATTATAACATAGGCCCTCCATTGGGGCAATTATTTTAAGATATTTTAAATAGTTGCATGAGATGCAATTAATTTAAGAGATTTTCTTAAGAATAATTGTTAAGCATGAGATGTTGTAAATATGTAAATGGTTTGGTGGCCAATATTGGATGTACCTGAGGACATTAAAATTATTTTCATAATTACTGGCTCAATGGGATCAACTTAACTAATGCAAGATAAGTCAATAATGGATGTACCTGAGATTTTGAGCATTAGGGGCTAGGTGAAGGATTGAACCTCACATGAGATGTGATGGGCAAGGAGTTGCTTACTTATAGTTTATTGTAATTCCAATAATGGATGTACCTGAGGATGATCAATAGAATTATAAGAATTCAATCACCCACTAGAAATCCATCCAACTAGGATTTCCGTTTCCTACTTTAGAAGTGTAGGATTCGCTAAGTTAGTGGGAGGACCAATTTGATTAAAAGACCATAATCATTTTGGTTAATTACATGATACATTTACTAATTAATCTGGTTATTTTCTGCGGTTAATTTTCTGATAAAAATGAGCACAAAACAACCACCACCATCCAATATCCTTGCAAGCATACTTGATCACAATAGGTTGACAGGACCTAATCATGCGATTGGCTAAGAAATTTGAAACTTGTCCTGAACCTTGAACATATAGGATATGTTCTAGATTCAAATGTTCCTGGTCCCTTACCTCCAGAGGCCACACAAGAGGAACATAAAACTTTGAACAAGTGGAAGGAGCATGATATGAGAGCTAAGTGTTACATGCTTGCTTCCATGAGTAATGAGTTACAGAAGCAACATGAGAACATGCAGAGTGCGAGTGAGATCCTCCTTCACCTACAAGAGTTGTATGGTGAGCACAAAGAGAATGCTAGGTATGAGATATCTAGACAGCTATTAGTATGAGGATGTCCGAGGGAGAATGTTGGGAATCATGTCCACAAGATGATTCGGTGATTGAGCGGTTGGAACATCTTGACTTTAACATGGATTTCCAACTACAAACGGATTTGATCCTTGATCCCTTCTTGAGTCTTTTGGGAATTTTGTGACAAATTTCCATATGATTAAACAGAATGCACCTTAGTGGTTTACTCAACATGCTGGTTATTGCCCAAAAGAATATGCCGGTAATAAAGGAAAAGAGGTAGCTTTGGTTGCATCTTCTTACTGGAAAGCCCAACAAGAAGAAGGGCAATAAGAAAAAGAAACCTCAGTTCACGGTCCTTCCAAGAAAATAGCTAAGCAGAAAGGAAGACTAAAGGCGATGGAGGCAAAGGAAAGTGTTTCCACTACCAAAGGATGGGCCTTTGGAAAGGAACCGCCTGAGTATTTTGCTTCTCTGAAGGACAAGAAGGATACACCTTCGGAAGGTATGTCCATATCTTGTTATTTAGATTCGATGATACTCATAGTTCATCTCTGACTTGGGTTTTAGAATCGGTGCGGTTCTCACATTTCTAATGATATGCAGGAACTAGCAAATAGTAGCAGCTTGCGTTCTCAAGATATTAGAGTCCGGATTGACAATGGCTCAACTGTTGAAGCTTTAGCCATAGGATCTAAATCTTTTTACATGTTTGGACATGTTTTGTGTTTGGATAATATTTTATATGTACCTGATGCTTTTAAGAACATCATTTCTATATCTAGTTTGACTAGAAATGGCTATGAATTTCAGTTCACAGATGATGTTTGCAATATTTATTTTGGAAATAAATATGTTGGTTCGGGTTATATGAATGATGGTCTTTATTATTTGGATAATAATGACAAACACAAATTGAATGCAAGTGATCTAAAAGAATACAATGCCATGGTGAAAACCAACTCAAGTTCAAAATATATTTGGCACTTAAGGTTATGTCATGTTGCAGAAGATACGATTGCAAAATTGGAGAAAATGGGGATTCTATCCTCATTGGGCTCTGAGCCTGCTCCAACTTGTGAATCTTGCCTTCAGGGCAAAATGACTAGATCACCCTTTGTTGGACAAGGGCTAAGAGCTGAAATTATTTTGGAGCTAATACATAGTGATGTATGTGGTCCGTTTAAAGAAATGGCTAGAGGAGGCTTTCATTATTTTATTACCTTTACTGATGATAAGTCAAGGTTTGGGTATTTGTATTTGATGAAATACAAACATGAATCTTTTGAAAAGTTCAAAGAATTTAAATATGAAGTAGAAAATCAAACAGGAAAGAGTATTAAAGCTCTTCGATCAGATCGTGGAGGTGAATATTTGAGTACTGAATTTGATGAATACTTGAGAGAGCATGGCATTGTTTCTCAGCTGACTCCTCCAGGAATGCCACAGTTGAATAGTGTATCTGAAAGGAGAAAACGTACCCTATTGGATATGGTACGTAGTATGATGAGCTATACTGATATGCCAATCTTCTTTTGGGGATTTACATTAGAATCAGCTTTGTATATTCTGAATAGGATTCCATCAAAATCAGTTTATTCCACACCTTATGAGATATGGCATGGAAGAAAACCAAGTCTTAAGCATGTTAAGATTTGGGGTTGTCCAACTTATATCAAAAAGCTGAACACTGATAAATTAGAGACCAGATCAGAAAAAGGTCGATTTGTTAGATATCCAAAAGATAGTTTTGGATATTATTTTTATTTGCCTACTTCACAAAAGGTTGTGATAAGTAGAGATGCCACATTTTACCTGTTGATGAAACATCTACAGCTGTTCCTCGTAGAACAACCAGGGTATCTCACCCACCAGTGAGATATGGTTTTCTTCATGAAGAAGAACAAAAGTTGTCTACTCATGAAGAAGTAGATCATGGAGATGATCCACTTACCTATGAAGAAGCTATATCAGATATAGACTCTTCAAAATGGATTGATGCTATGAAATCCGAGATTGATTCCATGTATAAGAATCAAGTTTGGGATCTTGTTGACCCACCTGAAGGTATTGTACCTATAGGGAACAAATGGGTTTTCAAGAAGGAAATTGGTTCTGATGGAAAGGTAGAGACCTATAAGGCAAGGCTAGTAGCGAAAGGGTTTCGCCAAAGGCAAGGAATCGACTATGAGGAGACTTTCTCGCCTATTGCCATGCTTAAATCAATTAGGATTTTATTAGCAATAGCTGCAAACTATGATTATGAGATTTGGCAGACGGATGTCAAAACAGCTTTTCTCAATGGATACATTGAAGAAAACATTTTCATGGAACAACCTAAGGGATTTGAATCTCAAGATGGTTCCAAGGTATGCAAGCTAAAGCGATCCATTTATGGGTTGTAACAAGCTTCGAGGAGTTGGAACATTCGTTTTGATGAAGCCATTAAATCCTTTGGTTTTATCAAAAATGAGGATGAGCCATGTGTATATAAGAAGGTTAGTGACAGTGCTATCACTTTCCTTGTGTTATATGTGGATGACATACTATTGATGGGTAATGACACAGGTATGTTGACGACTATAAAGGTATGGTTGTCAAATACATTCTCTATGAAAGACTTAGGGGAGGCAACCTATATTCTTGGGATATCGCATATGCTGTTAGTTTGACTAGCAGGTATCAATCCAATCCAGGTTTGGAACACTGGATAGCTGTCAAGAATATCCCTAAGTACTTGAGAAGAACTAAGGATTTATTCTTGATTTATGGAGGTAGAGACTTGCAATTGGATGGTTATACTGATTCAGATTTCCAATCAGATATCGATGATAGAAAGTCTACCTCTGGATATGTGTTCATTTGTAATGGAGGTGTAGTCAGTTGGAAGAGTTCCAAACAGAGTACGACTGCAGATTCCACTACAGAAGCTGAGTATATTCTCGCATCGGATCCGCAAAGGAAGTCGCTTTGGATAAAGAAGTTCGTGATAGAACTTACAGAGTTCCTTCCATTGAGTCGCCAGCCCACTACACTGTGACAATAATGGAGCAGTCATACAGGCTAAGGAACTAAGGTCTAACCCAAAATCCAAACACATAGAAAGGCACTACCACGTTATCAGAGATATAGTTGGGCAAGGCAATATAGCCACGCAGAAAATAGCATCAGCTGAAAAATCCAGCTGATCCATTCACTAAGCCTATGTCACAGACTCAGTTAGACCAACATCTTGAGAAGATAGGTCTAAGATATTGTAATGAATGGCTCTAGTGCTAGTGGGAGATTGTTAGTAGTATGCCCTAGAGCATATCATTTAGTATGTATCTTGTACATATTTTTGTTAATAAAAGGCATTTCCACTTTTCCGTTTACATAATATATTTATGTGTAATAGAAAAGGTCCATTGATATTTTGTTAGAAATATTATTCTTAAGTTGTTAAGAATATGAGTGACAATATTTCTAGCACGAAGTATCATTAATAGGTTCACAATCGAGGATACTTCATAATAAGGACATGACTTATCCAGAAAGATTGTATTCATGTTTGTTCCCAAGTTATTTATATGAGATATAAATAAGATGGAATGGTGAGTCTCATGCCATATAACAAACATGATAGGCACTCATAAATGATAAGTAGGCCGAAGCAGTGACACTTATGACAAGCGCATGGAGTTTATTCTTGTCAATGTTTTGTCATAAATCATATCAGTGCATATAATCTTTAGACCTGAGATAGCACAGTTATCTTGTATATAGGTAGTTTGAGTTTGATACTGCTTTCATACTTATACTGTGTATGGGTATATGGGCATCTGTTGGCTCCTACTAGTTATATATGGAGGCAGGTGTTGATCAAGATGGAATCTGTTCCTCTAAGTAAATAGAGATAAAATCCTATGTTCATTTAATTGTTCTTGATGTTTCAAGTTCCTGGCCAGGACAGATATATTTATTCAGAACAGAGTTTCTGATGAGAAAATCTTTTTAATCGAGAACTGGAATTAAAAGAGAACATAATATTCATAGCAAATGGAGTTTGACATAAACCATGACTCCAGCTTGAGTTGGGATTTTGTAACAGAGAGATTCTAGTGCATGGTAACATATGATTTTAGGTTCATTTAAGGTAAACCTTATTACTAATTGTGTGGCCATGGCATGCTATGCTAGGTGTTAACCTTAGTCTATGAGGTGCATAAAATGATTTAGAGAAATCATTTATGGTAAGAAAGAGTTCTGATGATATTAAGAGTTGATATCATGTCTCATTGCCAATTAGTGATGAGCCTAGTAAGTCACACACATACACAAGTTATCACCTATTTAAATATGATTTAATTAATTAATTAAAGAGTTTAATTGATTAATTAAATAGGTTTGGTTTGCAATTAAATTGTAAAGTCCCTAGCATGACTTGAAACCAAATCTAGATTATTGGATGTGTAGTATAAATTAAATTTATATTTAAAGTGTTTAAATATGAATTTAATTGATGACAAATTAATTAATAGATATTAATTAATTAATTTATATTTGATATAAATTGATTAGAAGAAGAAAATTAATTATTTTGGGTTAAGAACTCAAAATTAAGACACAGGGGCATTTTGGTCATTTTGCAGTGTCATACGTGGCACCATGAGATGGTGACACATGGCATAACACATAAGCTTGCCAAATGTTTTTTTAATCATGTAAGATGATTAAAATCAAGATTAAATATAGGTTTGACACTTGGCACAATGTGATTGGGTCACTTAAACCTAGAGCTAATCAAAGGGTGACATGTGGCAAGGGTTTAATGTGTTAACCTAGCTCTTTAAGTGTGGTTATGAAAAAAAAATAACTAGCAGCCTCTCCTCTCTTTTGTCACGCTGCTTTGAGGGTTTTCATCTATTCTTCTTCATCTCTCATCAATTCAAAGAGATTAGCCATCAATCTCTTGAATCAAGAACGCTAGAAATTGTTTCTAGTGTCCTGTTTACATCTCTAATCTCTTAAAAGGTAGAACTTGAATTTCTAATTAATAGAAAAAGCTTTAGAAGCTGTTCAAGGGCTGCCATAGGTGTTCTTGGTGTGGACAAGCTAGAGGGACAACATCTGGTGTCCTGAAGACGAATCTCAAAGGCGAGACACTGCGATGCATCAAGAGGTTAGTGTAATGGTTCTTGATTTAATCTAGGGTTCTAAAATTAATCTGATTAATTTTAAAATCTTAAATGGAAAATACAGATCCAAAAACATATTAAAAGAGTTTTAATATGTTGTTTATCATTGAAATCAAATAGATAAAAATAAATCTTGCATGGTGCATGTGACCCTAGGTGAAAATTTTTGAATTCAATGGTATAAACTTGTGTTTTTCACGCTTTCGTTCCTTCATGTGATATATAGACAGCTGTTCCGCATGAGGATGTATGAGGGATAGAATGTTGGGGATCATGTCCACAAAATGATTTGGCTGATTGAGCAGCTAGAACATCTTGACTTCAACATGGATTTCCAACTACAGACAGATTTGATCCTTCAGTCCCTTCTTGAGTCTTTTGGGAATTTTGTGACAAATTTCCATATGACTAAATAGGAATGCACCTTAGCTAGTTACTCAACATGCTAGTTATTGCCCAACAAAATATGCCGGGCAATAAAGGAAAAGAGGTTGCTTTCATTGCATATTCTTCTGCTGGAAAGTCCAACAAGAAGAAGGGCAATAAGAAAAAGAAACCTCAGATTCCTGGTCCTTCTAAGAAAATAGCTAAACAGAAAGGGAAGACTAAAGCTAATGGAGGCAAAGGAAAGTGTTTCCACTGCCAGAAGGATGGGCACTGGAAAAGGAACTGCCCAGAGTATCTTGCTTCTTTGAAGGACAAGAAGGATACACCTTCGGAAGGTATGTCCATATTTTGTTATTTAGATTCTGATGATACTCATAGTTCATCTACAGCTTGGGTTTTAGATACTGGTGCCAGTTCTCACATTTCTAATGATATGCAGGAACTAGCAAATAGTAGCAGCTTGCATTCTCGAGATGTTAGACTCCGGATTGGCAATGACTCAACTGTTGAAGCTTTAGCCATAGGATCTAAATCCTTTTACATGTCTGGACATATTTTGTATTTGGATAATATTTTATATGTACCTGATGCTTTTAAGAACATCATTTCTATATCTAGTTTGACTAGAAATGGATATGAATTTCAATTCACAGATGATGTTTACAATATTTATTTTGGAAATAAATATACTGGTTCAGGTTATATTAATGATGGTCTTTATTATTTGGATAATAATGGCAAACACAAAATGAATGTAAGTGATCTAAATGAATGCAATGCCATGGTGAAAACCAAGTCAAGTTTAAAATATATTTGGCACTTAAGGTTATGTTATGTTGCATAAGATAGGTTTGCAAAATTGAAGAAAATGGAGATTTTATCCTCATTGGGCTTTGAGCCTACTCTAACTTGTGAATCTTGCCTTCAGGGCAAAATGACTAGATCACCCTTTGTTGGACAAGGGCTAAGGGTTGAAAATATTTTGGAGCTAATACATAGTGATGTATGTGGTCCATTTAAGGAAATGGCTAAAGGCGGTTTTCATCACTTTATTACCTTTACTGATGATAAATAAAAGTTTGGGTATTTGTATTTGATGAAATACAAACATGAATCCTTTGAAAAGTTCAAAGAATTTAAATCTGAAGTAGAAAATCAAACAAGAAAGAGTATTAAAGCTCTTCGATCAGATCATGGAGGTGAATATTTGAGTACTGAATTTGATGAATACTTGAGAGAGCACGACATTGTTTCCCAGTTGACTCCTCCAGGAACACCACAATGGAATGGTGTATCTGAAAGGATAAATAGTACCCTATTGGATATGGTACATAGTATGATGAGCTATACTGATATGCCAATCTCCTTTTGTGGATTTGCATTAGAATCAGCTTTGTATATTCTGAATAGGATTCCATCAAAATCAGTTTCTTCTACACCTTATGAGATATGGCATGGAAGAAAACCAAGTCTTAAGCATGTTAAGATTTGGGGTTGTCTAGCTTATATCAAAAAGTTGAACACTGATAAATTGGAAATCAGATCAAAAAAGGGTCGATTTGTTGGATATCCAAAAGATAGTTTTGGATATTATTTTTATTTGCCTACTTCACAAAAGGTTGTGATAAGTAGAGATGCCACATTTCTTGAACAATAGTTTGTTCAAGAAAGAGGCAAAGGAAGGCAAATAGAGTTGGAATTAGAGAATTCTGACTAACCAATAGATCAGATGGATATAGATCCATCTAGTCAACCTACACCCATTGATGAAACATCTACAGTTGTTCCTCGCAGAACAACCAGGGCATCTCACCCACTAGTGTGATATGGTTTTCTTCATGAAGAAGAACAAGAGTTGTCTACTCATGAAGAAGTAGATCATGGAGATGATCCACTTACCTATGAAGAAGCTATATCAGATATGGACTCTTCAAAATGGATTGATGCTAGGAAATCCGAAATTGATTCTATGTATAAGAATCAAGTTTGGGATCTTGTTGACCAACCTGAAGGTATTATACCTATAGGGAACAAATGGATTTTCAAGAAGAAAATTGGTTCTGATGGAAAGTTAAAGACTTATAAGGCAAGGCTAGAAGCAAAAGGGTTTCGCCAAAGGCAAGGAATCGACTATGAGGAGACTTTCTCGCCTGTTCCCATGCTAAAATCAATTAGGATTCTATTAGCAATAGCTGCATACTATGATTATGAGATTTGGTAGATGGATGTCAAAACAGCTTTTCTCAATGGATACATTGAAAAAAACATTTTCATGGAACAACCTAGGGGTTTTGAATCCCAAGATGGTTCCAAGGTATGCAAGCTAAAGCGATCCATTTATGGGTGGAAGCAAGCTTCGAGGAGTTGGAATATTCGTTTTGATGAAGCCATTAAATCATTTGGTTTTATCAAAAACGAGGATGAGCCATGTGTAAATAAGAAGGTTAGTGATAGTGCTATCACTTTCCTTGCCTTATATATGGATGATATGCTGTTGATGGGTAATGACACAGGTATGTTGACAACTATAAAGGTATGGTTGTCAAATTCATTCTCCATGAAAGACTTAGGGGAGGCAACCTATATTCTTGGGATTCGCATTTATAAAGAAAGAGCGAGAAGAATAATTGGTTTATCCCAAAGTCTATACTTGGAAAAGGTGTTAAAGAGGTTTAACATGCTTGATTCCAATAGAGGATTGTTACCAGTGAGACATGGTATCCACCTTTCTAAAGAGATATCTCCACACCTTTCTAAAGAGATATCTCCAAAGACACCTGAACAAAGAGATAAAATGGCCAGAATTCCATATGCTTCGGCTATTAGAAGTTTAATGTATGCAATGTTGTGTACTAGGCCGGATATCACATATGCTGTTAGTTTGAATAGCAGGTATCAATCCAATCCAGGTTTGGAACAATGGATAGCTATCAAGAATATCCTTAAGTACTTGAGATGAACTAAGGATTTATTCTTGATTTATGGAGGTGGAGACTTGCAATTGGATGGTTATACTGATTCTGATTTCCAATCAGATATCGATGATAGAAAGTCTACCTCTGCGTATGTGTTCATTTGTAATGGAGGTGCAGTCAGTTGGAAGAGTTCCAAATAGCGCACGACTGCAGATTCCACTATAGAGGCTGAGTATATTGCTGCATCAGATGTTGCAAAGGAAGCTGTTTGGATAAAGAAGTTTGTGACAAAACTTACAGTAGTTCCTTCCATTGAATCAGCAGTTCCACTACACTGTGACAACAATGAAGCAGTCATACAGGTTAAGGAACCAAGGTCTCACCAAAAATCCAAACACATAGAAAGGCGCTACCACATTATCAGAGAAATAGTTGGACGAGGCGATGTAGCCATGCAGAAAATAGCATTAGCTAAAAATCCAGCTGATCCATTCACTAAGCCTATGTCACAGACTCAGCTAGACTGACATCTTGGGAAGATGGGTCTAAGATATTGTAATGAATGGCTCTAGTCTTAGTGGGAGATTATTAGTAGAATGCCCTAGAGCATATCATTTAGTATGTATCTTGTACATGGTTTTATTAATAAAAGGCATTTCCACTTTTTCGTTTACATAATATATATATGTGTAATAGAAAGGGTCCATTGATATTTATTTAGAAATTCTATTCTTAATTTGTTAAGAATATGAGTGAAAGTATTTCTAGTACAAAATATCATAAATAGGTTCACAATCGAGGATACTTCATAATAAGGACATGACTTATCCAGAAAGATTGTATTCATGTTTGTTTCCAAGTTATTTATATGAGATATAAATAAAATGAAATGGTATGTCTCATGGCATATAACAAACATGATAGGCACTTATACATGATAAGTAGGCCGAACCAGTGACACTTATGACAAGCACATGGAGTTACTCTTGTCAATGCATTGTCATAAATCATATCAATGCATATAATCTTTAGACTTGAGATAGCATAGTTATCTTATATATAGGTTGTTTGAGTTTGATACTGCTTTCATACTTGTACTGTGTATGGGTATATGGGCATGTGTTGGCTCCTACTAGTTATATATGGAGGTAGCTGTTGATCAAGATGGAATCTGTTACTCTAAGTAAATAGAGATAAAATCCTATGTTCATTTAATTGTTCTTGATGTTTCAAGTTCTTGGCTAGGACAGATAGATTTATTCAGAAAGAGTTTCTGATGAGAAAATCTTTTTAATCAAGAACTGGAATTAAAAGAGAAAATAATATTCATAGCAAATGTAGTTTGACATAAACCATGACTCCAGCTTGAGTTGGGATTTTGTAACAGAGAGATTCTAGTGCATGGTAACATATGATTATAGGTTCAATTAAGGTAAACCTTATAACTAATTGGGTAGCCATGGCATGCTATGCTAGGTGTTAACCATGGTCTATGAGGTGCATAAAATGATTTAGAGAAATCATTTATGGTAAGAAAGAGTTCTGAGGATATTAATAGTTGATATCATATCTCATTGCCAATTAGTGATGAGCCTAGTAAGTCACACACATACAAAAGTTATCACCTAATTAAAAATGATTTAATTAGTTAATTAAAGAGTTTATTTGATTAATTAAATAGGTTTGGTTTGCAATTAGATTGCAAAGTCCCTAGCATGACTTAAAACCAAATCTAGGTTATTGGATGTATAGTATAAGTTAAATTTATATTTAAAGTATTTAAATAAGAATTTAATTAATGAGAAATTAATTAATAAAGATTAATTAATTAATTTATATTTGATATAAATTGATTAGAAGAAGAGAAATAGTTGTTTTGGATTGAGAACTCAAAATTAAAACACAGGGGCATTTTGGTCATTTCACAGGGTGACATGTGGCACCATGAGATGGTGACACATGGCACTACACATAAGCTTGCCAAATATTTTTAATCATGTAAGATGATTAAAATTAAGATTCAATATAGATTTGACACTTGGCACAATGTGGTTGGGTCAATTAAACCTAGAACCAATCAGAGGGTGACATGTGGCAAGGGTTTAATGTGTTGACCTAGCTATATAAGTGTTCTTATGAAAAGAAAATAGCACAACTAGCAGCTATTTTCTTTGTTGCCGCCACCCAGAAGGTTCTCCCTTCTCTTCATCTTATTCTTTCATCTATTCCAAGAGATTAGCAAACAATCTCTTGAATTAAAAATACTAGAAATTGTTTCTAGTGTCATGTTTACATCCTTAATCTCTTCAAAGGCAAAACTTGATTTTCTTATTAATAGAAGAAGCTTTAGAAGCTGTTCAAGGGCTTCCATAGGTGTTCTTTGTGTGGACAAGCTAGAGGGATAACATCTGGTGTTCTGAAGACGCATATCAAAGGCACAAATACACTGCAGTACATCAAGAGGTTAGTGTATTTGTTCTTGATTTAATCTAGGGTTTTAAAATTAATCTTATTACTTTTAAAATCTTAAATAGCAAATACATATCCAAAAACATAATAAAAAAATTTTAATATGTTGTTTATCATTGAAATCAAATAGATAAAAATAAATCTTACATGATGCATGTGGCCCTAGGTGAAAATTTTTAAATTCAATAGCATAAACTTATGTTTTTTATACTTTCGCTCCTTCAAAAAGGCCTAATTATTGTCATTTGGTATGTTTTGAATGGGGAAGTGATGTGAATGGATGAATAGAATTGAGAAATTCATAGTTGTTGAATTGCTAGATTTTTTGACCTCTGAGTCTAGTGTGCTTTAATGGTTATAAATAGAGCTAGACAGCTCCAATTGGTGTGAGGCTAATTGGTGTTGAAACTTAAGACCTAAAGCCACATTTTTCATAAAGAAACCTTACCCAAAAACTAACCATAAGTTAGTCTAAAATTAGCTTGAATCCAGATTGTAATTCTGGACTTGACCAGAATTGACCAAATGAATAGTAAATATTCAATTAGGCATAACTCACACTAGGAAGCTCCAAATGACCTAATTCTTGAACCTATGAAAAGCTTAGACACATTAGAACATTTTTCATGAGGATCATAAACCCAAATAATGACCTTAAGTTGGTCAAATTGCTAGGCCAAATTAGTTCCTCAAATCTACCAGAACCAAACCTAACCTAGAAATCCTGGACAAATGGCCATTCGACCAGTTTTGGGAAAAATGCCACAATTTGAGCTACAAAGCTGTAAATATAGTAATTCAAAAGCCAAAATCTTCATAAGACCTAAAACTACAACTTTGATGTTTTGACCAGAACCTAAATCCTAAAAGAACATAGGGAAATTGTTAAGACAATTCAAGACTTCCCAATCTGGAATTCCTGCACTGGAATCACTTGAGCCAATTGACCCCAGGATAGTAATTAGATCACAACTTTCACTGGATAATTTTAAATGAGATTAGACATAATGATCTAAAAACCTAAGACTTAGGACTACAACTTTGGTTTAGAAGCCTTACCCAAATTCTGAGGATAAAGACCTCAAATATGAAATGCAAAATACTGATATGAACTTGAAATCCTAATGCACAGGGTTTATGAGTCCAAGTTAGTTAAATTGCTATAACTCACCATACATAACTTGAAAAATTATGATTTTGAACCTGTGTGACCAGGACACATGGGAGAACAACTCATATGAAGAACATTAGGCCAAAATATGATTATAGCAGGACCAGTTGACTGGACAAAGTGAGGTTCCAAAAATCTGTTAGGTTCTGAAACAGCAAAGGGTCAGTGAACTAGTCTTGATTAATGGACTATAACTAGAGCTACAAAACTCCAAATAGAGTTATTCAAATTGGAAAATAAAACTAAGAATAGAGGTACGATTTTCATGAAGAACACCACGCCAAATTATGAATAGAACTAGGTTTAAATTGAGTTCAAATTTCAGGGCATAAATCTGTCTAAAACCCAAACTCTTTGGGATTGGCATTCATTAGGCATTTAACTAATTGACTATTAATGGTAGTTAAATTGAGTATTGAGACATCTCCATTGTATTTTTTCAGTGGAAAAGGAGCCTCCTAAGGAGAGGAAAAGTTGAATTAAGTGAGAAGAGGATAAAGAGGTTTGTGCACAACTAATGCGATCTCTTTGTTTTTCAAATTGAAATTGATTTGAATGAGTTGTGCAAATGATTTAAGACACTTATTACTTTTGAGAATCTTAATTTGAGATATTGTGTATTGCTAAACCTTTTAGGGTAATTGTTTTGAATAAAATATATTTGATGAATGAAAATTCGTTCGAATATGGTTTGAAACCATAGTTGATAAGACTATTGTTTTGTATTCCTCACTAGCTTGCCTAGTGAGATGAATTGGATTTGTTTTCCCTCTCTGGCTGAAGTGTTGAGGTCTGCTGCCAGTTGAAAATGGATTGAATGAGTACTCATATATATGTTAGCTAGCCCTTGTATTCCCCATTAGCTTTTGGCTATTGGAATGAATTGGATAATTGTGTCATGTTCTAAACTGTGTGGTTTTCAGAAAATTTTGTTTTATGATTGTTGGGATAAAATTTGCTTTTATTAAAGGATTCTCTCGTTTTAGAAATGTTGTGAGATTTTACATGTGTTTGATATTATAATTGATTAAGTTTTGGTAAATTATGATTTTAATTGAGCTTTAAATTTTTAAGTTGTGCACCACTGAGTGTTTGCTCAGCGATAGCTGTTTCATGCTATCGCAAGTAAGGAAAAGGAAGGAGCTGCTGAGTGAGCAGCATTGATCAAGATAGGACATAATTTCAGGTATACATTTTAAGTATACCCTTGTATATTTATTTTGATTTATATGTATCTGTATATATTTATGTATAAGACTTAAGCAATTGTATAAAAATCTTTATAATGCAATTTTGGTCACTCCAATTAATGTAAATCTTGTAATATCAACTTTGATATCGCAATGAATGCAAACATTTAAATTTCTTTTTGGAATTCTACAATTGATGAATTGTGTTTTATGATGAAATTATTGAGACTGGTCAATTTTGAATTGAGTTAAAATGTGAATTATATATTGTTATAAATTGATTTTCACAGGTTTTGAAGAACTGTTTTCTTAATTTTAGCCGTTACTTTGCTAAGATTTCTGTAAAATTTTAGAAATACCAAATTAAATCAAATTATAATTTATGATATAAACCTTATTTAAAAGCTCTTTAATAATTATTTATCATCACTTCAACCTTTAAAATGAATTGAATTTGTTTTAAAATCCCTTGTAGTATATGCAATGAGTTATCGGTAGGCAAAGTTCGATTATTCGTTAGATATATTATGGGATCATGTCATGCCACATGAAGGGGTAAGGTGTGATATGTTTTAGTGGTATCAGAGCTAAATTTTTAAGCATGTTTTGAACTGTGATTTTGAAATATTTTCTTAGTAAGTACAATTGCTCAATGTCATTAATTGATACATAGAGTGCATTACATCATAAATATGAACTAACGGAGGAAAATTTCCTTGTGTTGTTGTTTAAGAGATAGAATACCCTTTGATTGAAATGGAAGAAGGTGATTGCTCAGTAGAGCAGTCATTTGCAGCTGAGGCATAGGGGGAAGCCCCTGCTCCTCAGAACGTCGGTGGGTCAGCTACACGAACTCCACCCATGCAGCAGTTCCCTGCACAATTTGCCCAATAAATGGCTGCTCTGTTCCAATAAATGGATGGGAACATGCAAGCACAAGCCCAGTGCAGGCATCAACAGTACAACTGTCACACCTTACCCTTCTGTAAGGTATAACATGATCCCATAGTATACCTAATGAATTATCAAACTTCACTTACTGATAACTCATTAAATATATTATAAGGGATTTTAAAACAATTCTAATACATTTGAGAGTTTTAAGTGATCATAAAATAGTGGTTTAAGTGTTCTTTTAAAATTTGGTTAGATATCATAATTTTTTTTTCCACATTTTTTAAATTTTAAATTTTGATAGGATAACAGCTATAAATATAAGAAAACAGTTCTTTAATTTACCTGAAAAAGCAATTTGCAATAATATCTAAATCCAACATTTTCAACATTTCGCAATTCATTTCCCATTCTCATTTCAAAGAAATTAACACAGATACAAAAGTAAAATTTCAATATTTACAACTCAAATATTCGAAGAGACTTCTTATACAACTGCTCAATATTCATGATTACATACGTATATGTAACTGTAATTACATCAAAAAGAAAAATACAATGGGTATTCTTAATATACCTGGAAATGAGAGCACAAAATGCTTCAATTTACTGATCACTCAGTCTTCTATGTAGACTTCTTCTTATGCCTACCTGCGATAGCATAACAAGCTATCGCTGAGTATTATACTCAATGGTGCACAACCATAATTTAATACTTGAGATAAACACAATCACTAAAAATGTAATAAGAGTTCTCTATATTCATCCATTTATAAATCATTATCAAACATTCATATTTTCAAAAACATTTTATCAAAATAATTTCAAATACTAGTGTTACTACAATTCACACAACTTAGGTCATGACACAAAATTTTCAATCAATGTCGTGTTGTACACCACGATAAAATAATCTACAACCTCACTAATCGAAATTAATGAGGGAGGTGGCTAGCTAGCTATATGAGTACTCATCCAAACTCAACCTCAATTGGCAAGCCAGAAAGAGAGAAAACATAATCAAACTCAACTCCATAAATGAAGGAGGAGCACAATAAAATTTATCATGCCAAGTGTGGTTTCAAAAATTAATTCAAACTATTTCATTCAAATATTTCATTACAAATCACTAATCATATTTCATTCAAAATTTTCACTTATAGAGTAGGCAACACACTTTTTATCAAATTAATTTCTCAATTCCATAACAATAAAAAAATCATTCACACACTTTTATTCAAATTAATTCCCAAATGAAAAACAAAGAATTAAAATTAGTTGTGCACAAACCTCTTTATCTTCTTCTTACTTAATTCAACTTCTCCTTGTCCTTCAAGATTTCTTTCTCCACTAAAAATGCATAATGGAGATGTCTTAATACTTAATTCAATTACCACTAATAGCTAATTAATTAAATGCCCAATGAATGCCTATGTTACTTAAGCAATTTCAAAGAGTTTGGATTCTAGACAGGTTTATGCTCTGACTTTTGAACCCAATTTCAACTTAGTTGTAGCCATAATTTGGTAAGGTATTCTTCATGAAAATTGTACCTCTATGTCTTAGTTTTATTTCCCAATTTGAATCACTCCATTTGGAGTTTTTGTAGTGAAAGTTATGGTTTATTTACCATTCAGGTATCAAGTGGTCAATCTAACCAGGTGCAGAAATTTCCAAAATTGGATTCCTAACTTGTCCTAGCAATTTCTCTAAGTTGCATCTGGTTTTGGGTTCGGGTCAAAACATTAAAGTTATAGTTCTAGGTCTTATGAAGATTTTGATTTTTTAATCACTACATTTTCAGTTTTGTCGACCAAGTTATGACATTTTTGCCAAAACTAGTCGGATGGCCATTTTTCTAGGTCAAATTTGGTTCTAGCATAATTGTTGACCAAACTTTTTCTAGCAAATTGCTTGGGTTAGAGTCAGAATTTGAGCTCATGGTCTCCATAAGAAATGTTCTACTATGTCTAAGCTTTCCACAGGTTCAAATATCAGGTCATTTGGAGTTTTCTACAATGAGTTATGCTTAATTGACCAAACACTATTCATTTAGTCATTTCTGCCCAGGTCCAGGACACTAATTCCGGATTCAAGCAATTTTTAGACCAATTTATGGTCAATTTTTGGACAAGTTTTCTTCATAAAAAATGTGTCTTTAGATCTTAAGTTTCATCTTCAATTAGCCTCACACCAATTGGAGTTGTGTACCCCTAATTATGGCTATTCAACCCCACTAGACTCAAAGGTCCAGAATTCAGCAATTCAACAACCATCAATTTTCTCAATTCTATTCATCAATTCTTATCAATTCTCAATTCAAGGCACACTAAGTGACCATAATTATGCATTATAAACATCAATTGATCAACAACTCTCAAAACCCTAATTTTCATAAGCCCTAATTTTCCCATCTTACTAATCCATAAATTTTCATGCAATTTCATCTTCTAATCATGCATACAACATTACATATGTAATATTTCATCACCAATTTCCATCAAAACACATCACTCCTAATATCCCCCAAGTCCAACCGAAATTCACACCCCTTATAACTATCACACCTTACCCCTCTGTAAGGCATAACATGATCCCGTAGAATACCTAATGAACTATCGAACTTCACCTACCGATAACTCATTAAGTACCCTACAAGGGATTTCAAAATAATTTTCTTACTTTTTATAAGTGGTGAGCATTTTCTAATAGATATTAAAATCATTTATTCGAAGAATTAAAACTAGTAAAAATTTTTGTCCCGTTTTATTTTTTCGCAAATTTTATAAAAATTTCGGCTGAGTGTCCTCTGTATTTTGAGAAAACAGTTCTTCAAATACCTGTAAAAAGCACTTCCAATACTTTATCTCCACAACTTCTTCAATTTCACAATCAATTTCAACATCATTTATCAATCTCCAAAAATTCAAATCCACAATTTTCAATATTCAACAATCATCAAAATACCATTAATGAATTTTATTCAATTTAAAACAAAATACTTCCATTCATATTTCATTAAAGATCAAACAATTTATATACATCATTACAAAAATTTACATTAAGAGAAATTCAAACTAAAATTTATTACAAACTTTATACAAACTGCACAAGACCAGTTTTACATGTCCATACCTTTACATACATTACATACATCAAAATAAATTTTTATAGTCAAGGTATAAAATATACCCGATAACTTCAAGCAGGTAGCTCCTCAATCCTCGTGACTCAATCCATCGCTTCCTCTAGTCTCTAAATTTGCATAAAGAATAATAACTTATCACTGAGTACTAGGACTCAGTGGTGCATAACATACTAAAATAAACTTTATGTGGAATTTAAATCACATATATTCAAAATTTAAATTGAACATTAGATATCAATACAAAACATGATTTACAAGATTTTAGCTCAAACCATTTTATTTCAAACGTTTCAAAACACATTTCTTAAAAACATAGTTATATCATACTATTTGAAACAAATATAATCTTAATAGCTAGAGGCTAAGGAGAAGTCACATCGCAAGGCTAGCTAGCTCAAATATATGGATATCCATTCAATTTCTTCTTCTACTGGCCCACACCTCAACACTTCAGCCAGAGAAGGAATCAAAATTCAAAACTGATTACCCCCACTAGTAATGCTAGTGAGGTGTTCAAATATATGGTCATGACATTGTAGTTCCAAAACTTATCTTAACAATTTACTAAACATTGCTAATTCAAATATACACAAGTAAACTTTTAACAATTCAAAGCAAAAGTAAAATACATATTTCATTCACTTTGTCAATGAATTTTAAAGCATGTTGATGTTGTGCACAAACCTTAAGCGAGTCGCCTCTTGGCCTTGACTCAATTCCTCGGGTTTTTTCCCGGTGTTCCTTTCTACTGAAACACACAGTTTCACAGTGTTTCAGTACCATAACTTAACATAAATACAAAAATAAATTTAAATTCACTTTTACCTAACTCTAATGTGCTAAAATTGACGTTCTTTAAAATATGTGTTTCGGGGTTACTATTCACGATATTATTCAAGTCAATTTGTTGACTTTCTAAGGCTTAATAGGTATGGGAATTCCAACTTCACCCACATACCACATTTTGGTTACTAAATTTTTTGGTTTTGATTGTTTACTCAAATTCTAAGTCTTTTAGGAAAATTTGTAATTTTTCAGTTTTGGTGTCTTAAGTTACACTGTTCCATTGGTCATTTTTCTGTTAGAATTTGGCAAACTTTGTTCATAAAAAATGTTCCCTATTGTCTTAACTTTATTATCCTTTTTGAATCACTCCATTTGTAGTTTTGTGGCTCAAGTCATAGCCATTTGAATCATGGCTGTCGGATTGGACTTAACCAAGATTTCTGGGCACAAAACTGGTTCTAGCAATTTTAGGTCACCAACTTTGGGTGGCCAAATAAATTGGTTAAGGGCATAATTTGGGTTTGTGTTCTTCTTGAACATTTTAGGTCTATATCTCAGATGTCCACTGGTAAAATTTCAGGTCAGTTAGACCTACCTAGCCCAAGTTATGGCCAAATGAACAAACACTGTTCATTTAGTCATTTTTGTAGAGGTTAGACTGCAGAAATCCAAATTTGGTCAATTTGTTCACTAGGTTTTGGTCACTTTTTGGGCATGATTCCTGAATGAAAATTATGTCATTTTGTGTCTATTTTCATTCCCAATTGGTCTCATACCAATTAGACTTGTAAATTTTCAGTTTTGATCCCTGAAAGGGACCTTGGTCATGCTACATGTAGCATGACCATTTTCAATCCAAAACTCACTTCCAACACTTTCAACACATCTTAATTGGCCAAAAATGACTATTTTCCATATCAAACAAGGTCAAACACACCATTTCACAATTTCTCACATTTTTGTCTTCCAAAACCCTAGGTGCCAAACCCTAATTCACTAATTTGTTGCATTTAGCTAATTCAAAGCATATAACCATAATCATTCAACTCCTTCATGTTCATATTCACCTCTAATTCAATCAAACCCATGCAAATCATACCCCCACACATGCTGGCCGAATTTCCCTTTAGTCCCCCTAAGATGTTTTCTTTTCATTTTTAATGAATTTCTAAGTTTATTCAACTATAAACACAATTAAATCAACTAACAAATCAAGTTTAGTTTACTAACCTTATGCAGAATTTTCTTTCCCTTGAAAACTCTTCCTTTCTTCTTTTCTTTTCGCTCAAGTTTCTTCTCAAGTGGAGTTAACAAGGTTTAATGGGGATTTTTAGGGATAAGTTGAGGTTTTGAAAGCTTTGATCAAGCTTCCATGGGAGTTGTTTTAATGGTGAAGTGAGGGAGAGAATGGAGATGGGTCACAACAACAATGAAGAAGAGTGAATTGCTTTTTTTTCTTTCTTTTTTTATGAATTTTTAAGTCTTATGGAAGACCACAATTATCCAAAATTTAATTTTTAATTATATTAGTGTTTATGACATCATGCATGATGTCACCAATTTATACTTTTCTTTTATCTTTTTTTTTTCCATTAATTCTTTAGTTTAATTCCCAATTCTAAAATTTTCTTTTCTCAGATTTTATTTAATAGTTAGGTCAGGAGTCAGCTCTCGGGGTCAATTGACCAAATTGCCCCTCGCCGGTTTGACCTGGTTTGTAAATAATTCAATATTTCTTCTAGATCCCTAACCTAATTATTTGACTGGCTTAACAATTCTTTTTCGTGATTTTCTCTTTTCCACTGTGTTCGCAATAGTCTTAAGGACTGTGGCATCATATTTTACGGTTCGAAATTTGAGTTTAAATCGACTTTGCAATCCTTCCTGAGAAGGTCACCCATCGCTGTGACTCTCGGCTCATTTAACTTCTTATCTTCTGTTTTTCTTATTTATACTTAACTAATTGGCAATTACTAATTATTTTTATTCATGGCTTATCTAGTTGTCTTAAGTGTGGTTATAATCCCCTTAATTGTCCGAACCGACATTGGTCACCGGAATAGTGGATTATACCAGGCCATACAAATAGGGGTGTTACAATTCTCCTCCCCTTAAAATAAATTTCGTCTCAAAATTTTATCTCGTGTCAATCTCTGAACAGCTGTGGGTGTTGTCTCCTCATGTCCTCCTCTCGTTCCCAAGTAGCCTCTTGACCCGAATGATGGTTCCATAGCACTTTCACTAATGATATTTGCTTGTTCCATAGCTACTTCACCTCATAAGCTAGAATCTCTATGGGTTCTTCCTCATATGTGAGGTCTGGATTCACTTCAATTTCCTCTACTGGTAGTACATGAGATAGGTCTGATCGATACCTCCTTAACATAGACACATGGAAGACGTTATGTATCTTCTCCAACTCTGGAGGTAGCGCCAAATGAGATGCCAAAGGACCCACTCTTTCCAAAATCTCATATGGCCCAATGAAATGAGGACTCAGTTTCCCCTTTCTACCGAATCTCATAATTCTCTTCCAATGAGAAACTTTGATAAATACTTTTTCACCCACTGCATACTCAATATCCCTTCTCTTTAAATCAATGTAGGACTTTTGATGGTCTGATACAGCCTTAAGTTGATCTCTGATCAATCTGATTTTCTCTTCAGTTTGCTGAACAATTTCTAGCCCAATCATCTTCCTTTCACCTACTTCATCCCAACACAAGGGAGTTCTGCATTTTCTACCATACAAAGCTTCATATGGAGGCATTCCAATGCTTCATTGGTAGCTGTTGTTGTAAGCAAACTCAATCAAAGGCAAGTGCATGTCCCAACTGCCCTCAAATTCAATCACACAAGCCCGTAGCATGTCCTCTAAGATGTGAATTACCCTTTCAGACTAGCCATTTGCCTGTAGGTGGAATGTCGTACTGAAGTTCAATCTAGTTCCTAGGGCTCTCTGAAGACTACCCCAGAATCTAGAAGTGAATCTAGGATCTCTGTCTGATACGATGGATACTGGCACTCCATGCAGTCTAACAATCTCATCTATGTACAACTTGGCCAATCTTTCTAAATTATAGTCCATCCGGACTGGCAGAAAATGAGCAGACTTGGTTAGTCTATCAACAATGACCTAAACTGCATCATGACTCTTCTGTGTCCTCAGAAGTCCCATCACAAAATCTATTGTTATTCTCTCCCATTTCCATTCTGGCACTAGTAGTGGATGTAACAACCCAGCGGTTACTTGATGCTCTGCCTTCACTTGCTGACAAGTTAGGCATTTAGAAACAAACTTTGCCACATCTCTTTTCATACCCATCCACCAGTAATGCTCATTTAGCCCTCTATACATTTTTGTGCCACCAGGGTGCATGGCAAAAGGAGACTCATATGCTTCCTTCAAAATGATTTGCCTCAAATCAACATCATTAGAAACACACATTTTACCCTGGTGTAGCAGTAGACCGTCATCTCTTATTGAGAATTCTGGTTTCTTGCCCTGCCGGACTTCTTCCAATAGCTTCTGATACCTTTCATCATTCTGAGCAGCCATTCTGATCTGATTAATCAACACTGGCTGTACATGCTACGTAAATGTTGTCTGCCCCTCATCATTAATCTCTAAGCTGGCATGTAATGATCTCAACTCATGTACCATAGACAAAGGAGTAACCTGTAAACTTGCCATAGTCTTGCGACTTAAGGCGTCAGCCACCACATTAGCTTTCCCTGGCTGATAGTCTATCAGACAATCATAGTCTTTTATCAACTCTAACCATCTCCTCTTTCTCAAATTTAACTCTTTCTGGGTGCCCAAATACTTCAAACTCTTATGATCTGTGTAGATGTAGCATTTCTCCCCATATAAATAATGTCTCCAGATCTTAAGAGCAAACACAATAGCTACAAGCTCCAAATCATGTGTTAGATAATTCCTCTCATGCGGTTTTAGCTGGCATGATGCATAGGCAATGACATTTCAATCTTGCATCAATACGTAGCCTAACCCATTGTGAGAAGCATCACTATAAACTGTACATTCTTTACCTGGAGTATGTAAAGTCACGACTGGAGCCTCAGTCAAACATCTCTTTAATTCATCAAAACTCTGCTGGCATTTATCTGTCCACTAAAATTTCACATCTTTTCGAAGTAACTTGGTCAATGGAGATGCCAACAGGGAGAATCCCTTCACAAATCGACGGTAGTATCCAGCTAAATCCAGAAAACTATGAATCTCTGGGATATTTTTGGGTGACCTCCAATTAAGGATAGCTTCAATCTTACTTGGATCTACCTTGATGCCCTCTACTAATACTACATGCCCCAAGAAAGATATTTCTTTCAGCCAAAATTCACATTTCAACAATTTGGCATATAGCTGTTTCTCTCTCAAAGTCTGTAGTACAATCCACAGATGTCTATCATGCTCTTCTGCACTCCTCGAATGGACCAATATATCATCTATGAATACCACAACAAACTGGTCGAGGTATGATCTGAAGATAGTGTTCATCAGATCCATAAAAGCAGCCGGAGCATTAGTAAACCCGAATGGCATGACCAAGAACTCATAATGGCCATAGCGGGTTTTGAAGGTAGTTTTAGGAATAGTCTGCTCTTGTACTTTCAGCTGATAATAACCTGATCTCAGGTCAATTTTGGAGAACACAGCTGCACCCCTCAACTGATCAAACAAGTCATCAATGCGGGACAATGGATATCTATTCTTTATTATCACCTTATTCAACTGCCGATAGTCAATACATAAGCGGAGAGTGCCATCTTTCTTCTTAACAAACAACACTGGCGATCCCCAAGGTGACACACTAGGCCGGATAAAGCCCTTGTCAAGCAATTCTTGCAACTGCACTTTCAACTCTTTTAATTCTGCAGGTGCCATAATATATGGTGTTATGGAGATTGGGTCCACACCAGGCATAACATCAATCTCAAACTACACTTCTCTTTCTGGAGGTAATCCTGGCAATTCATCAGGAAACACATTCAGAAAGTCACATACAGTAGGGATGTCCCTCAGTGCTGGACTCCCCACTTGGGTGTCTATCACATGTGCCAAGTATGCTTCACACCTCTTTTTGATCATCCTTCTAGCTAGTACAGCTGAAATAATGTTTGATGGTAGTAAATGCCTCTCCCCATGTATTACCATATCACTATACAGAGGGAGACTAAAAGTGACTGTCTTCAGTCTACAGTCAATCATGGAGTGATGCCGGGCCAACCAATCCATGCCCAAAATAATATCATAATCTCTGAAGGGCATTTCAATCAATTCTGACAGAAAAACATGTCCATGGATCACCAAAGGACAGTCTCTATAGATTCTGTTAACCCGAACCTCTTGTCCTAATGGACTAGTTACTAACACTTCAAAATCCATTTTGACACACGGAACAGCAAATGAACTGACTATGCTAGCACTAACATATGAGTGGGTTGAACCTGGATCAAACAACACAAATACTTCTTGATCAGAGATAGAAAATGTACCAGCCACCACATCGGAAGTCTCAACCTCTTCTCGCTTTCTCATCATGTAAACCCAGGCTGAAGCACTTCCTTGTGCTGGCTGACCAATAGTACCCTGACTGCCTGAAGCAGTGCCTCTCCCTCTGCCTCTTCCTCTGCCAACTGGTTGTGAACCTCTAGGAGTAGGACTCTAAATAGATACTTCTGCATTCATAGGAGCTGGACCATATTTAGAAGCACTAGTGCAGTCTTTAGCTAAATGGCCCTTGCCTCCACAGTTAAAGCAAGCTTCCGTAGCCCAATAGCATTCTCCCCCATGAATCCTGCCACAAGTCTCACAGGGTCAGGCAGGATATGAACCCTTGCTTGACTGCTGACTAGACCTAGGGGGTCTCTGTCCATAGAATCTGCCCCTTCTAAATCTTCCACCTCGTCCTCTGCTAGATCCACCAAATTTCTTTTTCTTTCCAGAGGTACCACTAGGACTTGGCTCTACTGACTTTTCACCCTTGTCTTTTTATAAATTTTCAGCTTTTTCTGATTTTTCTTTTGCTGGTGTCGCTTCTGATTCAATTCTCTCCAACTCAAGTGCTTGAGAAATGAGTTCTGAAAAATTGTTGTGTCTGAATCACTTGCATCCTCAAACTGGGCTTCAAACCCATCTCAAATCTCTTACACCTTACCCTACTGGTAGAAAAAAGACTCCCAGCATAGTGGCTTAAGCGGGAGAACTCCCTCTCATACTCTGCCACTGATTTGTTCCCTTATTTCAAACTCAGAAATTCTTGTAACTTTTAATCCACATATGCGTCTGGGACGTATTTTTGTCTGAATTCTCTGATGAAGTCATCCCAGGTCAGTACTGGTGGTTCAGCCAAGCTGTGGGGGATGGTCTTCCACCAATCATACGCATCCCCTTGCAGTAGTGACACGGAGTATTCAAATTTTAGCTCATCTTGGCAGTGCAGTTTCTTGAGCACTCTGTCCATTCTTTCAAACCATTGCTCTGCCTCAAGCGGGTCTACTATACCCTTAAATTCTGTAGCCCCATACTTCAATAGTTTGTAATACTATCTGACTGGAGGTTGTGGTTGTACCATAGGTGTCTGGGGTCGAGCTTGAGCAGGCAGACGCCCAGCTATTTGTTGAAACATCGCAGTCATTTGCTGTGCAAACTGTGCAGGAAACTGCGGCATTTGTGGGGCTGGTGCTACTGATCCACTGACATTCTGTTGAGCTGGGGCTTCCCCTTATGCCTCAGCTTCAGCAAATTGCTCGACTGAGTGATCCCCTTCTTCCATTTCAGTCTGAAGTTAGGGTATCTCCTGAACAAATAACACAATGAGATTTCCCTCCATTAGTTCATATTTATGATGTAATGCATTGTATGTAACAAATAAGGACATTGAGCAGTTGTACTTAACAAAGAAAAGACACAAATTTACAAGTTAAAACATACTTCAAAAATTTTACTCTGATACCACTAAAACATGTCACACCTTACCCTTCTGTAAGTCATAACATGATCTCGTATAATACCTAATAAACTACCGAACTTCACCTATCGATAACTCATTAAGTACCTTACAAGGGATTTTAAAACAATTTCCTTACTTTTAATAAGTGGTGAGCATTTTCTAATAGATATTAAAATCATTTATTTGAAGATTTAAAACTAGCAAAAATTTGTCCCATTTTATTTTTCCGCAAATTTTATAAAACTTTCGGCAGAGTGCCGTCTGTATTTTGAGAAAACAGTTCTTCAAATACCTGTAAAAAGCACTTCCAATACTTTATCTCCACAACTTCTTCAATTTCACAATCAATTTCAACATATTTTATCAATCTCCAAAAATTCAAATCCACAATTTCCAATATTGAACAATCATCAAAATACCATTAATGAATTTTATTCAATTTAAAACAAAATACTTCCATTCATATTTCATTAAAGATAAAACAATTTATATACGTCATTATAAAAATTTACATTAAGAGAAATTCAAACTAAAATTTATTATAAACTTTATACAAACTGCTCAAGACCAGTTTTACATGTCCATACCTTTACATACATTACATACATCAAATTAAATTTTTACAGTCAGGGTATAAAATATACCCGATAACTTCAAGTAGGTAGCTCCTCAATCCTCAGCAGCTCAATCTGCTGCTCCTCTAGTCTCTAAATCTATGACAGCAATAACAGCCATCGCTGAGTACTAGGACTCAGTGGTGCACAACATACTAAAATAAACTTTATGCGGAATTTAAATCACATTTATTCAAAATTTAAATTGAACATGAGATATCAATACAAAACATGATTTACAAGATTTTAGTTCAAACCATTTTATTTCAAACGTCTCAAAACACATTTCATAAAAACACACAGTTATATCATGCCATTCGAAACAAATATAATCTCAATAGCCAGAGGCTAAGGAGAAGTCACATCAAAAGGCTAACTAGCTCAAATATATGGATATCCATTCAATTTCTTCTTCTACTGGCACACACCTCAACACTTCAGCTAGAGAAGGAATCAAAATTCAAAATTGATTACCCCCACTAGTCATGCTAGTGAGGTGTTCAAATATATGGTCATGACACTGTGGTTTCAAAACTTATCTTAACAATTTACTAAACGTTGCCAATTCAAATATACACAAATAAACTTTCAACAATTCAAAGCAAAAGTAAAATACATATTTCATTCACTTTGTCAATGAATTTTAAAGCATGTTGACGTTGTGCACAAACCTTAAGCGAGTTGCCTCTTGGCCTTGACTCAATTCCTCAGGTTCTTTCCCGGTGTTCCTTTCCACTGAAACACACAGTTTCACAGTGTTTCAGTACCATAACTTAGCATAAATCCAAAAATAAATTTAAATTCACTTTTACCTAACTTTAATGTGCTAAAATTGACGTTCTTTAAAATTTGTTTTTCGGGGTTACTATTCACAATACTATTCAAGTCAATTTGTTGACTTTTTCAGGCTTAGTAGGTATAGGAATTCCAACTTCACCCACATACCACATTTTGGTTACTAAATTTGTTAGTTTTGGTTGTTTACTCAAATTCTAAGTCTTTTAGGCAAATTTGTAAGTTTTCAGTTTTAGTGTCTTAAGTTGCACTGTTCCATTGGTCATTTTTTCTGTTAGAATTTGGCAAAACTTTCTTCAGAGAAAATGTTTCCTATTGTCTTAACTTTATTCTCCATTTTGAATCACTCCATTTAGAGTTTTGTAGCTCAAGTTATTGCCATTTGAATCATGGCTGCCGGATTGGACTTAACCTAGATTTCTGGGCACCAAACTGGTTCTAGCAGTTTTAGGTCACCAAATTTGGGTGGCCAAATGACTTGGTTAAGGGAATAATTTGGGTTTGTGTTCTTCATGAAAGTTTTAGGTCTATATCTCAGCTGTCCACTGGTAAAATGTCAGGTCAGTTAGACCTACCTAGCCCAAGTTAAGGCTAAATGAAAAAACACTGTTCATTTAGTCATTTTTGTACAGGTCAGAATGCAGAAATCTGGATTTGGTCAATTTGTTCTCTAGGTTTTGGTCACTTTTTGGGCATGATTCCTAAAAAAAAATTGTGTCATTTTGTGTCTATTTTCATTCTCAATTGGTCTCATACCAATTCGACTTGTAAATTTTTAGTTTTGGTCCCTGAAAGGGACCTTGGTCATGCTAACTGCAGCATGACCATTTTCAATCCGAATTTAAACTCACTTCCAACACATCTCAATTGGTCACAAATGACTATTTTCCATCTCAAACAAGGTCAAACACACCATTTCACAATTTCTCACATTTTTTTCTTCCAAAACCCTAGGTGCCAAACCCTAATTCACCAATTTGTTGCATTTAGCTAATTCAAAGCATATAACCATAATCATTCAACTCCTTCATGTTCAAATTCACCTCTAATTCAATCAAACCCATGTAAATCATACCCCTACACATGCTGGCTGAATTTCCCTTCAGTCCCCCTAAGATGTTTTCTTTTCATTTTAAATGAATTTCTAAGTTTATTCAACTATAAACACAATTAAATCAACTAACAAATCAAGTTTAGTTTACTAACCTTATGCAGAATTTTCTTTCCCTTAAAAACTCTTCCTTTCTTCTTTTCTTTTCTTACTCAAGTTTCTTCTCAAGTGGAGTTAACAAGGTTTAATGGGGATTTTTAGGGACAAGGTGAGGTTTTGAAAGCTTTGATCAAGCTTCCATGGGAGTTGTTTTAATGGTGAAGTGAGGGAGAGAATGGAGATGGGTCGCGGCAACAAGGAAGAAGAGTGAATTTCTTTTTTTTTTTTCTTTTTTTATGAATTTTTAAGTATTAGGGAAGACCACAATTATCCAAATTTTAATTTTTAATTATATTAGTGTTTATGAAATCATGCATGATGTCATGCATGATGTCACCAATTTCTACTTTTACTTTTTTTTTTATTAATTCTTTAATTTAATTTTTGATTTTGAAATTTTCTTTTCTCAGATTTTATTTGACAGTTAGGTCAGTAGTCAGCTCTCGGGGTCAATTAATCAAATTGCCCCTCGCCGGTTCGACCCGGTTTGTAAATAATTCAATATTTCTTTCGGATCCCTGACCTAATTATTTGACTGGCTTAACAATTCTTTTTCATGACTTTCTCTTTTTTCACTGTGTTCGCAATAGTCTTAAGGACCACGGCGTCACATTTTACGATTAGAAATTGGAGTTTAAATCGACTTCACAGTCCTTCCCGAGAAGGTCACCCATCGCTGTGACTCTCGGCTCATTTAACTTCTTATATTCTGTTTTTCTTATTTATACTTAACTAATTGGCAATTACTAATTATTTGTGTTCATGGCTTATCTAGTTGTCTTAAGTGTGGTTTTAATCCCCTTAATTGTCCAGACCGACACCGGTCACCAGAATAGTGGAATATACTTGGCCATGCAAATAGGGTTGTTACAATAACAACTATGATTCTTCAAATTTTCAAGTTATTTCTACTCAATTAAACCTATATTCAAGTGATTCATCCATAGCTAAGTTTGAAAGCTATCTCACCTTGAATGGCAACTCTTGTATCTTTAATTTCTTCAATCTTTTCTTCTCCTCTTTGCTTTCAATCTTCCTACTAAGGCCCAAATTTAATTTTTCTTTCAAGAAGCTATGGAAAATATTGGATAATTTTGGTGGTTTTAGAGCTTAAAATGCTCATCATTGGAAGAAAAAGAAAGAGAAAGGATGAAAGAGAGTGGAGTCGGCCTAAGGGGTTGAAGTAGAGGATTGTTTTATTATTTTTAATTTATGTATTCTCTTATTTATATTTATCCAAAAATTGTTTAATTTAAATTAAATTTTTAATTGTGCCATGCTTACCTCATACTTATGTCATAATTCCAATTTAAATTTGAATTCATTTGTTTTATTTTCTTTTTACTACACATCTCTTCATTTTTAATTATTTTTCATTATTTTAATTTCCTATATTTTAATGGACATTTAGGTCATGGGTCATCTCTGAAAGTGAATTGACCAAAATGCCCCTCATTGGTTCAATCCATCTTTCTAATAGTGCTTGATAACTCATTGAGTGTTGATTCACTTATTTGAGCTTGTTCTCTTTTCTTTTCTATGGTTTTCTAGCTCCCAATAATTTCACAATTATCCCTTGACCTAGGGTGTCATTGGATCCCACACGAATTTAGGGTAGCAACTGAGCTTGCATCATGTGATTTTTATTAATTTTTATTTATGGCTTCTCCAGATGACTTAGATATGGTTCTAAACATCATGACTGTTCGGACAAACACTAGTCACCAGAATAGTAGAATGTATAGACTACTTAGTGTGGGGGTGTTTCATCAACCATTACCTCCAGCCAAATAATATGATAAGCTGATCAAGTATGGGGCAACAGAGTTTAAAGGAACCATGGATCCACTAGAAGTTGAACAATGGTTGGAGAGGATGGAGAGGGTATTCAAGAAACTGCACTACACTGATGAATTGAAGTTTGAATACTCGGTCTCAATACTGCATGGGGATGCATATGATTGGTGGAACACCATCCCCCATAGTTTGGTGGAATCCCCAGTGTTGACTTAGGATGACTTTCTCAGAGAGTTCAAACAGAAATATGTCCCAGACACTTATGTGGATATGAAGTTACAGGAGTTTCTAAGCCTAAAGCAGGGTAATAAAACGATGGCCGAGTATGAGAGGGATTTTTCCCGTTTGAACCACTATGCAGGAAACTTGCTTAGTACTAGTAGAGACCAATACAAGCGGTTTGAGTCTGGTTTGTAGCATAGTTTGAGGTTACAAGTGGTTGGATTCCGGCATGAGAACTTTTCTAAATTGATATCTCAAACCTTGGAGTTAGAGAGAATAGAATTAGAAGGGGCACCTAAAAAGGAGAAGACAGAAAAAGAGAAGAGTGGGAAGCCCAGGGGTCAGAGTTCCAATGGTAATTTAGGTAAAAGGAAGAACTTTTAGGGATAGCGTAGCAGAAAATCTGGTAGGGGAAGGTTCTCAGGACAGAGACCACTTAGATCCAGTTAGCAGACGATCAGGAGTTCCTTCCCTCCCCATCCCTATGAAACATATGGCAAGACCCATGGAGGGGTATGCTACAAGGCCATTACTGCCTGTTACAACTATGGTGTATGAGGCATTTCGCTAATGATTGTACTAGTGCTCATAGATCTGGGCCACCTACTACCACAGCTAAAGGATTTGTTCAAGGTTCTGCCACTAGAGGTTCATAGTCAGCTAGCAGAGGTAGGGGCAGCACTTCTGGCAACTAGGGCACAGTTAATCAGCCAGAGCAGGGTAGTGCTCCAGCTAGAGTTGTCACAACCTACTCCTCTATAAGGCATAACATGATCCCGTAGTACACCTAATAAATTACCGTACTTCGCCTATCGATAATCCATTAAATATACTATAAGGGATTTTAAAATAATTTCTGTTCATTTTTAAGTTGGTGGGTAATTTTTATCAAGTATTAAAAACCCTTAATTGAAACTAAGTTATAAATCAAATTCTCGATTAAAATCTGGTGTTACAAAATTTTTTTTACTATATTTTGAGAAAATAGTTCTTCAAACCTGAAAGGAAAACACTTCCAATATGTTTTTTCAACCACAACTCCAATACAAATCATTTTCATATCCCAATTCAACATAATCAACTCAATTCAATTTTCAAGCCATACATGGGTTCAAAACTCAAGTGGAAATTTGAATATCATACTCATTAGGATAATAAAATTAATATTACAACAATACACAAGTAAAGAAATTCTCAAATTAAGATTATAATAATTTAATTTCATTACATACCAAAATAATATTATAAGAGTTTTTGTACAACTGCTCAAATAATTTATATACATATAATTACATGTATCTATCAAACTCTAATGTACAAGGGTATACCTCTAATATACCCGAAGCTAATCCCAATGAGTCTTCAAGGCATAGCTATCGGAAATCTCACTCGACAGCTCTATCTTTACTTTCACTTGCGATAGCATACAAAGCTATCGCTGAGCGGTGAACTCAATGGTGCACAACTATAATTTAAAATATAATATACAATACCTTGCCAAAATTTTGGCAAAAAATTTGGAAAACTTGAAATTCAATCAACATTTCAAAAATCAAAATATTCGTTGACAATAAAATAAATCATTTGTTAAGAAGACTCTGTTCAAGAATTTCAATTTATCAAATCATAACTAAGCATTTAAAGTAATTCCAGTAATTTATGGAAACAAATCTTAATTTCAATAAAATCAATTATGCATAACTCCCATTTGTAACCATAATTCTTACTATTTAAAACCCATTGTTCATCTCACTAACTATGCAAGAATAATACGTAAAGGCCATCTATGGGGTGATTCTAACTCCCTATAATCAGGGAGATCGAATCGGGATTCTAACTCCCTATGGTCGGGGAGGTCGAATCATCGTGCATAGTACACACCACAATAATGCAACTTCCAAAAGGATCGATGAAAAACTTAGATCTAACCTCTAATAAGAGGATAATCTAAGCCTGTACATGTACCATGGTAATCAAAACAAAACTAAATTCATTGTCTCCTCAACAAATAAAAGGGACGGGTAATAACCTAGTCAAGAATCTATAGTGAGATATAAAACAATATAATAAATCTCTTTATCCTTTTTGTCAGCATAAATCATAACATTATTCAATTCAATGTCAATTCTAATATTCAATAATTTTTATGCCCATCACAATTCAAAAAATCAATTTATATTTTTTTTTCCATGCAAATCCCATTTCAATCACAAATTTCTGAAACTAGATTCATTCAATCCATATCAAAAATAAAATCATAACTTAATCATTTTCCTATAACTAAACTCATTTATACCATAACACTTTTCAATAACTATTGAAATAAATTCAATAATTGGTAAACATAATACATAAAGAAACTAAAATCCTTTAAGCAAATAAAATATGAAAAACTTTAACAATGTAAAACTAGTTGTGCACAAACCTCTCTGTTGACTAATTTACTCCACTTGTCGTTTCTCCTTCGAAGATTCCCTTTTTAACTAAAACACATAAATTTAAAGTGCTTAAGTATCCATTTCTAATACTTAAATTCTAACAATTTCTTTGCAAACTTATCCTATCTATTACAGTTTATAATTTTGGGTATTTCACATTTTTGTGTATAGTAGTACCATTCATGGCACTATTTGTCACACCCTACCCCTCCGTAAGGCATAACATGATCCCATAGTATACTTAATAAATTACCAAACTTCGCCTACTGATAGTTCATTAAATACACTACAGGGGATTTTAAGACTTTTTCTTATTTCTTTTTTTACAGTGATGAGCACTTTGACAGGTTTTAAAAATTTTCATTTACTGAAGTGAAACTAAATAACAAATTTGAGTATCAATAATTTCTGTAAAAATTTTGGCAGAGTGCCTACTGTATTTTGAATAAAACAATTCTTCAAAAACCTGTAAAAAGCACTTCCAATATTTTTCTCAATCTCAAACTCCAATAACAGTTCAACACAATAATTTCTCAACATTTATCAACTCAATTCAACAATCAATTTTCCAGTGTTTGCAAAAGATAAGATAAAAGAAATATGTCACGATATTTTTACAAGCCAAAATAATTTATAATTTTAGTTTACAACTGCTCAGGACCAAGTACGATATATACATATAGTGCACATACATTACAACAAAAACTACAAATATGATATACTCGATATACTTAGCGAAATCTCAAAATGTGGTACAAGCATCCTACTTTGCTGCTCTGTCCGTCTGTCTACCTGCGACAGCAATGAAAAAGCTATCGCTGAGCCAATGTCTCAGTGGTGCACAACATTAAGAAATTACAATTTAAAGCCATAAACCATAAATCATATGAACTGTGGATACTTAAAATCATAGTTAAATTCAAAAGGCAAAGAATGTCATAAAGAATTTAAACTCCATTTCACAATATCACAATAAATATCAATAAATCACACACACAGCTTAATCATGATTCCATAGTCCAATTCATCCCAAAAGCCGATGGCTAGTGAGGAATAACATAGCTAGCTAGCAATAATATGAGTACTCATTCTATTCGTCCTCAACAGGCACACACCTCAACACTTCAGCCAGAAAGGGAATTCAAAGTCAATTCGTCCCACTGGACAAGCTAGCAAGGAATTCAATCAATTTACATGATAGTTGTGGTTTCAAACCATTTACAATGTTTTTCAAGCAATAAGTATCAATCAAATATCATTAAGACAAATTTTCACAATTTAAATAATAACAAATAATTTGTCATAATTTATTTCAATTGAAAATTCAAAAGAAATAACTGTTGTGCACAAACCTCTGATAAATGACTCTTGGCCCTGACTCAGTATTTTCTTCCCCTTCCCTGAGTCTTTGCTAACTGAAATACACAATTTGAAGTATTTCAGTACTCATTTAAACTATCTCTAACAATACGGTTTAAAAATTGATTTATTGAATTCTATTATTTTCCTTAGTCAACCTATAATATTGACCCTCGATGCACTCTAGGTGAATTAGGTTTAATGTTACCAATATGTCACATTTTGCATTTCAATATGCTACTAATATAGTGCAACTTACCATTTTTACAAGTTGGCATTCATTGCCAAATTATTTCAAGCATCATTGTATGTACATGTCGAGTTCTCAATTTTTGTGTGCTAGATTGGTCTAGCTTAAAGTCCTATTTCTCTTGGTTTTTAGATTCTAGTCAAAGAATAAAAATTGTAATTCTATGTCTTATTGCACTCGGGGCAAAATTTTAGGTCATTCTGAGTTGTATAGACCAAGATATGGTCAATTTACCAAAGCTGGACAGATTGCACTAAAATGGTAACTTTAAGTCATTTTTATGTCATTTCTGGTTCTGGCAATTTTTATACCTGAACTATTGCAAGCTATTTGACTTCCTTATGGTCATTTCTGGGTTTTGGTGTCTTCATAAGAGTTGTAGCTTTATGTCTAATCTATTCATGGTAAAAATTTCAGGTCATTTGGACCTGTTTTGAGTGAGTTATGGCAAAAACACTAACTACTGCCCAAATGGTCAATTTTCAGGCTTTTGAGTCACTAATCCGGATTTAGTCATTTTTCAAGTCACTTTTTGGATAGAATTTAGGTAGACTTTCTTCAGGAAAGTTGGCACATTTTGTGCCTAATTTCACCTCCAATTGGCCTCATACCAATTGGAGTTACACACTTAGGGTTATAGGCTCATTTGCACACTGCCCTCTACATGCTTTTCAAACACCAAACCAAACACATGTTTACCAATTACATTTTCACTTCTCATACCATTCTGCATTTGGCACTAACCAAAACCATTCAATTGTCCACATTATAAGTCAACTTGGACAGAATACAACCACTTCAAAATACACCAAATGCAATCACAATTCACAAAGTTCAATCCCAATAATATATACACATAAATACTTCTAATTATCACACATGCTTCCATTAACAATTTGCCTACCTTATCACTATTATCCACACACATATATGCTACTATTTTTTGCACAATATTTCAACAATATTTCATGAACTTAAACACTTCAATCTTTATCATGAGGCTGCCAAAAATTTACACATAGACATGCACTTCCATTTTCACTTTTCAAGCTTACAAATCAAACCTTATACATGAAAACCAACTCCAATACATTTAAACACTTAGTTTAACATCTCAAACAACCATTTACTTGCAAAGACAAGCTATTCATGATGAAGTTTCATGGCTGCCGAAATGCTCCATCCCCAACAATTCATCAAACCTCAAACTTCTTCCATAAATCAAACAATCACAACCTTAGTTATATTTTTAATGAAACAAGAATTGAAAATAACCACTTACCACTTTTGGACGTCTTCAAAACTCCACTAAAACTTATCTTTCTTGCTCCCTAAGTGCTGCCCAAGGTGTGGTGGTCAAGTTTAATGAAGACAAGTAGAAGAAATTTGGCTTGAACATAGGTGGAGTGTACCTTGCATGTGGGCGGCCATGCATGGGCCTTGGCAGAATTTTGGCTGGTGTGATTTCTAAAGGTTGAAGATGAAGTTTAACCTACCCAAATATTTAATATGGTGTCCCACAATGTAAGTTAGTGGAGCACTAACTTTAGGAAATGGTTTATTTATTCAAAGTTTCCAAATTCCCACATTTACCTTATTTTTTTGACTATTTACATTATGTACCACCATTTTAATTTTCATGATATTTTTAAGGTTTAATATCATTTATTTTTAATGGAAATTTAGGTCAAAAGAAAACTCGGGGTGTCAAATGATCACAATGCCCCTATTCGGGTTGTATTCCTGATTTTTCGGTAACACCGATTTTTATCGTTTTCTCGATTTCTCGTTTTTCTTTGTACTAATTAATTAATTTTTCTTTGATATTTCTAATGCCATTTATACTTCAATAAGTCTTTAATTATGTCTCGAAACTAAATTTCAAGGGTTTCTTGCTGTCCTGGGGTCGGCTATTGCCTGCGCCATAACTTCCCCGTGCAGTCACCCATCGCTGCAGTGTTGGCTCGTTTAACTTAGTTTCATTTCATTGCTATTATTTTTCATTTGTTTTTCTTGTATTTTCCTTTCTTGTATTTCATTATTTTATGTATCCTCACTACTTTTAAATATAGTTCTAGGCATCCTAGCTGTCCGGACAATACTGGTCACCAGAACAGTAGAACGCACTACCGAACATAGCGGTGTTACAATTCTCCCCCCCCCCCCCTTAAAATAAATTTCTTCTCGAAATTTTACCTGGCATCAGTCTCTGAACAGCTGTGGGTGCTGTCTCCTCATGTCCTTCATGTTCCCAAGTAGCTTCTTAGCCTGAATGATGGTTCCACAGCACTTTAACCAGGTGTATCTGTTTGTTCCTCAATTGCTTCACCTCATATGCCAGAATTTCTATGGGTTCCTCATCATATGAGAGGTCTGGATTTACCTCAATCTCTTCAACTGATAGAACATGAGATGGGTCAGATTTGTACTCCCTTAACATGGACACATGGAATGTAACATCCTCATTTTAGCTAGTCATGCAGACTCTTTGCAGTGACGATGTCGGTCAGGACTGGCTAGAACGTTCGAAAAAATATTTAAACTAAAGTAAGGAACCAAAAAATTAACTCAAATATTAAAAAAAAAATTAGGAAAAATTATAAAATAATTTTTGGGACTCCAGAGAAGGGTCATAGAGGTTCTTATGGCATTAGAATGCGAAGAAAATACTTAGAAAAATTTTTCAATTGGTACAGACAATTTGTGACACCCCTTTACCCATGTACAGTACATCCGAGTAAGCAATGTCACACGGTGTATCGGCACACTCTAATTTTACCTTAATCAATTTTTTTGTCATATTTATGAATATAATTTTTGAAATATAATTTATTTAAGCCTTTTTTCGAAATTATAATTTATTTGAGGTTCCGAAAATTTTATAAAAAATCCGGCAAAGTACCGGCTAAAAATGGAGAAAACCGTTCTTCGGAACCTGTGAAAAACACTTCCTATATTCTTATTCATTCATCTCAACTCCATTTATCAAAATCTCAATATTTTTCAGATCACATTCATTTCTCAATCATTCATCTCATTTGTTAATCATGTATAAGTCATAAATAGACATTCACTCTTCCATTCACAAATACAATTTTCATTATTTACATGAACATCAAAATATGTTACATACGTTCAATTACATATGAGAAAATAAGCATTAGTTACAAAATACCAAAATGAAACCTAGTGTGCTACCAATGCACTGTAGCCTGTGAGGTGACACGGACACTATGCAGAACTGTGAACGGCCTTACTCAATCTGTGGTCTACTGGGCCCTCTGTCCAAATCTTCAGTACCTACGCGTTGCAAAAGCGACGCGCTAAGCATAAAGCTTAGTGGTGCAATAATAAAATAAAAGAAAATAGCAGAAAATAAATGTGTATTTAATGTATATGCCTTATTTGTTTTGCATTTGTATATCCCCTTTTTTTTTTTTTTTCTTTTCGTTAACTTTGTCCACTTTCATTCATTTGGTTGCCCAAGTAACCTATACTGGACGACTGGACTGGATAACGGGTCGTGGGCACTGGACACCGTGGTGTCTCGGGCCGTCATACCATGGGACGCAGAACGTCAACCATGTATGCAGTCAATATAGCCAAAAGCTATGATATCACATAATCGGGCATAACAGCCATGAATACGGGCATAAAAGCCATGGATACGGGCATAAAGCTATGAATACAGGCACAAAGCCTTTCCTTTCGCAGTACTGCTAAAACAATACCCTATTGGCATGCCAAACTATCCAATCCGACACACATGTCTAGGCAATACAAGGGCACATAATATCATTAAATGTTCATAAGTTTTATTATTTCATTTTATGTTCCAATTATCGTTCATAGTATTTTAATTTTATTTATAGTAGAAGCATAAATCTTCAAATCTCATTTTTATATATTTTATGCATTCATCATACCATTCACGTTAATTGCAATTTACATCAATCGATTTTCATGTACCATTTGTACATTGAAATATTTCCATTTCTCTCATGATGAGAGCAATTAACCCATTTACACATCCATGTGATTCATCTAATCGTTACAATATTTATATGAATTAGTATTCATATTATTACCTCTCATGTACCAATTTTTGTACAAGGTATTATAATCCTATTTGAAACAAAGACGTAATTCCTAATGATAACTTTATCTCATTTATACTCTAAACAATCCATTTGTGTTAATTACATTTTATATTTCAAGTTGTATTACTTATGTAATATGTGTCATTTTGTTTACTATTCACCTTACTAGTCAACCAAAATGTTGATTTTTTTCATACACAATAAATTTATTGAACCTAAGTTCTCAAAGATACCACATTTTGCATTTAAAACTTGTTGGAATAAGTCACAAATACCATTTCCAAACTTAAAACCAAGAGGGCAGAATTTTCAGTTTTTGTGACCCAACTTTACTGTTCCATTAAGCCCTGTTGCAGTGAGAATTTGAGGAAATGGTAAACATGAAAGTTGTTCCTTATTTTGTCTAGTTGAATTTCCTTTTTTGAATCACTCCATTTGGAGTTCTTTAGCTCTAGATATGGTCCAAAAACCACAGCTGGCCGGATTGCCAAACTGCAGAATTGATCATATCTATAGTAACATGAACAGTGACTATGAGTGCATGTTTGAATAGGTTCTGGCCATAATTTGGGGTAGATTTCTTCATGAAAGTTGTTTTTCTATGTCTTAACTTTTTTCTGTAAAACTTTCAGGTCAATTGACCATATCTACAGTGAGTTATGGTTACTGTTCTTTTGGTCATTTCTGTAGGTGCTGTTGCAGGGTGTCCGGATTGGGACCAACTTTTGGTCCTCTTGCTTTGGTCTTTTGGGCATGGTTTCTTCAGAAAAAATGTTCCATTATAAGCCTAGTTTCATTTCCAATTGGCCAAACACCAATTGGACCAACACAACCAAAGATATGGCAGTCCAAGTGGACTGAAATTTGATCACCACTCTTTGTCCCTAGGCAGCCTACACATTCCCTTTGCCATGCTATATTTCAGTCCAAATTGTGGTCAACTTACCTAAAATGGTCACTAATTGACCATTAAAATGTTCTCTAACAATTTCCTAAGCCAATTCAAATTTTCACTTCTCAAAACCCTAGTTTCCATTTCAATTCACCCATACACCTAGTTAAACACTTTCATTCATTATATATGTGTATATACACCTTAAGCATAATCTTTAATTCATTCTAAGTCCATTAAAACCATCAAAAACACTCCACCTTTGTTCCTTCCTTAGGGCAGCCGAAATTTATGGCATACATACGCATAGTTTTTATTCATTTTAGTTACAATTCCTTACTAAATTCAAGTCCCTAATCATGAAATTAAAGAGTTTTAAGTAGATAGGTGCACTAACCTCTTGTAGGCAGATTTTTCCAAGCCCCAAACTTCACTTTCTTTCTTCTTCTTGGCTGCCAAAAGGTTTTGCAAGGTGCAAGGACAAATTTTTGTGAAAGGTCTCTAGGGTTTTAGGGTGAAATGGAGAGGGAAATGGAGCTTTGGATTGGAAATCAATGGAGGGAGATGGCGAGAGGTCACGTTTTTGAGGATGAAGAAGAAGAAGAGCAGAATTTTTTGGTCTTTTTTTGTCTCTTTTATTGATTAATTAAAGGGTTGTTTACATGTGATTGGTGGTGGCTTTTTAGATGACATCATCATATGTCATAAATGAGCCTTTTTCCTCATTTTCTTTTCTTTTCATCACTACTCAATTTCAATTTAATTTTTGGTAATGTTTCTTCATATTTTATGTCATATTAATTATTTACTTAACTGGACAAGTCGGCCAACAATCACCTCTGAAGGCGAAATGACCAAAATGCCCTCCGTTTGGCTTAACTGGTCAAAATTGTCTGTATCAATTGAAAATTTTTTCTAAATATTTTCTTGGCATTCTAATGCCATAGGAACCTCAATGACCCTTCTTTAAAGTCCCAAAAATTATTTTATGAATTTTTTCCCGGGTCTAGGGCTCCTCGTTGTAGAATCGCAACTTCCCTGCAGGTTACCCATCGCTTGGGCACCGGCTCATTTGACTTGGTTGTATTTTATTTCTAAAATTTTTCCTAAATTTTTTTTTTAATATTTGAGTTAATTTTGGTTCTTGACTTTAGTTTAAATATTTTTCCGGACGTTCTAGCTGTCCGGACAGATACCGGTCACCGGAACAGTAGAATGTACGGAGTTGCTACCAGGAGGGTGTTACAACTCTTCCCCTCTAATTTAAATTTCGTCCTCGAAATTTATCTGACTTAAGTAATCGGGGAGTTGTTACCTTCTTGTTTCTTCACTTCCTTGTATCGCCTCATCAGTGTCTGGGTTTGGCTCTTCCTGAGCTTCCATAGCATATACTTATTGTGCCACCCTGACTTCGGGCTTTTCAACTGTCTCAGAAACAATCTTCTGTGAAATGTCAGCAATTTCTACTCTACCCGATCTTTTACCCCTTTGAACTATAGGGAAAGGTCTATCAACTTGTACCGGAGCTATTGAACCACTCCTCTGAGGGCAATCTCTTATGAAATAATCCGTAGCCCCACACTTGAAACACTCTCCAGTTAACAGTCGACACTCCCCTCTGCGTCTTCTACCACAATGCATACATTCAGGCACTGGGGTTAATCCCCTTGTTATTGTGCCCGGGGAACTAGCTATAGAGATTCCAATCTGGCCTCTGTGGCCCTGTGTCTGATCTTGTAAACTAGAACCCTTAAACTTCTTACTATCAGTTGGTATACTTGACTGTCCTGGTCCAAATTCCCTCTTACGCTACCTATCTTTCCTATTTTGTTCATTTATTCTCACTTTCTCCACTTTTAATGTAGCTTCCACTAGCTTGGTGAAATCAGTGATTCCCAAGGCAGTGATCATGAGCTTTATATTGTCGTTCAATCCCTCTTCAAATCTCTTGCACCTCTCGGCTTCATTAGGGACTATCTCCCTTCCATAGCGGCTCAATCGGACAAATTCCTTCTCATACTCAGACACTGACAATTGTCTCTGCCTCAGGTTAATAAACTCTCTTCTTCTCTCTTCCAGGTATACAGTACCCACATATTTCTTCTTGAATTCGGAGAGAAAGAAGTCCCAAGTTACAGCTTATGGCTGCACTTCACTGGATACTGTGTCCCACTATTCGTAGGCATCATCTTGCAACAAAGATATGGCAGCTTCCAAGTTTTGCTCTGGAGTGCAGTGGAGTTGTTTTAGAACTCTGCCTGTTCTGTTCAACCAATTCTCAGCTACAACAGAGTCATCTTCTCTCTTGCCATAGAAGTCCACAGCTCCAAACTTTCTTAGTCTTTCCAGGTGTGATTTCTGCTGTGGAGCTGGTGGTGGTGGTGGTGCTGGCATTACCCCGGCCATTTGTCTAAAGAAATCGGCCATTTGCTGAAACATGGCCTGTGGAGGCTGAGCAGGCTCTGCTTGAGCTGGTGGAGTAGGTTCTCCCCTACCCCCAGTCTCAGCTACTGCAGATGGAGCATGACTCTCCACTTCCTCCTCGACTGCTCTCTGTGATGAAGGGTCCATATCCTATTCAAAATAAGAAAGACAAACAGATCTGCATTAGTGTCACCTCGACTCTTACAAATACAATGCATGGTATGAACTCAATCTAGGCCTAGAAACGCCTAAACCGTGCTCTGATACCACTAAATGTGACACCCCTTTACCCGTGTACAGTACATCCGAGTAAGCAATGTCACACGGTGTATCGGCACACTCTAATTTTACCTTAATCAATTTTTTTGTCATATTTATGAATATAATTTATGAAATATAATTTATTTAAGCCTTTTTTCGAAATTATAATTTATTTGTGGTTCCGAAAATTTTATAGAAAATCCGACAAAGTACCGGCTAAAAACGGAGAAAATAGTTCTTCGGAACCTGTGAAAAACACTTCCTATATTCTTATTCATTCATCTCAACTCCATTTATCAAAATCTCAATATTTTTCAGTTCACATTCATTTCTCAATCATTCATCTCATTTGTTAATCATGTACAAGTCATAAATAGACATTCACTTTTCCATTCACAAATACAATTTTCATTATTTACATGAACATCAAAATATGTTACATACGTTCAATTACATATGAGAAAATAAACATTAGTTACAAAATACCAAAATGAAACCTAGTGTCCTACCAATGCACTGTAGCCTGTGAGGTGATATGGACACTATGCAGAACTGTGAACGGCCTTACTCAATCTGTGGTCTACTGGGCCCTCTGTCCAAATCTTCAGTACCTACGCGTTGCAAAAGCGACGTGCTAAGCATAAAGCTTAGTGGTGCAATAATAAAATAAAAGAAAATAGCAGAAAATAAATGTGTATTTAATGTATATGCCTTATTTGTTTTGCATTTGTATATCCCTTTTTTTTTTTCTTTTCGTTAACTTTGTCCACTTTCATTCATTTGGTTGCCCAAGTAACCTATCTTTGGATGATTTGGATCGATAACGGGTCGTTGGCACTGGACACCGCGGTGTCTCAGGCCGTCATACCATGGGACGCAGAACGTCAACCATGTATGCAGTCAATATAGCCAAAAGCTATGATATCACATAATCGGGTAGAAAAGCCATGAATATGGGCATAAAAGCCATGGATACAGGCATAAAGCCATGAATACAGGCACAAAGCCTTTCCTTTTGCAGTACTGCTAAAACAATACCCTATTGGCATGCCAAACTATCCAATCTGACACACATGTCTAGGCAATACAAGGGCACATAATATCATTAAATGTTCATAAGTTTTATTATTTCATTTTATGTTCCAATTATCGTTCATAGTATTTTAATTTTATTTATAGTAGAAGCATAAATCTTCAAATCTCATTTTTATATAATTTATGCATTCATCATACCATTCACATTAATTGCAATTTACATCAATCGATTTTCATGTACCATTTGTACATCGAAATATTTCCATTTCTCTCATGATGAGAGCAATTAACCCATTTACACATCCATGTGATTCATCTAATCGTTACAATATTTATATGAATTAGTATTCACATTATTACCTCTCATGTACCAATTTTTGTACAAGGTATTATAATCCTATTTGAAATAAAGACGTAAATCCTAATGATAACTTTATCTCATTTATACTCTAAACAATCCATTTGTGTTAATTACATTTTATATTTCAAGTTGTATTACTTATGTAATATGTGTCATTTTGTTTACTATTCACCTTACTAGTCAACCAAAATGTTGACTTTTTCATACACAATAAATTTATTGAACCTAAGTTCTCAAAGATACCACATTTTGCATTTAAAACTTGTTAGAATAAGTCACAAATACCATGTCCAAACTTAAAACCAAGAGGGCAGAATTTTCAGTTTTTGTGACCCAACTTTACTGTTCCATTAAGCCCTGTTACAGTGGGAATTTGAGGAAATGGTAAACATGAAAGTTGTTCCTTATTTTGTCTAGTTGAATTTCCTTTTTTGAATCACTCCATTTGGAGTTTTGTAGCTCCAGATATGGTCCAAAAACCACAGCTGGCCGGATTGCCAAACTACAGAATTGACCATATCTACAGTAACATGAATAGTGACTGTGAGTGCATGTTTGAATAGGTTCTGGCCATAATTTGGGGTTGGTTTCTTCATGACAGTTGTTTTTCTATGTCTTAAATTATTGCTGTAAAACTTTCAGGTCAATTGACCATATCTACAGTGAGTTATGGCCAAACGAACAGTTACTGTTCATTTGGTCATTTCTGCAGGTGCTATTGCAGGGTGTCCGGATTAGGACCAACTTTTGGTCCTCTTGCTTTGGTCTTTTGGGCATGGTTTCTTCAGAAAAAATGTGCCATTATAAGCCTAGTTTCATGTCCAATTGGCCAAATACCAATTGGACCAACACAGCCAAAGATATGGCAGTCCAAGTGGACTGAAATTTCAGTCACCCTGCTGTTGTCCCTAGGCAGCCTACACATTCCCTTTGCCATGCTATATTTCAGTCCAAATTGTGGTCAACTTACCTAAAATGGTCACTAATTGACCATTAAAATGTTCTCTAACAATTTCCTAAGCCAAGTCAAATTTTCACTTCTCAAAACCCTAGTTTCCATTTCAATTCACCCATACACCTAGTTAAACACTTTCATTCATTATATATGTGTATATACACCTTAAGCATAAATCTTTAATTCATTATAAGTCCATTAAAACCATCAAAAACACTCCACCTTTGTTCCTTCCTTAGGGCAGCCAAAATTTATGTCATACATACACATAGTTTTTATTCATTTTAGTTACAATTCCTTACTAAATTCAAGTACCTAATCATGAAATTAAAGAGTTTTAAGTAGATAGGTGCACTAACCTCTTGTAGGCAGATTTTTCCAAGCCCCAAACTTCACTTTCTTTCTTCTTCTTGGCTGCCAAAAGGTTTTGCAAGGTGCAAGGACAAATTTTTGTGAAAGGTCTCTAGGGTTTTAGGGTGAAATGGAGAGGGAAATGGAGCTTTGGATTGGAAATCAATGGAGGGAGATGGGGAGAGGTCACGTTTTTGAGGATGAAGAAGAAGAAGAGCAGAATTTTTTGGTCTTTATTTGTCTCTTTTATTGATTAATTAAGTGGTTGTTTACATGTGATTGGTGGTGGCTTTTTAGATGACATCATCATATGTCATAAATGAGCCTTTTTCCTCATTTCCTTTTCTTTTCATCACTACTCAATTTCAATTTAATTTTTGGTAATATTTCTTTATATTTTATGTCATATTAATTATTTACTTAACTGGACAAGTCGGCCAAAAATCACCTCTGAAGGCGAAATGACCAAAATGCCCTCCGTTTGGCTTAACGGGTCAAAATTGTCTGTATCGATTGAAAATTTTTTCTAAATATTTTCTTGGCATTCTAATGCCATAGGAACCTCAATAACCCTTCTCTGGAGTCCCAAAAATTATTTTATGAATTTTTTCCCGGGTCTAGGGCTCCTCGTTGCGAGAACCGCAACTTCCCTCAGGGTTACCCATCGCTTGGGCACCGGCTCATTTGACTTGGTTGTATTTTATTTCTAAAATTTTTCCTAAATTTTTTTTATTAATATTTGAGTTAATTTTGGTTCTTGACTTTAGTTTAAATATTTTTCCGGACGTTCTAGCTATCCGGACCGACATCGGTCACCGGAACAGTAGAATGTACGGAGTTGCTACCGGGAGGGTGTTACACAATTTTGGCCCGTTAAGCCAAACGGAGGGCATTTTGGTCATTTCGTCTTCAGAGATGATTTTTGGGCCAACTTGTCCAGTTAAATAAATAATTTATATAACATAAAATATAAATAAATATTGTCAAAAATTTAATTGCGATTAAATAGACAAGAAATGGAGAGAAAATGAAAGAAAATAGATTTATGACATCATCATGATGTCATTAAAACTCAGCCAACCAACCCAATCTTGACACATGGCATAAACATATATAAAAGAGGTAAATGGGCTTGAAAAAGAAAGAAAAAAAATCAGAACTCCCTTATTCTCTTCTTCTCCTTGACGTAAAACACTCCCACCATGGCCACCATGAACAAGCTTTCAAAGCTTGATTTTGCCCCACTTTTACCCAACTAAACCCTAACCTAGCAACACAAAAAAGTGTTCTTACACCTTAGAGATTCTTTTGGGAGCAAAAAGAAAAGGAAAGAAAGAAATCTATCAAGTGGAGAAGCTTCACTCCATAAAGGTTATTGACCTAACCATGAATTTTTCTTCAAATTCATGTTAAGAACTTTGAATATATGTAAATTGCAAAGAAAAAAATTATTGAATACTATTTGTATATAAACCCTAGATTTTTGGTAGCCATGGTTAGGGTTTGATTTTGTTGAGTTTAATGAAATTAAAAGACTACCATGGCTGCCCATAATATGTATTTACCAAGTGGATTGAAGAAATGCAATGAAAATGCATGAAGGGCAATGGGTGAGTTAGGGTTTGGGGTGAAAAAATGGGATTTTGACCATGTGATAATGAAAATATGTTTTAATGGTCAATTAGTGACCATTTAGTTCTGTTTAAATAGAAAATGAAGTGTGTTGAGTGATGGGATTGGGTTTGGTGTGGCTGCCATGAAAGTGACTTGCATAATGGAGTGACCTGCAGAATTGGACTTGAGTCCAGCAGGTTTGGGTAGCCATAACTTGAATTGTAGAGGTTCAATTGGTGCAAGGAAAATTGGAAATGAAACTAGATACATAATAGCACAACTTTGGTGAAGAAAGCATGACCATAAAACTAAACCAAGTGGACCAAAAGTTTGCCCTAATCCGGGTCACCTGCAGTCTGTTTTTGCATAATGACCAAATGAATAGTGATTGTTCATTTGCCCATAACTCAATGTAGAAAGGTCCAATTGACCTAAACTTTTACCAGCAATAAGCTGAGATATAGGCCAACAACTTTCATGAAGGAACCCAACCAAAATTATGACCAGAACCTATCAAACAAGTGAGTTGCAGTCACTGTTCACTGCACTATAAATATGCTCAGTCCAGAAAAATTTCAATCCAGCTAGTTGTGGTTTTTGGACCATAACTTGAGCTAAAAACTCCAAATGGAGTGATTCAAAAAAGGAAATTCAACTAGACAAAATAAGGAACAACTTTCATGTTGATCATTTTGCCAAATTCCAACTACAAAAATGATAAATGGAACAGTAAAAATAAGGTATGAAAACTGAAAATTCTGCTCAATTAACTTTAAGCTTAGAAATGGTATTAGCAACCAATACCAATAAATTTTGAATGCAAAATGTAGTATGTTGGGAGTATTAAAACCAATGTACCTATTGTTTATGCAAAAGTCAACATTTTGGTTGACTAATGAAGTGAATGGTAACACTAAAACTTGAAATTCAAAGATTGTAAAACATAAAAATGTAATATGCACTAGTATACCTAACATGATTGGTTTGGATAGCTTGGCATGCCAATAGGGTTCTATTAGCAGTGCTGCACATGGCTTCATGCCATTCTGTGTTTCATGGCTTCCCATGCCATTCTGTGACATAATAGCCTTTGGCTATGTTATTTAAGATGTTGCACTTGGGTTTTCACCCAGATGATTGTTACAGCTTATTAGCTATTCAGTTGCACACCGGGAGACACAATGTGACTGATGGTGCGATGGTCTGAGGTACTTAGTACCCAGTGCCAGTTTACCCATTTATCCAGTCCAGTCAACTAGTATGGGTTACTCGAGCAATGATAATAAACCTTACCAAATTTTAATTGAATAATACTGTAATTAATACTAGAAATTAAGTCTACCCAAAAATGAAATCATACATTCAGAATAATTATTTTATGTTTTTTATTTTATTTTATATTGTCACCACTAAGCAAAATTGTTTAGCGCGTTGCGTTTGCCATGTGCAGGTACTGGAGACCTAGCTGGTGTGCCCAGCAGACATCAGACCAAGTGAGCCTTCAGATTTGCATCTGGAGTCCCGAGTCGCCTCACACCTGTAGTGCATATGGTAGGACATAGGATTTTGGGAGCATTTTGTATTTTGGCATTTTGTATTAGTTTGGATTGTAACTATAAACTCCTGTAATTAAGTATTAATATAAATATATGAAATTTCATATTATTGAGGTTTTCTGCATTATGTATGTTGATAAATGAAATGTTGAGAATTATTTGTGAATATGCTTCAAATGATAAAGTGAACATAAAAGTTTTGAAAATAGTATTGTGATTTTGAGATTGACTTGAATGTGTATAATGGAGCTTGGATTTGAAAATTATTTTGGAAGTGCTTTTAAACAGGTTCAGAAGAACTGTTTTTCCAATTTACAGCTAGCACTCTGCTAGATTTTCTATAAAATTTGCGGATAAATTCAGATTTATCGAAATTGAAAATAAATGAATTATAAAGGGAAAAATTGTAATAGAAACTTAAATTGGTGTCTGGCACACTGAGTGGCATAACTTGCTCGGCTACACTGTAGACGGGTAAGGAGTGTCACATTTAGTGGTATCAGAGCATTGGTTTAGGCATTTCTGGGCCTAGATAGGGTGCATACCATTGCATTGCATTTGTATGTGTTGAGGTGACACTGATGCAGATTTGTTTGTTTTCTTATTTTGAATAGGATATGGATCCTGCTTCGCAAAGAGCAGTTGATGAAGAGGTGGAGAGTCATGCTCCGCCAAAGGCTGAGTCTGGGGGTAGCGGAGAACCTGCTCCACCAGCAGCTGAGGCACCTGCCCAACCTCACTTTGCTCTATTTCAGCAAATGACCGAATTCTACAGGCAAATGATGAGGGCAATTCCACCACCACAACCACAACCACAACCTCCACCAGTACCACAGAAATCTCATTTGGAGAAAATGCGAAAGCATGGGGCTGTGGACTTCTTTGGGAAGAAGGAGGATGATCCCATGGCTGTAGAAAATTGGTTGGATAGAACCATCAGAGTGCTGAAACAGCTAAATTGCACCCCTGAGCAGAACCTGGTGGGTGCTGTGTCCCTACTTCAAGATGATGCATATCAGTGGTGGGACACAGTAACCAGTGAGGTACAACCAGAACGGATCACCTGGGAATTCTTCCTCATAGAGTTCAGGAAGAAATATATTAGCAAAGTGTATTTGAAGAGCGAAGAAGGGAATTTATCAGTCTGAGATAGAGACAATTGTCAGTGGCTGTGTATGAGCGTGAATTTGTCAGACTGAGCAGATATGGGAGGGAGATAGTCCCTACAGAGGCAGAGAGGTGCAGAGGGTTTGAAAAAGGGCTCAATGACAACATCAAAGTCATGATCACAGCACTGGAGATTACGGATTTTGCTAAACTAGTAGATGCAGCATCAAAAGTGGAAAAGGTCAGAATCAATGAACAAAATAGAAGGGAAAGGCAGCAGAAGAGGGGTCCGGGTCAGTCCAATACATTTTTTTGCTCCCAGTAAGAAGAGTAAGGGTCTTCCTGCTCAGAGTTCAGGACCACCACAGGGTCAAGGTCAGTCTCAGGGGCCCAGACCATAGTTCACACCTAGGAGAGGCCAGTCCAAACCATCAATGGGCAGCTCTCTAAGGATGGTGTTTAGGGGACCAGCCCCTGCATCTTCTGCTTGTCAGCATTGTCAGAAGTGGCATAAGGGGGAATGTTGGCGAGTGACCGATGCATGCTTACGGTGTGGATCGACAGAACACCAGATCAAGAATTTTTCGAAGAGGACTACTACAGTTGCTCCAACACAATCTGACAGACCTGTTCCTGCACCACAAAGTGGTAGGAAGCCCGGTAAACCTGAGGCATCTGGTCCATCACTGAGGCCTGCATCTAAGTCAGCTGAGAGGCCAGACACTAGAATACCAGCCAAGGCCTATGCCATCAGAGCTCAGGAGGAACAAGATGCCTTGGATGTCATCAGGGGTATGTTTTCCCTCTACAACACTTCTGTACATGCATTGGTGGATCTAGGATCCACTCATTCCTACATTTGCATCAAACTACCCATAGAGAGGGGAGTTCCAGTAGAGGAGAGTGATCAAGACATTCTAGTCACAAATCACTAGGCTACAGTGTGGTAGTGAATAAGGTGTATAAAGGTTGCCCATTGAGGATTCAGGGGTATGAATTCTCGGCAGACCTAATTGAGTTGCCCTTCCATGAGTTTAACATGATTTTGGGTATAGACTGGTTGTCACGTCATCAGGCAATAGTTGATTGCAAATTGAAGAGGATTTCTCTGAAAACTTATGAGGGTAATGAGATCACAATTGTGGGTGAAAGGACAAATTTCCTATCTAATGTTATCTCAGCCACGATTGTAAGAAGATTGATGAGAAAAGGCTGTGAAGCTTACCTAGCACACATGGTTGATACTAGGAAGCTAAGCCAAATTTGAGTGATATACCCACAGTGAGAGACTTCCCAGATGTGTTTCCCGAAGAGTTGCCTGGTTTACCACCAGAAAGGAAAGTCGAGTTTGCTATTGAGGTAATGCCGGGTACAGCACCCATTTCTATTGCTCCTTATAGGATGGCACCCACTGAATTGAGGGAGTTGAAAACTCAGTTGTAAGAATTGCTTGATAAGGGGTTCATACGCCCCAGTGTGTCACCATGGGTAGCTCCGGTGCTGTTTATGAAAAAGAAGGATGGAACTTTGAGATTGTGTATTGATTACCGGCAGTTGAACAAAGTAACTGTGAAAAACAAATATCCATTACCCAGAATCGACGATCTGTTTGATCAGTTGAAAGGAGCCGGTGTATTTTCAAAAATTGATCTCAGATCAGGGTATCATCAGATGAAGGTAAAGGATGCAGATGTGTCAAAAACTACATTCAGAACCCGGTATAGACACTATGAATTTTTAGTGATGCCGTTTGGTTTGACAAATGCACCAGTAGCATTTATGGACCTTATGAACCCTATCTTCCATCCATACTTAGATCGATTTGTAGTGGTCTTCATTGATGATATTCTGGTGTATTCCAAGACCAGGGAAGAACATGATGAACATTTGAGGATTGTTCTACAAACCCTTTGAGAAAAGAAGCTGTATGCTAAGTTATCCAAGTGTGACTTCTGGATGAGTGAGATCTCTTTTCTTGGACACATAGTATCAGCTGAGGGGATTAGAGTGGATCCCAAAAATATAGAAGCAGTGATGGAATGGAAGCCTCCTAGAAATACAACTGAGGTTAGAAGTTTCTTGGGGCTAGCTGGGTATTACAGAAGATTTGTGAAGGGGTTTTCTCTTATAGCTGCTCCAATGACCAAGTTGTTACATAAGAATGTGAAATTTGGCTAGAACGACAAGTGCCAAGCCAGTTTTGAGAGGCTGAAGGCTATGTTAACAGAAGCACCAATATTAACACAGCCAGTGTCGGGAAAAGACTTTGTGGTCTATAGTGATGCCTCATATAATGGGCTAGGGTGTGTATTGATGCAAGAGGGGAAAGTGATCGCCTATGCTTCCAGGCAGTTAAGGCCACATGAACAGAACTACCCTACTCATGACCTGGAGTTAGCAACAATTATCTTCACACTGAAGATATGGAGGCATTATTTATATGGTGAAAAATTCTACATCTATACAGACCACAAAAGTCTAAAATATTTGCCAACCCAGAAGGAGCTCAATCTTAGACAGAGGTGATGGATTGAGCTCCTTAAGGACTATGATTGTGTGATAGATTATCATCCTGGGAAGGCAAATGTAGTTGCTGATGCCTTGAGCAGAAAGTCCATCACAGCTTTAAGATCACTAAATGCCTGTCTGTCCTTAGCTCAAGATGGAGCTATTTTGGCTGAGTTGTAAGTGAGACCAACCCTGCTACAGCAGATACAAGATGGGCAGAAGGCAAATGAAAAACTAAGGGCCATTGTGGGTAAAATTCCAGAGGGAAAGGAAACTGAATATGAGGTGAAAGGAGATGGGTGTCTGTATTACAGAGGAAGAGTGTGTGTACCTGATGATGGGGAACTGAAGACTAGTATTTTGAAAGAAGCACACACTAGTGTTTATGCTATGCACCCGGGAAGCACAAAAATGTATAATGATTTGAAGCCTCATTATTGGTGGCCTGGTATAAAGAGGGATATAGCTAACTATGTGACTAAGTGTTTGACATGTCAGCAAGTTAAAGCAGAACATCAAGTTCCATCAAGATTGCTATAGCCTATAAGCATACCTGAATAGAAATGGGACCTGGTCACTATGAATTTTGTTAGTGGTCAACCTCTCACCCAAAGGAAGCATGATGCAGTGTGGGTGATAGTGGATAGATTGACAAAGTCAGCACATTTTCTGCCAATTAGGACTGACTACTCACTGGAGAAGCTAGCTGAATTGTATATCAGTGAGATAGTTAGACTGCATGGAATCCCACTTTCCATCATATTTGACTGAGACCCAAGGTTTACATCGAGATTCTGGAAAAAGTTGCAAGAAGCCTTGGGCACACAACTCTGCTTTAGCACGGCTTTTCATCCCCAGACGGATGGACAATCAGAATGAGTAATCCAGGTAAACCTAAGAACTAATTGAATTTTTGCAATTAACAAATTGAAATGATAGTAACAATGTGAATTATGTGATAGATCCTGGAGGATATGCTAAGGAGTTGTGTCATTGAGTTTGAGGGGAGTTGGGATAGATACCTCCCACTGGCAGAATTTGCATACAAATAATAGCTACCAAGCTAGCATTCAAATGGCTCCGTATGAAGCACTGTATGGGAGGAAATGTAGAACCCCAGTGTGTTGGACTGAATTGGGCGAAGATAAGCTGGTAGGACTAGACCTGGTGAAATGGACTGAGGAAAAAGTGAAGATAATCAAAGCTAACCTGAAGATTGCCTCAGATAGACAGAAGCCTTATGCCGACCTAAAGAGAAAAAAGATAGAGTATGCAGTTGGCAATAAAGTGTTTCTCGAAGTCTCACCATGGAAGAAAGTACTGAGGTTTGGAAGAAAGGGTAAGTTAAGCCCTAGGTTCATTGGCCCATATGAAGTCATTGAACGTGTGGGACCAGTGGCCTATCAGCTAGCTTTACCACCAGAAATGGATAAAATTCATAATGTATTCCATGTTTTCATACTGAGAAGATATCGCTCAGACCCTTCACATGTCATTTCCATGGAATAGATTGAAATCCAATTGGACTTGACATATATAGAGGAGCCTATACAGATCCTAGCTCGAAAAGTGAAGGAACTGAGAAATAAACAAATTCCACTGGTGAAAGTGCTTTAGAGGCACCACAACACTGAAGAGGCAACTTGGGAAAGTGAACAGATAACGAGGCAACAGTTCCCTCAACTGTTTGCATCAGGTAAATTTTGAGGACAAAATTTTTCTTAGAAGGGAAGAGTTGCAACATTCTCATTTTAGCTAATCCGTACAGGCTACTGTTCCGGTGATCAGTGTCGGTCCGGACAGCTAGAATGTTCAGAAAAATATTTAAACTAAAGTAAGGAACAAAAAAATTAACTTAAATATTAAAAAAAAATTTAGAAAAAATTATAAATTAATTTTTGGGACTCCAGAGAATGGTCATAGAAGTTCTTATGGCATTAAAATGTCAAGAAAATACTTAGGAAAATTTTTCAATCGGTACAGACAATTTTGGCCCGTTAAGCCAAACGGAGGGTATTTTGGTCATTTCATCTTCAGAGATGATTTTTGGGCAAACTTGTCCAGTTAAATAAATAATTTATATAACATGAAATATAAATAAATATTGTCAAAAATTTAATTGCAATTAAATAGACAAGAAATGGAGAGAAAATGAAAGAAAATGGATTTATGACATCATCATGATGTCATTAAAACTCAGCCAACCAACCCAATCTTGACACATGGCATAAACATATATAAAAGAGGTAAATGGGCTGGAAAAAGAAAGAAAAAAATCAGAACTCCCTTCTTCTCTTCTTCTCCTTGACTTAAAACACTCCCACCATGGCCACCATGATCAAGCTTTCAAAGCTTGATTTTCCCCCACTTTTACCCAACTAAACCCTAACTTAGCAACACAAAAAAGTGTTCTTACACCTTAGAGATTCTTTTGGGAGCAAAAAGAAATGGAAAGAAAGAAATCTATCAAGTAGAGAAGCTTCACTCCATAAAGGTTAGTGACCTAACCATGAATTTTTCTTTAAATTCATGTTAAGTACTTTGAATATGTGTAAATTGCAAAGAAAAAAAATTGTTGAATACTATTTGTATGTAAGCCCTAGATTTTTTTTAGCCATGGTTAAGGTTTGATTGTTTTGAGTTTAATGAAATTAAAAGACTATCATGGCTGCCCATAATATGTATTTACCAAGTGGATTAAAGAAATGCAATGAAAATGCATGAAGGGTAATGTGTGAGTTAGGGTTTGGGGTGGAAAAATGGGATTTGGACCATGTGATGATAAAAATAGGTTTTAATGGTCAATTAGTGACCATTTAGTTCTGTTTAAATAAAAAATGAAGGGTGTTGAGTGATGGGATTGGTTTTGGTGTGGCTGCCATGAAAGTGACCTGCAGAATGGAGTGACCTGCATAATTGGACTTGAGTCCAGCAGGTTTAGGCAGCCATAACTTGAATTGTAGAGGTTCAATTGGTACAAGGCCAATTGAACATGAAACTAGACACATAATTGCACAACTTTGGTGAAGAAACCATGCCCATAAAACCAAACGAAGTGGACCAAAAGTTTGCCCTAATCCGGGTCACCTGCAGTGTATTTCTGCAGAATGACCAAATGAATAGTGATTGTTCATTTGCCCATAACTCAATGTAGAAAGGTCCAATTGACCTGAAATTTTACCAGAAACAATAAGAGATATAAACCAACAACTTTCATGAAGGAACCTAACCCAAATTACGACCAGAACCTATCCAACAAGTGAGTTGCAGTCACTATTCACTGTATTATAGATATGGTCAATCCAGAAAATTTTCAATCTAGCCAGTTGTGGTTTTTGGACCATAACTTGAGCTACAAAACTCCAAATGGAGTGATTCAAAAAAGGAAATTTAACTAGACATAATAAGGAACAACTTTCATGTTGATCATTTTACCAAATTCTCACTACAAGAATGTCCAATGGAACAGTAAATATAAGGTATGAAAATTAAAAATTCTGCTCAATTAACTTTAAGCTTAGAAATGGTGTTGACAACCAATACCAACAAATTTTGAATGCAAAATGTGGTATGTTGGAAGTATTAAAACCGATGTACCTATTGTCTATGCAAAATTCAACATTTTGGTTGACTAATGAAGTGAATGGTAACACTAAAACTTGAAATTCAAAGACTGTAAAACTTAAAAATATAATATGCCCTAGTATACCTAACATGATTGGTTTGGATAGCTTGGCATGCCAATAGGGTTCTGTTAGCAGTGCTGCATATGGCTTCTTGCCATTCTGTGTTTCATGGCTTCCCATGCCATTCTGTGACATAATAGCCTTTGGTTATGTTATTTAAGATGTTGCACTTGGGCTTTCACCCTGATGATTATTACAGCTTATTAGCTGTTCAGTTGCACACCGGGAGACACAATGTAACCGATGGTGTGATGGTCCGAGGTACTTAGTACCCAGTGCCAGTTTACCCGTTTATCCAGTCCAGTCAACTAGTATGGGTTACTCAGGCAATAATAATAAACCTTATCAAATTTTAATTGAATAATACTGCAATTAATACTAGAAATTAAGTCTACCAAAAAATGAAATCATACATTCTGTATAATTATTTTATTTTATTTTATTTTATTTTATATTGTCACCACTAAGTAGAATTGCTTAGCGCGTCTCTTTTGCCACGCACAGGTACTACAGACCTAGCTAGTGAGCCCAGCAAACATCAGACTGGGTGAGCCTTCAGATTTGCATCCGGAGTCCCGAGTCACCTCACACCTGCAGCGCATATGGTAGGACATAGGATTTTGAGAGCATTTTGTATTTTGGCATTTTGTATTAGTTTGGATTGTAATTATAAAGTCCTATAATTATGTATTAATGTAAATATGTGAAATTTCATATTGTTGAGGTTTTCTGCATTATGTATGTTGATAAATGAAATGTTGAGAATTATTTATGAATATGCTTCAAATGATGAAGTGAACAGAAAAGTTTTGAAAATAGTATTGTGATTTTGAGATTAACTTGAATGTGTATAATGGAGTTTGGATTTGGAAATTATTTTAGAAGTGTTTTTAAACAGGTTCAAAAGAACTGTTTTTCCAATTTACGGCCGACACTCTACCGAATTTTCTATAAAATTTACGGATAAATTCAGATTTATCAAAATTGAAAATAAATGAATTATAAAGGTATAAATTGTAATAGAAACGTAAATTGGTGCTCTGGCACAATGAGTAGCATAACTTGCTCGGCTACACTGTAGACGGGTAAGGAGTGTCACATGGAAGACACTGTGTATCCTTTCTAGCTCTGGAGGTAATGCTAACCGATATGCCAAAGGACCCACTCTTTCTAAAACCTCATATGGTCTGATGAAATGAGGACTTAGTTTCCCCTTCTGCCAAATCTCATAATCCTCTTCTAAGGAGAAACTTTAAGGAATACCTTATCACCCACTGCATATTCAATATCTCTTCTCTTCATATCAACATAGGACTTTTGACAGTCTGATGCAGCCTTAAGTCAATCTCTGATTAATCTGATCTTTTCCTCTATCTGCTGAACAATTTCTGGCCTAATCATCTTTCTTTCACCTATTTCATCCCAACATAGGGGAGTTCTGCACTTCCTGCCATACAAAGCTTTATATGGAGGCATCCCAATGCTTCATTGGTAGCTGTTGTTATATGCAAACTCAGTCAAAGGCAAGTATATATCCCAACTACCTTCAAACTCAATCACACAAGCCCGCAGCATATCCTCCAATATCTGAATTACCTTCTCAGACTAGCCATCTGTCTGTGGGTGGAATGTTGTGCTGAAGTTTAATCTAGTTCCTAGGGCTCTCTAAAGACTACCCCAGAATTTAGAAGTGAACCTAGGATCTCTATCAGATACATTTGATACCAGCACTCCATGCAGTTTTACAATCTCATTTATGTATAATCTGGCCAATCTCTCCAAACTAAAGTCCATCCGGATAGGCAAAAAGTGAGTAGACTTCGTTAGTCTATCAATTATAACCCATACTGCATCATGACTATTCTGTGTCCTCGGAAGTCCCATTACAAAATCCATAGTTATCCATTCCCATTTCCACTCTGGTACTGGCAATGGATGTAACAAACCTGTTGTTACTTGATGTTCTGCCTTCACTTGTTGATAAGTTAGGCATTTGGAAATGAAATCAGCTACATCCCTTTTCATACCCATCCACCAGTAATGCTCTTTCAGCCCTCTGTACATTTTAGTTCCACCAGGAAGCATAGCAAAAGGAGACTCATGTGATTCCTTCACAATGATTTATCTCAATTTCACATCATTAAGAACGCACATTCTGCCCTGATGTAGCAATAAACCATCATCTCTCATAGAGAATTCAGGTTTCTTACCCTGCTGGACTTCTTTTTGTAGCTTCTGATATTTTTCATCATTCGGAGTAGCCATTCTGATCTGATCAATCAACACTGGTTGTACATGCCATGCAACTACTGTCTGTCCCTCATCATCAATCTCCAAACTGGCATGCTTTGCTTTCAATTCATGTACCATAGACAAAGGAGAAACTCTGAGACTTGCCATAGTCTTACAACTTAAGGAGTCAGCCACCACATTTGCTTTCCTTGGCTGATAATCTATTAAGCAATCATAGTCTTTAATCAGTTTTAACCATCTCCTCTGCCTCAAGTTCAATTCCTACTAGTTGCCCAAGTACTTTAAGCTCTTATGATCTGTGTAAATGTAGCATTTCTCCCCATACAAATAGTGTCTCCAAATCTTCAGAGCAAAAACAATAGCTGCAAGCTCCAAATCATGTGTTGGGTAGTTCCTCTCATGCGGTTTTAGCTGGCGTGATGCATAAGCAATGACATTCCCATCTTGCATCAGTACACAGCCTAACCCATTGTGAGAAGCTTCACTATAAACTGTGTATTCTTTACCCGGGGTAGGTAAAGTAAGGACTGGAGCTTCAGTCAAACACCTCTTCAACTCATCAAAACTCTACTGGCATTTATCTGTCCACTGAAATTTTACATCTTTCCGAAGTAGCTTGGTCAGTGGGGAAGCTAACATAGAAAACCCTTTCACAAATCGATGCTAATATCCAGCTAAACCTAGAAAACTGTGAATTTCTGTGATATTTCTTGGTGGCTTCCAATTAAGGATAGCTTCTACCTTGCTGGAATCTGTCTTGATCCCTTCAGTCGGCACAACATGTCCCAAGAAGGAGATTTCTTTCAGCCAAAATTCACATTTCGATAATTTGGTGTATAGCTGTTACTCCCTTAAAGTCTGCAGTACAATCTGCAGATGTTTGTTATGCTCCTCTGCATTCTTCGAATATATCAAAATATCATCAATAAACACCACCACAAACTGGTCAAGATATGGTCAAAGATAGTGTTCATCAGATCCATAAAAGCAGCTGGAGCATTAGTTAACCCGAATGGCATTACAAGAAACTCATAGTGGCCATATTGAGTTCTGAAAGAAGTTTTTGGAATACTCTATTTTTGCACTTTCAACTGATAATAACCAGATCGCAAATCAATTTTGGAGAATACAGCTGCACCCTTCAACTGATCAAACAGATCATCAATACGAGGCAACGGATATCTATTCTTTACGGTCACCTTATTCAACTGCCGGTAGTTAATAAATAAGCGGAGAGTGCTATCTTTCTTCTTAACAAACAATACTGGCGCTGCCCAAGGTGACACACTAGGGCAGATGAAGCCCTTTTCAAGTAGTTCTTACAACTATACCTTCAACTCTGCTAGTGCCATTCTGTATGGTGTTATGGAGATTGGATCCACACCAGGCATAACATTAATTTCAAACTGCACCTCTCTTTCTTGAGGTAATCCTGGCAATTCATCAGGAAACACATCTAGAAAGTCATATACTGTAGGGATGTCCCTCAATGCTGAACTCCGCACTTGGGTGTTTACCACATGTGCCAAGTATGCTTCACACCCCTTTCTGACCATTTTTCTGGCTAGTGCAGCCGAAATGATGTTTGATGGCAATAGCTACCTCTCCTCATGTATTACCACATCACTGTACTGGGGAAGATCAAAAGTGACTGTCTTCAGTCTACAGTTAATCATGGCGTGATGCCTAGCTAACCAATCCATGCCTAAGATGATATCATAATCTCTGAAGGGCATTTCAATGAGATCAGATAGAAAAGTGTGTCCTTGGATCACCAAAGGACAATCTCTATGCATTCTATTGACCTTGACCTCTTGTCCTAGCAGACTTGTTACTAGCACCTCAAAGTCCATTTTCACACATGGAATAGCAATGCAATCAATGATGCTAGTACCCACATAGGAATGGGTAGAACCCGAATCAAATAATACAAACACATCTTGATTAAAAGTTGAGAAGGTACCAGCCACAATGTCAGATGTCTTAGCCTCTTCTCTCTATCTCATTGCGTAGACTTTGACTGGAGCACTGCCTTGCTCTAATTGATTCACATGTCCTTGGCTGTCTGCTGGACTACCTCTACCCCTTCCTCTACCTCTGCTAGGTGGTTGTGAACCTCTGGTGATAGGATTCTGAACTGACCTTTCAGCAGTAGTAGGAGGTGACCCAACTCTACGGGCACTGGTGCAGTCCTTGGCAAAGTGTCCTATACCTCCACAGTTATAACAGGCTCCTATGGCCTTATAGCATACCCCACCATGACTTCTTCCATAAGTTTCACATTGGCAGGGAGGGTAGGAACTTTTGGTACTCTGCTGACCAGATGGAGGAGGTTTCTGTCCCAAATATCTTCCCCTACCAGACTTTTTACCACTTCTATTGTGTCCCCTAAAGTTATTTCTCTTCCTAGTTGGACCACTGGAACTCTAATCTACTGACTTCCCCTCGTTCTCTTTTTTTTGTCTTCTCTGATTTCTTTTTCTCTGGGGCCGCTTCTAACTCAATTCTTTCTAATTCCATTGCTTGAGAAATAAGCTCAGAGAAGTTAGTATGCTTGAATCTGACCACTTGTAGTCTGAGACTGGGCTTCGAGCCGGTTTCAAACCTCTTACATCTTTCCCTGCTGGTAGAAAGGAGACTTCCTACATAGTGGCTCAGGTGGGAAAATTCTCTTTCATATTCTGCCACTGATCTACTTCCCTATTTTAGACTTAAGAACTCTTGTAGTTTCTGGTCCACATAGGCATCTGGGACATATTTTTGTCTGAGCTCCCACAGAAAGTCATCTTAGGTTAGTACTGGAGGTTCTACCAAACTATGGGGAATGGTTTTCCACCAGTCATATGCGTCTCGCTGTAGTAGTGACACCGAATACTCAAATCTGAGCTCCTCTGTACAATGTATTTTCTTGAACACCCTATCCATTCTCTCTAACCATTGTTCTGCCTCTAGAGGATCTACTGTCCCCTTGAACTCAGTAGCCCCATACTTAATCAGCTTGTCATACTGCCTAGCTGAAGACTGTGGTTGTACCACTGGTGTCTGTAATGGGACTTGAGTAGGCATGTTACCAGTCATCTGTTGGAACATTGCAGCCATCTGCTGTGTAAACTGAGCAGGAAACTGTGGTACTGAGGGGGCTGGTGCTACTGATTTACTCACATTATGTAAGGCTGGGGCATCCCCTTGTACCTCAGCCTCTATAGATTGATCGACTGAACGATCTCCTTCTTCCATAGTCAACTTGAGGATCTTAGACCTCCTGAACAAAAAAACACAAGGAGATTTGCTCCTGTTAGTGCATTTTTATAATGTAATGTACTGTATGTATCAAATAATGATATTGAGCATTTGTACTATGAAGAAAAAATATTCAAATTATAGGTCAAAACAGAATTTAAAAACCAGCTCTGATACCACTAAAACATGTCACACCCTACCCCTCTGTAAGGCATAACATGATCCCGTAGTATACCTAATGAATTACCAAACTTTGCCTACTGATAGTTCATTAAATACACTACAAGGGATTTTAAGACTTTTTCTTATTTCTTTTTACAGTGATGAGCACTTTTGATAGGTATTAAAAATTTTCGTTTACTGAAGTGAAACTAAATAACAATTTGAGTATCAATAATTTCTGTAAAAATTTTGGCAGAGTGCCATCTGTATTTTGAATAAAACAGTCCTTCAAAAACCTGTAAAAAGCACTTCCAATATTTTTCTCAATCTCAAACTCCAATAACAGTTCAACACAATAATTTCTCAACATTTATCATCTCAGTTCAACAATCAATTTTCCAGTGCTTCCAAAAGATGAGATAAAAGAAATATGTCACGATATTTTTACAAGCTAAAATAATTTACAATTTTAGTTTACAACTGCTCAAGACCAAGTACAATATATACATACAGTGCATATACATTACAATAAAGACTATAAAATATTGCATACTCGATATACCCGGTGAAATCTCAAAATGTGGTACAAGTAGCCTACTCTGCTGCTCTGTCCGTCTGTGTACCTGCGACAGCAATGAAAAAGCTATCGCTGAGCTAATGTCTTAGTGGTGCACAATATTAAGAAAATACAATTTAAAGCCATAAACCATAAATCATATGAACTATGAATACTTAAAATCATAGTTAAATTCAAAAGACAAAGAATGTCATAAAGAATTTAAACTCCATTTCACAATATCATAATAAATATCAATAAATCATACACACAGCTTAATCAAGATTCCATAATCTAATTCGTCCAAATAGCCGATGGCTAGTGAGGAATAACATAGCTAGCTAGCAATAATATGAGTACTCATTCTATTTGTCCTCAACAGGCACACACCTCAACACTTCAGCCAGAGTGGGAATTCAAAGTCAATTCATCCCACTAGATAAGCTAGTGAGGAATTCAATCAATATACATGATAGCTGTGGTTTCAAACCATTTACAATGTTTTTCAAGCAATAATTATCCATCAAATATCATTAAGACAATTTTTCAAAATTTAAACAATAACAAATAATTTGTCATAATTTATTTCAATTGAAAATTCAAAAGAAATAACTGTTGTGCACAAACCTCTGATAAATGCCTCTTGGCCCTGACTCAGTGTTTCCTTCCCCTTCCCTGAGTCTTTGCTAACTGAAACACACAATTTGAAGTGTTTCAGTACTCATTTAAACTGTCTCTAACAATAAGGCTTAATAATTAATTTATTGAATTCTATTATTTTCCTTAGTCAACCTATAATGTTGACCCTCGATGCACTCTAGGTGAATTAGGTTTAATGTTACCAATATGTCACATTTTGCATTTCAATATGCTACCAATATAGTTCAACTTACCATTTTTACAAGTTCGCATTCATTGCCAAATTACTTCAAGCATCATTGAATGTACATGTCAAGTTCTTAATTTTTGTGTGCTAGATTGGTCTAGCTTAAAGTCCTATTTCTCTTGGTTTTTAGCTTCTGGTCAAAGAAGCAAAATTGTAAATCTATGTCTTATTGCATGCAGAGCAAAATTTCAGGTCATTCTGAGTTGTATAGACCAATATATGGTCAATTTACCAAAGCTGGACAGATTGCACTAAAATGGTAACTTTAGGTCATTTTTAGGTCATTTCTGGTTCTGGCAGTTTTTATACCCGAACTTCTGCAAGATATTTGACTTGCTTATGGTCATTTCTGGGTTTTGGTATCTTCATAAGGGTTGTAGCTTTCTGTCTAATCTATTCATGGTAAAAATTTCAAGTCATTTGGACCTGTTTTGAGTGAGTTATGGCCAAAACACTAACTGCTGCCCAAATGGTCAATTTTCAGGCTTTCAAGTCACTAATCCGGATTTGGTCATTTTTCAAGTCACTTTCTGGATAGAATTTAGGTAGACTTTCTTCATGAAAGTTGGCACATTTTATGCCTACTTTCACCTCTAATTGGCCTCATACCAATTGGAGTTACACACTTAGGGTTATAGGCTCATTTGCACACTACCCTCTAAATGCTTTTCAAACACCAAACCAAACACATGTTTACCAATTACATTTTCACTTCTCATACCATTCTGCATTTGGCAATAACCAAAGACATTCAATTCTCTACATTATAAGTCAACTTGGACAGAATATAACCACTTCAAAATACACCAATTGCAGTCACAATTCACAAAGCTCAATCCCAGCAATATATACACAAATACTTCTAATTATCACACATACTTCCATTAACAATTTGCCTACCTTATCACTATTATCCACACACATATATGCTGCCATTTTTTGTACAATATTTCAACAATATTTCATGAACTTAAACACTTCAATCTTCATCATGAGGCGGCCAAAAATTTAAACATACACATCCACTTCCATTTTCACTTTTCAAGCTTACAAATCAAACTTTATACATGAAAACCAACTCCAATACATTTAAACACTTAATTTAACATCTCAAACAACCATTTACATGCAAAGACAAGCTATTCATGATGAAGTTTCATGGCTGCCGAAATGCTCCATCCCCAACAATTCATCAAACCTCAAACTTCTTCCATAAATCAAACAATCACAACCTTAGTTACACTTTTAATGAAACAAGAATTGAAAACAACCACTTACCTCTTCTGGACTTCTTCAAAACTCCACCAAAACTTATCTTTCTTGCTCCCTAAGTGCTGCCCAAGGTGTGGTGGTAAAGTTTAATGAAGACAAGTAGAAGAAATTTGGCTTGAACATAGGTGGAGTGTACATCGCATGTGGGCAGCCATGGATGGACCTTGGGAGAATTTCGGCTGGTGTGGTTTCTAAGGTCGAAGATGAAGTTTAACCTGCCCAAATGTTTAATAAGGTGTCCCACAATGTAAGTTAGTGGAGTACTAACTTTAGGAAATGGTTTATTTATTCAAAGTTTCTAAATTTCCACATTTACCTCATTTCTTTGACTATTTACATTATGTACCATCATTTTAATTTTCATGATATTTTTAGGGTTTAATATAATTTATTTTTAATGAAAATTTAGGTCAAAAGAACACTCGGGGTGTCAAATGTCCACAATGCCCCTATTCGGGTTGTATTCTCTATTTTTCGGTAACACCGATTTTTATCATTTTCTCGATTTTTTGTTTTTCATTGTACTAATTAATTAATTTTTCTTTGATATTTATAATATCATTTATGCTTCAATAAGTCTTTAATTATGTCTCGAAAGTAAATTTTGAGGGTTCCCTGCAGTTCTGGTGTCGGCTATTACCTGCGCCGTAACTTCCCCATGCGGTCACTCATCGCTGCGGTGCTGGCTCGTTTAACTTAGTTTCATTTCATTGCTATTATTTTTTCTTTGTTTTTCTTGTATTTCATTATTTTATGTCTCCTCACTACTTTTAAATATATTTCTAGGCATCCTAGTTGTCCGGACAACACTGGTCATCAGAACAGTAGAACGCACTACCGAACATAGAGGTGTTACACTATTTAAGTCAAATATATTGACTTTTCCATACTTATTAGGTTTATTAATTCTAATTGCATTCATATACCACATTTTGGGTGTTAATTTTTTTGGCATTGATTGTCAATTCAATTTTTAAATCTCCTAAGAGAAATTGTAAATTTTTAGTTTTGCGTCATTGTTTTCTACTGTTCCATTGGTCTGGTTACTATGGAAATTTGATTAAATGTCCTTCATCAAAGTTTTTCCTTATTGTCTTAGCTTTAATTACCTTTTTGAATCACTCCATTTGTAGTTTTGTAGCTCAAGTTATGCCTATTTTTCTAAGGCTGGCTGGATTGGTTCAAACCCAGAAATTCTGGACAATTTCTGGTTCTGGCAGTTTTGGTGACCCAAATTTGGGTGACAATTCAACTTGGTTATGGGCCGAATTTGGGTTGGTGTTCTTCATAAAAGTTGTAGTGTCATATCATATCTTTCCAATGCCACAAAAATCAGGTCATTTGGACCTTCCTAGACCAAGTTATGGCCAATTCATTTCATCATTTTTGTACAGTGGCAGTGTATTAATTCCGGATTTGACCTAATTTTTCACTAGCTTAGAATCACTTTCTGGGCATGGTTTCTATATGAAAAATGTGTCCTTATGTGTCTTTTTTCATCTTCAATTGGTCTTGTAACACCCCTATTTGTATAGCCTAGTATATTTCACTGTTCCGGTGACCGGTGTCGGTCCGGACAATTAAGGGTATTAGAACCACACTTAAGACAACTAGATAAGCCATAAACATAAATAATTAGTAATTGCCAATTAGTTAAGTATAAACAAAAAAAAAATAGAACATAAGAAGTTAAACAAGCCAAGAGTCACAGCGATGGGTAACCTTCTCGGGAAGGACTGCGAAGTCATTTTAAACTCAAATTTCGAATCGTAAAATGTGACGCTGCGGTCCTTAGGACCCTTATAAACATAGTGGAAAAGAGAAAATCACGAAAAAGAACTGTTAAGCCAATCAAATAATTAGGTCAGTAAGCCGAAAGAAATATGGAATTATTTGTAAACCGGGATGAACCGGCGAGGAGCAATTTGGTCAATTGACCCCGAGAGCTGACTCCTGACCTAACTGTCAAATAAAATCGGAGAAAAGAAAATTTTGGAATCGAGAATTAAATTAAAGAACTAACAGAAAAAAAAATAAATAAAAAAAGAAGAAAATAGAAAAGTCAAAAGGTGATGACATCATGCATGACCTCATGCATGATGCCATAAAGAATAAAATTAATCTAATTACTTATTTACATTTTTAGGGTCTTCCATTAGACAAAATAAATAAAAGAAAGGAAAAAAAATTCATTGTCTTCTTCTTCCCTTCCAAGACGCTTTCTCTCTCCCTTAGCTCTCTCTCTCTCAAACTCCATTAGAGCTCTTAAGTCAAGCTTCATAAACCTTCAATTCCACCATAAAAACCTTACTCTCCAACATTAAATCTTGTAGTTAGACCTAGATAAGGAGCTTGACAACAAAAAGAAAAAGAAAAGAAGGAGTTTTGAAGAAAAGGAAATTCTGCATAAAAAGGTTAGTAATCAAATTTGATAAATTGAGTTTGATTCTTACATTTCTAACTTATGTAGCTTGTAAATATGCTTGTAATGAAAAAAAAAAATTGTGAGGGACCATTACTGAATTTTGGCCAGCATAAGGGGGTGGGTGATTTGCATGATTTGAATAGTTTGAATGGGCATATAAACCTTAGTTAAAATCGGAGAAAAGAAAATTTTGGAATCGAGAATTAAATTAAAGAACTAACAGAAAAAAAAATAAATAAAAAAAAGAAGAAAATAGAAAAGTCAAAAGGTGATGACATCATGCATGATCTCATGCATGATGCCATAAAGAATAAAATTAATTTAATTACTTATTTAGATTTTTGGGGTCTTCCATAAGACAAAATAAATAAAAGAAAGGAAAAAAAATTCATTGTCTTCTTCTTCCCTTCCAAGACGCTTTCTCTCTCCCTTAGCTCTCTCTCTCTCAAACTCCATTAGAGCTCTTAAGTCAAGCTTCATAAACCTTCAATTCCACCATAAAAACCTTACTCTCCAACATTAAATCTTGTAGTTAGACCTAGATAAGGAGCTTGACAACAAAAAGAAAAAGAAAAGAAGGAGTTTTGAAGAAAAGGAAATTCTGCATAAAAAGGTTAGTAATCAAATTTGATAAATTGAGTTTGATTCTTACATTTCTAACTTATGTAGCTTGTAAATATGCTTGTAATGAAAAGAAAAAATTGTGAGGGACCATTACTGAATTTTGGCCAGCATAAGGGGGAGGGTGATTTGCATGATTTGAATAGTTTGAATGGGTATATAAACCTTAGTTAGTTGAATGACTATGGTTAAAGGCATGGAATCAAGTAAATGCAAAAATTAGTGTGAGTTAGGGTTTGGACATTAGGGTTTAGGGACCAAAAATGTGAAGAAGTGCTAAATGATGTCTTTGACATAGTTTAAGCAAAGAAATGGTCATTTGTGACCTAATTAAGTGTGTTAGAAGTGTTTGAATCAATGCCAAATTCTGATTGGGTATGCACCATGACCAAAAGTCAACTTTGAGTGACCAAAAATGGAGTTTTACAAGTCCAATTGGTATGGGACCAATTGGGACTGAAAATAGGCACTAAATTGCACAATTTTCATTTAGGAAGTATGCCCAAAAAGTAGCCAAAACTTAGTTAACAAATTGACCAAACTTGAAAATCTTCAGTATGAACAGTACACATTGACAGTAATTGTGTTTGAGTCATAACTTGAGCTAGGAAGGTCTAAATGACCTGAAACTTTACCAGTGGTTAGATGAGATATACACCTAAAACTTTTATGAAGAACACAAACCCAAATTATTCCATTAACCAAGCCATTTGTCCACGCCAAGTTGGTGACTCAAATCTGCCAGCACCAGAAAATTACCCAGAATTCTGGGTTGTGTCCAATCCGGCAGCCATGGTTCAAATGGCCATAACTTGAGCTACAAAACTCCAATTGGGGTGATTCAAAAAGGGGAATAAACTTAACACATTAGGGAACATTTTCTATGAAGAACGTTTTGCCAAATTCCAAAAGTAAAGTGACCAATGGAACAGTGTAACTTAGGACTCCAAAACTGAAAATTGGCAAATTTGCCTAAAAGACCTAAGTTTTGAAAAAACAACCAAAACCAACAAGTTTGGTGACCAAAATGTGGTATGTGGGTAAAGTTTGAATTCCCATACCTATTAAGCCTTAGAAAGTCAATAATTTGACTTGAATAGTGTAGTGAATAGTAACCCGAAACACAAAATTTCAAGAACGTCGAGTTTAGAACGTTAGAGTTAGGTAAAAGTGAAGTTAAATTTATTTTTGGATTTATGCTAAGTTATGATACTGAAACACTGTAAAATTGTGTGTTTCAGTTGAAAAGAATACCGGGAAAGAACCTGAGGAACCGAGTCAAGGCCAAGAGGCGACTCGCTTGAGGTTTGTGCACAACATTACTATGCTTTAAAATTCATTGATAAAGTGAATGAAATATGTATTTTACATTTGCTTTGAATTGTTGAAAATTTATTTGTGACATTAGTTATGATGTTTTGACTTAAATTGTTGAAAGTTATTATGTATATTTCAAATGACAATGTTTAGCAAATTGTTAAGATAAATTTTGAAACCACAGTGTCATGACCATATATTTGAACACTTCACTAGCACGACTAGTGGGGGTAATTAGTTTCGAATTTTGATTCTTTCTCTGGAGAAGTGTTGAGGTGTGCCAGTAGAAGAGGATGTGAATGGATATCCATATATTTGAGCTAGCTAGCCTTGTGATGTGATTTCTCTTTAGCCTCTGGCTATTGAGATTCTATTTGTTTCGAATGGCATGATCTAACTGTGGGTTTTATGAAATGTGTTTTGATACTTTGAAATGAACTTGGTTTGCATTAAAATCTCATAATTCATGTTTTGTGTTTAATGCTCATGTTTAGTCAAATTTTTGAATAAATGTGATTTATATTTTGCATAAAGATTATTTTAGTATGTTGTGCGCCACTGAGTCCTAGTACTCAGCGATAGCTTTTATTGCTGTCGCAGATATAGAGACTAGAGGAGCAGCAGACTGAGCTGCTGAGGATTGAGGATCTTCCTGCTTTGAAGCTATCGGGTATAATATATACCCTGATTGTAAATATTTATTTTGATGTATGCAATGCACAGAAATGTATGGACATGTGAAAATGGGTCTTGAGCAGCTTGTACAAAATCTGTATAAAATTCGTAATAAATTTTAGTTTGGGTTTTCTTAATGTAAATTTTTGTATGATGTATATATAAATTGTTTATCTTTAAAGAAATATGAATGCATGAAATTGATTGACTGTACCTTGAGGATTATTGAATTTTGAACTTGAGAAATTGATTGAAATGATTAAGGAGTTATTGAAATTGATTGAGTTTGATTGTGAAATTGAAGTAGTGGTTGAGAGAAATTTTTTTAGAAGTGCTTTTTATAGGTATTTGAAGAACCGTTTTCTCAAAGTACCGACAGAACTCTGTCAAAATTTTTATAAAATTTGCAGAAAAATAAAATGGGCCAAAATTTCCAACTAGCTTTCAAACTTAATTAAATGTTTTAAATACCTATTAGAAAACGCTCACCACTTATCAAAAATAAGAAAATTATTTTAAAATCCCTTGTAGGGTACTTAATGAGTTATCGGTAGATGAAGTGTGGTAGTTCATTAGGTATTCTATGGGATCATGTTATGCCTTACAGAGGGGTAAGGTGTGACATGTTTTAGCGGTATCAGAGCAAAATTTTTGAAGTGTGTTTTAACTTATGAATTTGTGTCTTTCCTTGTTATGTACAACTGCTCAATGTCCATATTTGTTACATACAGTGCATTACATCATAAATATGAACTAACGAAGGGAAATCTCCATGTGTTACTTGTTCAGGAGATACCCTAACTTTTGACCGAAATGGAAGAAGGGGATTGCTCAGTCGAGCAATCTGTTGAAGCTGAGGCACAAGGGGAAGCCCCAGCTTTAACGAATGTCAATGGGTCAGTAGCACCAGCCCCGCAAATGCCGCAGTTTCCTGCACAGTTGGCACAGCAGATGGCTGCGATGTTTCAACAAATGGCTGGGGGTATGCCTGCTCAAGCTCCACCCCAAAAACCTGTGGCACAACCAATACCTCTAGCCAGACAGTATGATAAATTACTAAAGTATGGGGCTGCAGAATTTGAGGATACAATGGACCCTTTAGAGGCAGAGCAATGGCTTGAAAGAATGGACAGAGTATTTAAGAAACTACACTGCCAAAATGAACTAAAGTTTGAGTATTCTGTGTCGCTACTGCAAGGGGATGCGTATGATTGGTGGAAGACCATCCCCCATAGCTTGGCTGAACCACCAGTGCTGACCTGGGATGACTTCATCAGAGAAGTTAGACAAAAATACATCCCAGATGCATATGTTGATCAGAAATTGCAAGAATTTTTAAGTTTGAAACAAGGGAATAGATCGGTGGCAGAGTATGAGAGGGAGTTCTCCCGCTTAAGTCACTATGCAGGGAGTCTCCTTACTACCAGCAAGGCAAGGTGCAAGAGATTTGAGATGGGTTTGAAGCACAGCATAAGGATGCAAGTTGTGGGATTTCGACACAGCAACTTCTCAGACCTCATGTCTCAAGCACTCAAGTTGGAAAGAATAGAATCAGAAGCAAACCCAGTGAAAGAAAAATCAGAGAAAGCTGAGAAATCAAAAAAAGACAACGGGGAAAAGTCAGTGAAACAGAGTTCTGGTGGGACTTCTGGGAAGAAGAAGAAATTTAGTGGACCCAGCAGGGGTCGAGGTGGAAGATTTGTTAGGGGCAGATTTTCCGGACAGAGACCCCCTAGGTGCAGTCGTGATCGGCAGTGTTCACATTACCGCCTGTGAGACTTGAGGCAAGATTCATGGGGGGGAGTGTTATTGGGCCACTGGAGCCTACTTTAACTGTGGAGGCAAGGGTCATTTAGCAAGAGACTGCACTAGTGCTCCGTCTCCGAGATATGGTCCAGCTCTTACTACTGCCAAGGGATCTATTCAGAGTCTTGCTCCCAGAGGTTCACAGTCAGTTGGCAGAGGAAGAGGCAGAGGTAGAGGCACTGCTTTAGGTAGTCAGGGCACAGTTGGTCAGTCGGCACAAGGGAGTGCTTCAGTCAGGGTTTATTCAATGAGACAGTGAGAAGAGGCTGAGACTTCTGATGTTGTAGCCGGTACATTCTCTATCTCTAAGCAAGAAGTATTTGTATTGTTTGATCCGGGTTCAACCCATTCATATGTTAGTGCTAGCATAGTCAGTTCACTTGCTGTTCCATGTGTCGAAATGGGTTTTGAAGTGCTAGTAACTAGTCCATTAGGATAAGAGGTCCGGGTCAACCGAATTTATAGAGACTGTCCTTTGGTGATCCAAGGACATGTTTTCCCATTAGATTTGATTGAAATGCCCTTCAGAGATTATGATATTATCTTGGGCATGGATTGGTTAGCCAGGCATCATGCCATGATTGACTGTAGACTGAAAATAGTCACTTTTGGTCTCCCTTTGTACGGTGATATGGTAATACATAGGGAGAGGCATTTACTACCATCAAACATCATTTCAGCTGCACTAGCCAGAAGGATGATCAGAAAGGGGTGTGAAGCATACTTGGCACATGTGATAGACACCCAAGTGGGGAGCCCAGCACTAAGGGACATCCCTACTGTATGTGACTTTCTGGATGTGTTTCCTGATGAATTGCTAGGATTACCTCCAGAAAGAGAGGTGCAGTTTGAGATTGATGTTATGCCTGGTGTGGACCCAATCTCCATAACACCATATAGAATGGCACCTGCAGAACTAAAAGAGTTGAAAGTACAGTTGCAAGAGCTACTTGACAAGGGCTTTATCCGCCCTAGTGTGTCACATTGGGGAGCGCCAGTTCTGTTTATAAAGAAGAAGGATGGCACTCTCCGTTTATGTATTGACTACCGGCAGTTGAATAAGGTGACAATAAAAAATAGATATCCATTGCCCCGCATTGATGACTTGTTTGATCAGTTGAGAGGTGCAGCTGTGTTCTCCAAAATTGACCTGAGATCAGGTTATTATCAGTTAAAAGTACAAGAGCAAAGTATTCCTAAAACTACCTTCAGAACCCACTATGGCCATTATGAGTTCCTAGTCATGCCATTCGGGTTAACTAATGCTCTGACTGCTTTTATGGATCTGATGAACACTATCTTCAGACCATACCTCGACCAGTTTGTTGTGGTATTTATAGATGATATATTGGTCTATTCGAGGAATGCAGAAGAGCATGATAGACATCTGTGGATTGTACTGCAGACTTTGAGGGGGAAACAACTATATGCCAAATTATTGAAGTGTGAATTTTGGCTGAAGGAAATATCTTTTCTTGGGGCATGTAGTATTAGAAAAGGGCATCAAGGTAGATCCAAGTAAGATTGAAGCTGTCCTTAATTGGAGGCCACCTACAAATGTCGCAGAGATTCGCAGTTTTCTGGGTTTAGCTGGATACTACTGTAGATTTGTAAAGGGATTTTCCATGTTAGCATCTCCATTGACCAAGCTGCTTAGAAAGGATGTGAGATTTTAGTGGATGGACAAATGCCAGCAATGCTTTGATGAATTGAAGAGATGTTTGACTGAAGCTCCAGTCCTGACTTTACCTACACCGGGTAAAGAATATACAGTTTACAGCGATGCTTCTCACAATGGGTTAGGTTGTGTGTTGATGCAAGATCGAAATGTCATTGCCTATGCATCACGCCAGCTAAAATCACATGAGAGGAATTATCCGATACATGACTTGGAGCTTGCAGCCATTGTGTTTGCTCTTAAGATCTGGAGGCACTATTTGTATGGGGAGAAATGTTATATCTACACAGATCATAAGAGTTTGAAGTATTTGGGCACCCAGAAAGAGTTGAATTTGAGACAGAGGAGATGGTTAGAGTTAATAAAAGACTATGATTGTCTGATAGACTATCAGCCAGGAAAAGCCAATGTTATGGCTGAAGCCCTAAGTCGCAAGACTATGGCAAGTCTATGGGTTACTCCTTTATCTTTAGTACATGAGTTAAGATCATTGCATGCCAGCTTAGAGATTAATGATGATGGGCAGACAGCAGTTGCATTGCATGTACAGCCAGTGTTGATTGATCAGATTAGAATGGCTGCTCAGAATGATCAGAAGTATCAGAGACTATTGGAAGAAGTCCAGCAGGGCAAGAAACCAGAATTCTTAATAAGAGATGATGGTCTATTGCTACACCAGGGCAGAATGAGTGTTCCTAATGATGTTGATTTGAGACAGATTATTTTGAAAGAAGCACATGAGTCTCCTTTTGCCATACACCCTGGTGGTACAAAATTGTATAGAGGGCTAAAGGAGCATTAATGGTGGATGGGTTTGAAAAGGGATGTGGCAGAGTTTGTATCCAAATGCCTAACTTATCAGTAAGTAAAGGTAGACCATCAAGTACCCACTGGGTTGTTACATCCACTACCAGTGCCAGAATGGAAATGGGAAAGAATAACAATGGATTTTGTGATGGGACTTCCGAGGACACATAAGAGTCATGATGCAGTATGGGTCATTGTTGACAGACTAACCAAGTCTGCTCATTTTCTGCCAGTTCGGATGGACTACAGTTTAGAAAGATTGGCCAGATTGTACATTGATGAGATTGTGAGACTTCATGGAGTGCCAGTATCCATTGTATCAGACAAAGATCCTGGGTTCACTTCTAGATTCTGGGGTAGTCTTCAGAGAGCCCTAGGGACTAGATTGAACTTCAGTACTGCATTCCACCCACAGACAGATGGCCAATCTGAGAGGGTAATTCAGATCTTGGAGGATATGCTACAGGCTTGTGTGATTGAGTTTGAGGGCAGTTGGGACATACACTTGCCTTTGATTGAGTTCACTTTTAACAACAGCTACCAATCAAGCATTGGGATGCCTCCATATGAAGCTTTGTATGGCAGAAAATGTAGAACCCCATTGTGTTGGGATGACGTGGGTGAAAGAAAGATGATTGGATCCGAAATTGTTCAGCAGACTGAAGAGAAAATCAGGGTGATTAGAGATCGACTTAAGACTGCATCAGACCGTCAGAAGTCCTACATTGATTTAAAGAGAAGGGATATTGAATATGCAGTGGGTGACAGAGTATTCCTCAAAGTTTCTCCTTGGAAGAGAATTATGAGATTCGGCAGAAAGGGAAAATTGAGTCCTCGCTTCATTGGACCTTATGAGATTCAGGAAAGAGTGGGTTCTTTGGCATATTGGTTGGCACTACCTCCATAGTTGGAGAAGATACATAACGTCCTCCATATGTCTATGTTAAGGAGATACCGATCAGACCCATCTCATGTACTACCAGTGGAACAAATTGAAGTGAATCCAGACCTCACATATGAGGAGGAACCCATAGAAATTCTAGCTTATGAGGTGAAGCAGCTAAGGAATAAGCAGATACCATTGGTAAAAGTGCTGTGGAACCATCATTCGGGCCAAGAGGCTACTTGGGAACGAGAGGAGGACATGAGGAGACAGCACCCACAGCTGTTCAGAGATTAATACCAAGTAAAATTTCGAGACAAAATTTATTTAAGGGGGGGGGGGGGGAGAATTGTAACACCCCTATTTGTATAGCCTGGTATATTTCACTGTTTCGGTGACCGGTGTCGTTCTGAACAATTAAGGGGATTAGAACCACACTTAAGACAACTAGATAAGCCATAAACATAAATAATTAGTAATTGCCAATTAGTTAAGTATAAACAAGAAAAACAAAACATAAGAAGTTAAACGAGCCAAGAGTCACAGCGATGGGTGACCTTCTCAGGAAGGACTGCGAAGTCATTTTAAACTCAAATTTCGAACCATAAAATGTGACACTGCGGTCCTTAGGACCCTTATAAACACAGTGGAAAAGAGAAAATCACGAAAAAGAACTGTTAAGCCAGTCAAATAATTAGGTCAGGGAGCCGAAAGAAATATGGAAGTATTTGTAAACCGGGATGAACCGGCGAGGGGCAATTTGGCCAATTGACCCTGAGAGCTGACTCCTGACCTAACTGTCAAATAAAACCGGAGAAAAGAAAATTTCAGAATCGAGAATTAAATTAAAGAACTAATAGAAAAAAAATAAAAAAAAAAGAAGAAAATGGAAAAGTCAAAAGGTGATGACATCATGCATGACCTCATGCATGATGCCATAAAGAATAAAATTAATTTAATTACTTATTTAGATTTTTGGGGTCTTCCATAAGACAAAATAAATAAAATAAAGGAAAAAAAAATTCATTGTCTTCTTCTTCCCTTCCAAGACGTTTTCTCTCTCCCTTAACTCTCTCTCTCTCAAACTCCATTAGAGCTCTTAAGTCAAGCTTCATAAACCTTCAATTCAACCATAAAAACCTTACTCTCCAACATTAAATCTTGTAGTTAGACCTAGATAAGGAGCTTGACAACAAAAAGAAAAAGAAAGGAAGGAGTTTTGAAGAAAAAGAAATTCTGCATAAAAAGGTTAGTAATCAAATTTGATAAATTGAGTTTGATTCTTACATTTCTAACTTATTTAGCTTGTAAATATGCTTATAATGAAAAGAAAAAATTGTGAGGGACCATTACTAAATTTTGGCCAGCATAAGGGGGAGGGTGACTTGCATGATTTGAATAGTTTGAATGGGTATATAAAACTTAGTTGAATGATTATGGTTAAGGGCATGGAATCAAGTAAATGCAAAAATTAGTGTGAATTAGGGTTTGGACATTAGGGTTTAGGGACCAAAAATGTGAAGAAGTGCTAAATGATGTCTTTGACATAGTTTAAGGAAAGAAATGGTCATTTGTGACCTAATTAAGTGTGTTAGAAGTGTTTGAATCAAAGCCACATTCGGATTGGGTATGCACCATGACCAAAAGTCAATTTTGAGGGACCAAAAATGGAATTTTACAAGTCCAATTGGTATGGGACCAATTGGGACTGAGAATAGGCACTAAATTACACAATTTTCATTTAGGAAGCATGCCCAAAAAGTGACCAAAACCTAGTGAACAAAATGACCAAACTTGAAAATCTGTAGTATGAACAGTACACATGGACAGTAATTGTGTTTGAGTCATAACTTGAGCTAGGAAGGTCTAAATGACCTGAAATTTTACCAGTGGTTAGATGAGATATAGACCTAAAACTTTTGTGAAGAACACAAACCCAAATTATGTCATTAACCAAGTCATTTGGCCACCCAAAATTGGTGACTCAAATCTGCCAGCACCAGAAAATTACCCAGAATTCTGGGTTGTGTCCAATCCGGCAGCCGTGGTTCAAATGGCCATAACATGAGCTACAAAACTCCAATTGGGGTGATTCAAAAAGGAGAATAAACTTAAGACATTAGAGAACATTTTATATGAAGAAAGTTTTGCCAAATTCTAACATTAAAGTGACCAATGGAACAGTGCAACTTAGGACTCCAAAACTGAAAATTGGCAATTTTGCCTAAAAGACCTACGTTTTGAGAAAACGACCAAAACCACCAAGTTTGGTGACCAAAATGTGGTATGTGGGTAACGTTGGAATTCCCATACCTATTAAGCCTTAGAAAGTCAATAATTTGACCTGAATAGTGTAGTGAATAATAACCCGAAACATAAAATTTCAAGAACGTCGAGTTTAGAACGTTAGAGTTAGGTAAAAGTGAAGTTAAATTTATTTTTGGATTTATGCTAAGTTATGGTACTGAAACACTGAAAAATGATGTGTTTCAGTTGAAAAGAATACCGGGAAAGAACTTGAGGAACCGAGTCAAGGCCAAGAAGCGACTCGCTTGAGGTTTGTGCACAACATTACTATGCTTTAAAATTCATTGATAAAGTGAATGAAATATGTTACATTTGCTTTGAATTGTTGAAAATTTATTTGTGACATTAGTTATGATGTTTTGACTTAAATTGTTGAAAGTTATTGTGTATATTTCAAATGACAATGTTTAGCAAATTGTTAAGATAAATTTTGAAACCACAGTGTCATGACCATATATTTGAACACTTCACTAGGACGACTAGTGGGGGTAATTAGTTTCGAATTTTGATTCTTTCTTTGGAGAAGTGTTGAGGTGTGCCAGTAGAAGAGGATGTGAATGGATATCCATATATTTGAGCTAGCTAGCCTTGTGATGTGATTTCTCTTTAGCCTCTGGCTATTGAGATTCTATTTGTTTCGAATGGCATGATCTAACTGTGGGTTTTATGAAATGTGTCTTGATACTTTGAAATGAACTTGGTTTGCATTAAAATCTCATAATTCATGTTTTGTGTTTAATGCTCATGTTTAGTCAAATTTTTGAATAAATGTGAGTTATATTTTACATAAGGATTATTTTAGTATGTTGTGCACCACTGAGTCCTAGTACTCAGCGATAGCTTTTATTGTTGTCGCAGATATAGAGACTAGAGGAGCAGCAGACTGAGCTACTGAGGATTGAGGATCTTCCTGCTTTAAAGCTATCAGGTATAATATATACCCTGATTGTAAATATTTATTTTGATGTATGTAATGCACAGACATGTATGGGCATGTGAAAATGGGTCTTGAGCAGCTTGTACAAAATCTGTATAAAATTCGTAATAAATTTTAGTTTGGATTTTCTTAATGTAAATTTTTGTATGATGTATATATAAATTATTTATCTTTAAAGAAATATGAATGTATGAAATTGATTAACTGTACCTTGAGGATTATTGAATTTTGAACTTGAGAAATTGATTGAAATGATTGTGGAGTTATTGAAATTGATTGAGTTTGATTGTGAAATTGAAGTAGTGGTTGAGAGAAATTTTTTTAGAAGTGCTTTTTAGAGGTATTTGAAGAACTGTTTTCTCAAAATAAAGACAGAACTCTGTCAAAATTTTTATAAAATTTGCGGAAAAATAAAATGGGCCAAAATTTCCAACTAGCTTTCAAACTTAATTAAATGTTTTAAATATCTATTAGAAAACGCTCACCACTTATCAAAAATAAGAAAATTGTTTTAAAATCCCTTGTAGGGTACTTAATGAGTTATCAGTAGATGAAGTGCGGTAGTTCATTAGGTATTCTACGGGATCATGTTATGCCTTACAGAGGGGTAAGGTGTGACAGGTCTCACACCAATTGGAGTGGTAGAATTAAAGTTTTGGCCCCTGAAAGAGACCTAGGTCAAGCTGTCCAGTAGTGACCCCTCACCAATTTGAATTTGACTTAGCTTCTCACCATTCAAACACATTCTAAATTACACCATTTAACCATTTTAAACGTCACCAACTACCTTAATTCAAAGATAATTTAACAAATAAAGGTAGAAAGAAAAACTTACTTGTGAGCAGAATTTTATCCCCTCTTTTCTTTAATTTCTTTCAATTCTTAACCTTCTAATCTCCCTCTTGAGGTTCCATTTGAAGTTTCTATTGTTTTTGACTAAGAATTTATGGCTTAATTTGGGTTTAGAAAGCTTGGTAATAAGCTTCCATAAAGAAAATTAGAGAGAGAATTGGGAGAGGAGAGAGGGACGACTAGGGAGGTTGAAGACAACTTTTCTTTTTTTTTTCTTTTTATAAGTATTTATCCTTAAAATTGACTTGGTCAAATTCTTAATCAAATGAAAAATTAATTTTGAGGTCATGTACGTGATGGCACCATGATATAATAATCCTATTTTCTTTTCTTTTTCTTTTCCTTTTTTTTCTCCATAATTCTTAAATTTAATTCTATATTTCAAAATTTTCATTTCTCAGATTTTATTGGACAGTTAGGTCATGAGTTACCTCTAGGGGTGAATTGACCAATTTCCCCCTCATCGGTCTGATCTGGTTTGCCAATAATACTGTATTTCTTCCAGAACCCTGATCTAATTATTTGATCTGGTTCTCTACTTTTTCCTGTGATTTTCACATTTCCCTTAGTTTTGCAATTTTTCTTAGGCATGTGGTGTCACAATGCCCCATACGAATTTAGGGTTTTGACTGATCTCACAGTCACTTCCTGGTGCGGTCACCTGTTGTTGTGACGCCCTGCTCATTTAAGCTTTTATGTTCTATTTTTCTAATCTGTATTTAACCTTTTGATAATCACTACTAATTTCTGTTCAGGGCTTTTCTAGGTGACTTAAATATGATTCTAATCCTCTTAATTGTCCAGACTGACACCGGTCACCGGAACAGTGATTTGCACAGGACTATGCATATAGGGGTGTTACAAATCTCTCCCCCTTAAAAGAAATTTTGACCTCGAAATTTTGCCCACTGTCAGTCCTTAATCATCCATATCTGTCATTTTCTCATGTCTCTCTCACATTTGCATGTAGCCTCATAATCTGAATGATGGTCTGTAGGATTTTAGCCAATAATATTTACATATCGATTGCTCACCTCATGTGTCAAGTTCGTTATGAGCTTCTATCATAAGTTAAATTTGAATTCATTTCAATTCTATATGTAAGCAAATCTGTGTGCTAATGGATCCATTTTTTCTCAAACCTCATATAATCCTATGAAGTTAGAACTCAGTTTTTTTTTTCTCTTATAATCTTCTTTCCTTTGAGTCTATGTAAGACTTTTAAATATCTACTACAATGTTTAATTTGTGTGTATAACACTAATCTTCTCTTACTATTTTCTATTTAATATTTTGATTCATGTTTCCTAATTAAATTACCATAGTGGTCGTATTAGAATTACTTATCTAGTCATTGGCCATAGATTCATAACAATTATCTTGCCAACTTTATTTCGACTCTCGATCTATGTGCCATTTTACACCATCTTGTTTGCTCTTATTTAACTCATTTCTTACTGTTCTATTTGCTTCTTTTTCCATTCCACAACTTAACTTTAATTATTTTGTTCCTCAATCTTATTTTCTTCCTTAACTTTACTGTCAAGTCATAATTTAGCACCTCTTATCATCCCTAATAAATCTGCTATACTTCAATATTACTTTGATTTGGTCCTCTAACCATTTTAGTCAACACTTTTACTAATATTCATAACATTTCTTTGTTACATTTGAGTCAATTATTCCAATTTTCATTATACCTTTCTTTCATCTATCGATATTCTATATCTTATTTTTCACTAGACTTTAGGTGAAAAAGCCATAACAATACCAAAATAATTATAACCCCATATACGAGACCGAATGACCTTGCCCTTTCAATGTTATCTTTAATTTATGACTATACCGAAATCTTTAGTCTTATAACAATTCCTGACGTATCATAGTTCGGGTTAGATAACTGAGTCTGTGACACCTCTTACCCATCTATAGTGTAGCTGAGCAAGATATGCCACACAGTGTACCAAAACACTATATTTTATCTCAATTATTTTTATCATTCCTTAATTTATTTCTTCATTATTATTAAGTGCAATTTGTGGAATTTAACTCATTTAAGTCATTTATTGAAATTTTAAATTCATTTAAGGTTCCAAAAATTTTATAGAAAATCCGGCGGAGTACCAGCTAAAAATGGATAAAACAGTTCTTCGGAACCTGTGAAAAACACTTCCAATACATTTCCAATCATTCTTAAACTCCATTTGTATCAACATAATCTCAATATTCTCAATCATTTCTCACAACTTCTTCTATTTGACATTCATTCATTTCACATGATAATCATGTTCAAATCATCAATAAATACTAAATTTTCATTTATAAACACAAATTACAAATATTTGCATTAATACTAAAATATATTACATGAGTTTCAATTTATACATGAGAAAATAAAAGTTTGATTACAAACAGTACAAACAGTATAAAATACCAAAATGGGACCTAGTGTCCTACCAATGCACTGTAGCTTGTGAGGTAACACAGACATTATGCAGAACTGTGAACAGCCTCACCTAGTCTGTGGTCTACTGGGCTCTCTGTCCAAATTTTTAGTACCTACGTGTTGCAAAAGCGACGCACTAAGCATAAAGCTTAGTCGTGCCAATAATAAAAGAAAATATAATATACAAATAAAAGTAAAAATTTCCTAATTATTGTGCCTATAAGAAATAAATAATTACTAACTTGCTGTTTAGTTGAAGGCTAATTACATTTTATGATATTAACTCTTTCTAGCATTTTATTAATCGTTTTCTTGATGATTTTGAGCTTCTTTTTATTGTTGTAATCATTCTTGTTCTTTATCTTGATATTTAATTTCCTTACTTCCTTTAATAATCAATTCAATTACATTTATACTTTTCCATGCCTATGTAACCTATACAAATTGACCAAACTGGATAAATGGGTAAACTAGCACTGGGTACCAAGTACCTCGGGCCGTCACACAATCAGTCACAATGTGTCCCCCGGTGTGCAGATAGAATGGCTAATAAGCCATAAAAGCAATAAGGCATAAAGCTAAGTATAACATCATAATCAGTATAGCCATAGACTATCATATCACAGAATCGCATGGAGCCATGCATCATACGTAGTACTGCTATTAGAACCCTATTAGCATGCCAACTTATCCAAACCAATCACACTAGGCCTACTAGGGCATATTACAAAGTTATTTCTTGAATATTTGTACTTAACATGTAAGGTTACTATTCATTTGGTCATTTAAGTCAAAATATTTACTTTTTCATATATAATAATTACATGAGTTTTAATCACATAGATTTACCACATTTTGGTTCCCAAAAGTGTTGGCATTAGCTGCTAATCATTGCTTCTAACTAATGGAGAATAAATCAAAATTTTCAATTTTGGGTGCTAGAGTTACTGTTCCATTAGGCTATTTTACAGTGAGAATTTGGCCAGGTGTTTTTCATCAAAGTTGTTCCTTATTGTGTCTAGTTACATTTCTTTTTTTGAATAACTCCATTTGGAGTTTTGTATCTCAAGTTATGGCCTAAACACCATAACTGGCCGAATTGTAATTTTTTCAGAATTTCATGGCAAAATCAATTTTGCAGTTTTTGTACACTGACTGCAGGTCAATTTTTGGACATGCTATGGTCAAAATGTGGTTTATTTTCTTCATGAAAGTTGTAGGTCTATGTCTCAGCTTTCTACTGGTAAAAATTTAGGTCAATTATACCTCTCTACACTGAGTTATGACAAAATGAATGAATACTATTCATTTAGTCATTTTCCAAGGACAGCTTGTGTGTTACCCGAATTGAAGCAATTTTTAGGTCAATTTAGGTTGGTTTTCTGGGTAGGGTTTCTTCACAAAAAATGTGTCATTATGTCCTAAGTTTAATATCCAATTGGCCTCACACCAATTGGAGTAGCCTAACTCTTCTTATGGTCACATTTAAGTACTAGACTCAAAGTCCATAAAATCCTGCATGAACACAACACTTCCAATACCTCCCATTCCACACTACTACTAACTTCAATCACATTCAATACACTTCAAATAGTCCATAATTAATCTCAGCATCATCAATTTATCAACAATTTAGCAAATCCCATATTTTCTCCTCAAAACCCTAGCTCAAATTTCAAAATTCATGCCTCACAAACCAATTGAATATACTAACCATACTTATCATCATATTCAAGCAATTTATCAAGTTTACTAGCAACAAAACTTCAATTCCTCCACTTATGGTTGCAGCCCAAATTTTTCCTCTCACTTTTATACATGATTTCTTTCAATATCTTAATCATTTGCTCATATTTAAGCTAACTTTTAAGGAATAAACAAGATTTAAAGGTTAATATGCACTAACCTTGACTTGGCTCTTTCTCCTTCTTGTCAACTTCAATTTTTCTTCAATCTTTCACTTTCAATCTTCTTACCATAAGCAAATATGAAGTTTTTGCTTTGTAAACTAGCTAATTTATGGAGATTTATTAAGGATTTAAAGCTTGAGAATTGAAAGAAAATGGAGGAAAAGTGGGAAGAGGGGTTCGGCCATCATGAAAATTAAGGAAGAAGATGGTGTTTTTAATTAATTTTGACTCATTTTTATGGTCTTCTTTATCTCCTATAAATTGGCTTGTCAAATTCTAATTGGTGGGAAGCTTTTTAATGATGTCATCCTATGTCATAAATCTAATTAAATTCTATTTTCTTTTCTTCTTTTCCTTTCATCTTTCTACTCACTTTTTTATTAAAATTTTTAGCAATATTTATTCATATTTTAGATCATAATAATTATTTACTTAACTAGACAAGTCGGTCAAAAATCATCTCTGAAGATGAAATGACCAAAATGCCCTACATTTGGCTTATTTAGCCAAAATCGTCTGTACCGACCGAAAAATTTTTCTAAGCTTTTTCTTCGCATTCTAATGCCATAGAAACCTCAATGACTCTTCTCTAGAGTCCCAAAAATTATTTCATGAATTTTCTCCCAGGTTTAGGGCTCCTAGTTGCGAGGACCGCAGCTTCCCACTAGGTTACCCATCTCTAGGACCCCGGCTCATTTAACTTGGTTGTATTTTATTTCTAAAATTTTTCCTAAATTTTTCTTTTTAATATTTGAGTTATTTATGATTCCTCACTCTAGTCTAAATATTTTTCCAGACGTTCTAGCTGTCCAGATTGACACCGATCACCGGAATAGTAAAAAGTACGGAATTGTTACAGTGAGGATGTTACAGAGTGAATGACTCTAGCTATCTTATAACTATAACCTTTCGATATTCTAACTTTAGAGTTTTAAATCCCTCCATAGGAATTTCAAATTCATTTCCGATAATAAAATTATGTCCTAGCAGAACTCTACCAAAATAGATGCCATTTGCAATTATTCTAATCTTGATGTACTATCGAGTAGTACGTAGATCTGCACAATAATCTCAATTCAGTAATGTAATTTGCAGTTTACAGTATAAACATCAAGAACATTGCATAGTTACTACGATATAACCCAATAGACCAAACTTTCCTATAAATTTTTTCCTTTTTGAATTCATTAATATCTGAAACTTATTCTGATTACAATATCCATTAACAGTTATTAGTAGTAATATCTTTGCCCTCATCTAGAGCAATTATATTACTGTAGCTTACTTTAAGGTCCGCTTGCCTTATATTAGGTAGGCTCACTAATTAGCTTTATAATGTCTTGTATGCTAGCAAATACTCTTCGCTAACAAACTCTTCAAAAACTAATGTCAATCATACTTATTATCGTAGCTTATATCCTAAAGGACTAGTCACTAATACATCAAAATTTATTCCCATGCAAAGGAATAGCAATAGAACATATAATTCTAACACTAACATATAAATAAGTAGTGCTGGGATCAAATAATAACTAATTATTTCTTCCAAAAATTAAAAAATTACCAGTAGCTACATCCGGAGTTTCTGCACTTTCTCCTTGGTGTATAGTGGATGCTATGACTGGTATGCTACTATATTCGGGTTAGATTCACTATGTTATGGTTGTGAGGAGTACCAACTCTATTTTTATCTCGGCCTTGACCAACTATCTCTGAACTTCGAAGAGTAGGTCGATGCGCTCTAGTACAATCTCTAGCGAAATGTCCAACCTTTTCATAATTGTAGTAGGCTCCAGTGGCCTTATGACAAATACCCCTGTGTAACTTGCCACATACCTCACAGACACGGATAGGGTAGGAACTTCTGATTCTTTGTCGACTAGTTTTTGATTGCTTCTGTCCTGAAGATCTGCTTCTGTCATATCCATGAGTTCAAGGTTCCTCAAATGCTTTTCTCTTTCTTACACCACTACTCAGACTCTGACCCATAGGTTTCTCCCTCTTCTCTATTTCATGTTGCCCTTGTGGGGGTTGGGTCTGTACTTGGCTTGAGCTGACAGACAATCAGCTATTTATTGAAAGGTGGCCCATTGCTAAGCCATTTGAGCGGTAATTTGTACCAGTGGAACTGGTACAGTAAGGCCTTCGACACTCTGAAGAGCTGAGGCCTCCCCTTATGCCTTAACTGTAACTAATTGTTCTACTGTTTTATCTCCCTCTTCCATTTCTATTCACAAAATCTTCTTTTCCCAAGACAACCTACACAAGGAGATTTCTCTCCATTAGTTCATATTTATGATGTAACTGTACTTTATGTATCAAACATTTGAGTAGTTGTATTTACAGATAAAATATTTTGAATTCACAGTTCGAAATTTACTTTAAAACCATTGCTCTGATACCACTAAATATGTCACACCCTGCTCCTCTATAAGGCATAATATGATCTCGTAGTACACCTAATGAATTATTGTAACACTCCTCACCCGTTTACAGTATAGCCAAGCAAGGCGTGCTACACGGCGTAACGGAGCACCTAGTATGTGATTATCTCATTTTCTGAACTCAATTTTGATTTAAGAAGTCTTTTATATAAATTCATATTACGTTGGTTCTATTTTCATACTATAATAAAATCAACTATTTCAAAAATGGTAATAAAAATCTGGCAAGGTGCCGACTGCATTTCGGACTAACTATCCTTCTAAACCTGTTAAAAATAATTCAATATGATAATCTCAACCTTCCAAATTATATTTCAGTCTCAAAATTTCATAGTTTTAAAATACAATCCATCATAATTTACATTTATCCAAACACTCTCCATAAGAGTTTAATATGTACAATTTATTACAAACCTTAAAGTTTTAGAATATACAAAATTACATAACAAAATGTCAAAATACAACTGACAGTCATTACACAAGATCCTAAGTCCTACAATGTACGTAGTATAGTGCAGATGACTCTGGACTCCTATACAGATCTGATGTCTCACCCGATCATAGGTCTACTGGGCTCCCAAGTTGTGTCTCCAATACCTACGCGTTACAAAAGCAATACGCTAAGCAATTTTGCTTAGTGGTGCCAAATATAAAGAAATATACACTAAAATAAAGTAAATGAATTGTTTATGAATTTCTGACATCGATATTCTTTACAGTTGTTGATTCTACTTTTATTTGCTAACCTTTCATTTTTGCTAATTTTGGTGGTGCTGTATGTCAATAAACTGAATTTAGCTATTTGAATTTAATAATGCTTAAATTAACTGCCCGTGTAGCCTATATACTAACCAAACTAGATAAACGGATATACTGGCACAGGGTACCTAGTACCTTGGGCCGTCACACCGTCAGTCGCAAAGTGTCTCCCGGTGTACAAACAGTATGGCTAAAAAGCCATATAGTCAATCTAGTGATAAGCCAAGTATAATAACACAATACGTATAGCCGTAGGCTATTAAAGTCACAGTGTGACATAATATGCCATAAAAACACAGTATGGCATAAAGCTATTTACAGAACAGCTATCAGAATCCTATTGGCATGCCAACCTATCCAAACTAGTTAACTAGGCAAACTAGGGCACATTATAAATTAATTGTGTAATTCTTCAATTTTTAGAGTTTACTAGTTATTATGTAATTCATAAGTCAATGCATATGTTGACCTTTTTTTTAGGTAATATAGATAAGTTGTTTCTAGCATCAACATGTCACAATTTACAATTCAATATGCTATCAATATAATACAATTAACCCTTTTTACAAGTTGGCATTCATTGCCAAATTACTTCAAGCATCATTTTATGTAATTATCAAATTTTCAGTTTTAGTGTGCTAGATTGGTCTAGCTTATTATCCTATTTCTCTTGGTTTTTAGCTCTAGTCAAAGAAGCAAAATTGTAGCTCTATGTCTTATTGATCTTTTGACACAAATTTCAGGTCATTCTGAGTTGTATAGACCAAGATATGGTCAATTTACTAAAGCTAGACAGATTGCACCTTTAGTGCAAAATTTGGTCAATTTTAGGTCACATTTAGTTCTGGAAGTTTTGGTACCCAAAATTATGTAAGCTATTTGACTTGGTTCTGGCCAATTCTGGGCTTTGGTGTCTTCATAAGAATTGTAGCTTTATGTCTAAGCTATCAATGGTAAAAATTTTAGCTCATTTGGACCTGTTTTGAGTGAGTTATGGTCATCTTAATGACTACTGTTCATATAGTCAAAAATCTGGGCCTGCACTTACCAATTCCGGATTTGGTCATTTTTAAGGTCAGTTTCTAGGCAAAATTATGGCAACATTTTTACATGAAAGTTGGTCTATTTGGTGTCTAGTTTCACCCCCCATTGGCCTCATACCAATTGGGTTCACAGTTTTGCACTTATAACCTAATTTAGGTACTGCCAACACACACAACCTGCATTTGAAAATTATACTTCCAATTTTGACAATCCTCCTCCTCCCAATACTTCAATATTTAATCATGGCACTTCCATATATATTGTACACAATTCCAGCAAAGCATTTTGGGTAGAACACTCAAGTGCTCAATACACACAATACACCACTAAAGTTCAACATTTACTTCCACTGAAATTCAACATACCTCAATACCAATATTACACATACACTTCCATGGCAACTACACATGCTGCCCACAATTTAACACCATCACATGTCATCAATAAATTACATAAACTCACATACAATTTCATAATATTATAGGCTGCCAAACATGGCAGTTTACCAAAGTATCAAAGTCCCATTTTCAAACCCTTAATTCAAGCACTAACATGCACATACTTGGACATTAACCTACTACAACTTCCATTTGAGTTAATCAACCTTAATTCTCATCCATTAGAGGTAAGAAAAACTCAAACACAACAAACTTTCATGGCTGCCGAAAATGGACAAGTTCATATCTCAATATTTTCTTCCTTTCTCTTCACCAAATTACTCACCTCAACCTAAACACAAAGTTTACTAAAGCAAGGGAGAGGATTTGGACACTTACAACTTGAGAGCTTCCCTAGAAATTCACCAAATCTTCTTTTTCTTGTTCCCAATATCTTTCCCAAGGTGAGTAAGCAAGCTTTAATGAAGGATCCAAGTGAAAATGATGGCTAAATCAAGGTTGCATGGTGGTGGAGCTCATTCGGCCATGGAGATCTTCCATGGAGGTTCACTTTGGCCAAGGTTCTAAAGGTTGAAGATGAACTTTATTTCTATCCACTAAGACCTTATTATATGTCTCTTATGATGTAGTTAGTGGAGCACTATGATTAGTTTAATGTTTAATTATTCCAAGTTTCACAAATTTCATTTTATGCTTCAAAGTTTCATTATTTATATAATGTACCACATTTTAATTTTTCATGATATTTTCAAAGTGTAATACCATTTATTTTTAATGGATATTGAGATCAAAAGGCAACTCTAAGTGTCAAATGGCCAAAATGCCCCACTTCGAGTTGTATTCTCGATTTTTCGATAACACCGATTTTTGTCTGTTTCTCTATTTTTCGTTTTTTCCTTGTACTAATTTATTAATTTTTCTTTGATATTTTTAATGTCAATTACATTTCAATAAACCTTTAATTATGTCTCAAAATTTAATTTTGAGGGTTCCCTGCGGTGCTGGGGTCGACAATTGCCTTCGCCATAACTTTCCGGTGCGGTCACCCATCGCTACGGTGCCAGCTCGTTTAACTTAGTTTCATTTTCTCTCTCTTATTTTTCTTTAATTTTTGTTGTATTTTCTTTTTATTTATTTCATCATTATATTTCTGTTCACTATCACCGAAGTGTAGTTCCAGACATCCTGACTTACCTAGACTGACATTAGGTCACCGGAGCAACATAACGTACAGAACACGTACAGGGAGGATGTTATAATTACCGTATTTCGCCTACCGATAATCTATTAAATATACTACAAGGGATTTGAAAACAATTTCTGTTCATTTTTAAGTTGGTGGGTAATTTTTATCAAGTATTAAAAACCTTTAATTGACACTAAGTCATAAAATAAATTCTTGATTAAAATCTAGTGTTGCAAATTTTTTTTCAAATTTTGACAGAGTGCCAGCTGTATTTTGAGAAAACAGTTCTTTAAACCTGAAAAGAAAACACTTCCAATATGTTTTCTCAACCACAACTCCAATACAAATCATTTTCATATCCCAATTCAACACAATCAACTCAATTCAATTTTCAAGCCATGCATGGGTTCAAAACTCAAGTGGAAATTTGAATATGATACTCATTAGGATAATAAAATTAATATTACAACAATATACAAGTAAAGAAATTCTCAAATTAAGATTACAATAATTTGATTTCATTACATACCAAAATAATATTACAAGAGTTTTTGTACAACTGCTCAAACAATTTACATACATATAATTACATGCATACATCAATCTCTAATGTACAAGGGTATACCTCTAATATACCCGAATCTAATCCCAATAAGTCTTCAAGACGTAGCTACCAAAAATCTCACTCGTCTACTCTATCTTTACTTTCAACTGCGATAGCATACAGAGCTATTGCTGAGTGGTGAACTCAGTGGTGCACAACTACAATTTAAAATAAAATATACAATACCTTGCCAAAATTTTAGCAAAAAATTTGGAAATCTTGAAATTGAATCAAAATTCCAAAAATCAAATATTCGTTGCCAATAAAATAAATCATTTGTTAAAAAGACTCTGCTCAAGAATTTCAATTTATCAAATCATAACTAAACATTTAAAATAATTCCGGTAATTTATAGAAACAAATCTTAATTTCAATAAAATCAATTATGCATAACTCCCATTTGAAATCATAATTCCTACTATTCAAAACCCATTCTTCATCTCACTAACTATGCAAGACTAATCTGTAAAGGCCATCTTCGGGGTGATTCTAACTCCCTATAGTCGGGGAGATCGAATCTGGATTCTAACTCCCTATGGTCGGGGAGGTCGAATCATCGTGCACAGTACACACCACAATAATGCAACTTCAGAAAGGGCCAATGAAAAACTTAGAGCTAACCTCTAAAAAGAGGAGAATCTAATCATGTGCACGTACCATGGTAATAAAAAAAAAGCTAACTCTATTGTCTCGTTAACAAATGAAAGAGATGGGTAAAAACTTAGTCAAGCATCTATAGTGAGATATAAAACAAAATAATGATTCTCTTTATCCTTTTTGTGAGCATAAAGCACAACACTATTCAATTCAATGTCAATTCCAATATCCAATAATTTTTATGCCCATCACAATTCAAAAAATCAATTTGTATATTTTTTTCCAAGCAAATCCCATTTCAATCACAAATTTCTGAAATTGGATTCATTCAATCCATATCAAAAATAAAATCATAACTTAATCATTTTCCCATAACTAAACTCATTTATACCAGAACACATTTCAATAATTATTGAAATAAATTCAATAATTGGTAAACATAATACATAAAGAAACTAAAATCCTTTAACCAAATAAAATATGCAAAACTTTAACAATGTAAATCTAGTTGTGCACAAACATCTCTATTGACTAATTTACTCCACTTTTTGTTTCTCATTCGAAGATTCCCTTTTTAACTGAAACACATAAATTTAAAGTGATTCAGTATCCATTTCTAATACTTAAATTCCAATAATTTCTTTGTAGACTTATCCTACTTATTACGGTTTATAATTTCAGGTCTTTCACATTTTTGTGCATAGTGGTACTATTCATGACACTATTCAAGTCAAAATATTGACTTTTCCATACTTAATAGGTTTATTAATTCTAATTGCACTCATATATTACATTTTGGGTATTGTCGCAAGGTGTTTTGCGGTCGCCTGAACGAACCCTCACCGAAGTGGAAAAGAATGAGGAGTCGCCACTTTAGTTTTGAGGGAAACTAAAGAAAACCATTTGTGAAGATAAATTGAAATAAAACCACTTCAAAATAGAGATTCTAAGTTCCGGGTCCGTAAACGGGTGGGGAAGGTGTTAGGCACCCCACCTCGTCCCTTAATTAGGGTAAGTAGATTTAACTTCGCACTCTTTATAAATTAGTTAGGAGGACTTGAATGGAAATGTTAATCCTTTTGACAAAAGGAATATTCGATTTTTCAATAATTCGGATTACCCAGATACATAAGTAAATGAGACAACCTTAGTGAGTTACTGTTGTATGTTAGTTTTGTTTGAAGGGCTATTTTATTAGAATCCAATTTTTGAAATTGGATGAGAACTCTCCTCCGATCTCTTTTAAATATTTATTTAAATTTTAGATTGAGAACCGGATAAGAACTCTCCTCCGATCTCTTTTAATATTCATTTAAATTTTAGGTTGAGAACCGGATAAGAACTCTCCTCCGATCTCTTTTAATATTTATTAAAAATTTTAAGCTTGAGAATCGGATAAGAACTAACATTTATTAAAATTTTTAAGCTTGAGAACCGGATAAGAACCCTCCTCCGATCTCTTTTAAAATATTTATTAAAATTTTTAAGCTTGAGAACCGGATAAGAACCCTCCTCTGATCTCTTTTAATATTTATTAAAATTTTTAAGCTTGAGAACCGGATAAGAACCCTCCTCCGATCTCTTTTAAAATATTTATTAAAATTTTTAAGCTTGAGAACCGGATAAGAACCCTCCTCCGATCTCTTTTAATATTTATTAAAATTTTTAAGCTTGAGAACCGGATAAGAAACCTCCTCCGATCTCTTTTAATATTTATTAAAATTTTTAAGCTTGAGAACCGGATAAGAACCCTCCTCCGATATCCTTTAAGATATTTGTTAAAATTTTTTATTGAGAATCGGATAAGAACCCTCCTCCGACCTCTTTTAATTAAATGGTAGTCGGATAAGGATTTTTTGATCTCTCTAAATTTTACCTATCGAGAGGGCCTAAGGCTAAGGGTTCTGACGTTCAAAGGTGTCAGGGGGTCTGCTCAAGACTTCTTTAACTTATTGGTACCTTAGGACTGGGCAGGGGATGCCAAACTGAATCCTCTGACCTTCCTATATGGTCGCTTCACCAGCATTTTTTTTGGTAGCCGATCTATTCCATTTAGTTATCCAGGGTTTGGTTTTACTCTGTCTTATGACGTCTTGCCCTATGACCTACTGAGTCATTCTAGTGACTCAGCTTTACCATTTTCCAGGCTTATTATTTAGACCTTTCATTATTTCAAAAGGACTCTTAAGTTGCCGTTACCCACATCTCATCCAACCACTTATGTATCGCTTGGAACTAGATGACTTACGCTCAGAAATGATAAAGATTAACAAAGGTATCAACACGGGAATAAACTAGAGCATAACCTTTCTCTGTATCTTTCTAGCGTGATATGAACTTAAAGAAAATAACATACGTAAAGAAAGAAGAATGGAAATGCGTAAAATAAGAACTAAACTTAATAAAATGGCAACATGAATACTGACCTGTAAGGAGTCGATTCTAGTGAACTAACCGAGAATCACAAAACGCAATAAGATTGCAAGTTCATAGCCGGGAGACCAAGGTTCGCCTTGGAACAAAGAGTGCTTCACTAAATGCAATCGAGTCAGAATTATACCCGAGTTTAAATGAGATTGAGCATGGGCGATGAAAGTGAAAATAAAGATAACAAGGAACTGAAAAAAAAAAAATGTGAACGCTACGGGATAATGAACGAGCTGAAAATGGAGAGTTTCAGTGTTCAAAATCTTTTAAGAAAACACTTCAGAAAACTAGTTCCAAAAGTTCTTCTTATGAAAGCAGAGTAACGATCTGAATTAAATTTCAGAGTTCTTCCGCTATAGTAACTTCCTCCTTTTTTGTCCGTCCCTTAAACAGTTTTTCATGCAGGTATTTATAGGGACCGGGTGTTCCCCTTGAAGAGTCAGGATCTACCTTGAGGGAGATGGAGGGTCAAGATTTCAAAGGACATAATCCTAAGCTCAAGAATTAAAGAGAATCAGAATAGACGGCCGAGATCCACTTCAGAATATTTGTCTTTTCCTCCTCTAATCTGACGGTCCCAAATTCTCTTGTCCGGGGCGATTCAAGGGCTAGGAGTGAAAGGCGCTGGTTTTGTCGTCTTCTTCTTTGATCCAAGGGCCTTGGGCTCGTCCTTACAAGTTGGATCAACGGTGGAGATTGGGAGGTACAGCGCTGTCATGACATATTCTGGCACCTAATGCGCGCGATTCTGGGGTGTGCGGTTGAGATTTTACCTGCAACGCTTTAACTACCTCGGCTCTGATCATGGCGACGGCGGTAGGCGCCTTATTCTTTTTGTTTTCTGCTCTCTATTCCTTTCCAATCTTTTTAACATGATCCTTCTCTGATCTTTCATACCGGTCTCCCCTCTTCCGATCTCTATTATTCCAATATTTCCCTTAATCAGGCCCGGTCCGGTCAAAGCATTAATTCCCCTCGATTCCCGAAGTGTCCGCTTCGTTTTCTGCTTAGCAATAAATGCCTGATTTTCCCCTATATATACCCCTGACAGAAGAGACTTTCCTTATTCGATTTTTCTCTCTTCCTTCTTACTTCCCTGTTCTACCGCTCGTGATAGTTCCGGCCATGATTGTGGCTGTTGATCCCTTCCCGATGGACCTCTTTATTCCCCGACTGAAAATTTACGACCCCGGTGATCGAATAATCGTGATAACCTTATCTGATGATGGTGAGAGAACTAGACCAATTAACCGATCTGGATCGCGGACCTTGATCGTGCCGATCTCGAGTCGTTCGACCGGTATAATCGGCGAACCGATTTCGGCCGAGAAGACTGCTAATGTTCCGCCAACCCTTAGCGGTTGCTCTTCCATGTTTATTCGGCTTCTCACCACATTGGTGTTCCGACAGTGACTTTCCTCCACATTGAGTGTTTCGACAGCGGCTTTCCTCCACATTGGGTGTTCCGACAGTGGCTAGGTTCCGGTCGATGACATCCTTTGGATTAGTCACAATCTGGGCTTTGACATAGGCCCTTTAGATGGGATGTTCCACCGGTCTCTAAGATCGCCCAAATGATGTATTTTATTTTCAATGTAGTCCAATCTCTAGAGATCACCGAAATGATGTAATCCAATTTTAGTGTAATCCGATCCTTAGAGATCGCCCAAATGATGTAATCCGATCTTTTGGAAATAAAGATTTTATTTTGTCGATTATCATCTTATTATTATTGCATTAATTATTTTTCGATCTTTTATGTGATTATCCGATCTGATTCTTCATTTGAATGACATTTATCCGATCCGCAACTCAAAACACCTTGATCTGCCGCTCTATAATTAACCGATCTCTTCATAGAATCTTGGGAATATTCGTGAGACGTGTCAGAACAGCTGGCGAGTCCCGCTATCCGATGCACCACCTGGAACATCGTGAGCATTAAATGCTCGGACGAGTATAAATAGGGGTGGGGGTTAGCCATTTGCTCTCTTGTGTCATTTTCAATTCCTCGCGAACAACTTCAAAATTCTCTCGTTTTCTCAAGCTCTTCCGACTCCGATCAAGCTCAGGTAAGGGTTTTGATCCTTCTTTTAGTTTAAATTCTTTATTTCCTTTGAAAATGAGCAGCGCCGAAGGTCAGAGAGCAGCAAGCCCTCCTTCCATCAAGTTCTCGTGGTCATCTGATGAAGTAGAGGTGGTCGGGCCAAGCGTGCGACCTGAACCTCCTAGAGTCTCCGTTCCAGCTCGGGAACAAGTAACATCATCAAGGCATGCGCCTTCTTCAGGGAAAGAGAATCTTCCCATGGACGAGCTGCCATCGGTCCTTTAAGAAACCGATCTACAGTCATTTAGCCAGGAGTACAACATTAAGCCTGATTCATATGAACTTATCCGGTGTCACGGCGATCTCCGGGCCGATCATTTCTTCGAAGAGAACGACATGATTATGGTATACGAAGAACAGTTGAAAGCCAGGCTGCGGTTCCCTCTTGACGACTTCTTTAAGGAAGTCTTAAAATTTTTCCAAGTGTGCATAGCTCAAGTTCACCCGAACTCATGGCGGATCTTAGTAGCCTTCTGAGGCCTCTGCCGAGCTAAGGGATTCCGTTCTACGCCTAAAGTATTCGCCGAATTGCATAGGTTAACTCATCGAAAGGACGACGAGTACTGGTTTTTCCAGGCGAAGCCACATTGCGGGCTCATCACCGATCTGCCCTCCTCCCTGAAAAGCTGGAAGAACCGCTTCTTTATTCTAAGGAGCAAAATTTCGAACGGCTTTGAGGGTTTCCCTCGTAGCTGGCTACACCAAGGCCCCTTAATTCCGAAGCATTTTGTGTTGAATAGGGAAGAGGGCGCAATGGTGATGGAGTTGAAGGAGCAGGCATCCAGAGAGAAGTTCTCTTGCTTGGATGCAGTGACCGCTGAGCTGCACCATTGGAGTATGGAATTGATCACCGGCAAAGATCGAGGGCTTCAGCTTTCTGACCTCGGCATCGGTATTTTCTACATCTCAGATCTCAGGACCTTAGCGATCTCACTGACCTCTTCTTTGTGCAGGTATGGCAAGCGGCGAAGCCTCCAAGGAGAGCCGGAAGCGAAAGAGGGAGATCTCCCGGAAGGTACGGGAGATGAAGCGGGCCGAGGAGATGCAGACACCTCGTCATGAGCCCCGGGAAATACGAGAAGGCTCGTCTCAACCTTCAGGACCGCCGATCATAGAAATGGTCCAATCTCCCCCTTGCCAGGAGGAGCCGCCTCCACCTCCTCTAGTTGCTCCGAGTGCGGAAGGGGGTCCTTCCCAACCTCCTGTAAGGTCCCTTTCCCGCGGTGCCCAAGTACTGATCCACTCGTTGGAGAAGAACCGTACGGTTCGAGAGAACCCTGGTTTTGCCAAGGTCTTAGCGTCCTCTATCTGTCTTCGAGAAGATGGGGATAGGCTGTCTCCGGATAACCTTGATGATATCTTAACCAGATCTATGAGCCTAAACGTGGAGTGTTTGGTGAACCAGCACTTGGTCCGGGAGAAGGCTCATCGCCTGGGTAAGGAAGTCGAGAGGATGAATCATGAGGTGTCTTCTCTCCGATCCCAACTTTCGTCCGCTCAGGATTATATATCTCAAATTGAGGGACGAATGAAGTTCTATGAGGACAAGCTAGCCGAGCAAACTAATGTTCTGGCCAAGCGAGATCGTGTTCTCGGGGAGGTTCAGGCGATCCGAGCTGATGAAGCTACTCAACTTGCTCACCTTGCTGAGGTGCTCAAGGCGAAAGAGGAAGAGATGGTGACTGGAGTGGCCGGCGCTTATGTAAATGCCCATAGAGAACTCCTGGCTGAGCTCAAGAAGCGTTACCCTGAGGAGGACTTCTCCTGAATGGCCAACCTCGCTCCCGAGGATGAAGGCGAGGAGAGTGAGGAGGCTGAGGGTGAGGGGGGAGACGGACAAAATGTAGATCAGGCTGGGGGTGATCCTCCAGCTGAATAACTTGTGCAAATTTTTGAAATGAAATGAAATGGATTACCTCTTTTGTTCGATGAATGGTTGTGATCGGAAAATTTCTAAATTATTTAAACACTTGATTGTCTGAGTATGTTGAAATAACTGAAAGTGATTATTAACCTAAGTGTGAGAGATCGGAAAACACAATGAGCATAAGATCGGTAGGGAACCAACGCTAAACGGGACTTGATTAAAATTAGAAATTTGGCTTGAACATTTAAGATCGGGATCATCATTAAACCGGAACGGAACCTTTGATTATTCTTAAACTTTTGTAAGGGAGATCAGCAACAAAAATGGTAACAAAGATCTAGTGTCAGTTCAATTTCGTTTGTCAACAGAGATCAGGAATATACTTGACTGGTCAGGAGATACGACAATGGGTTTGAGAGATCACTGAGTTATTTAATAGACCGGTAAGGCTTTGACTGATGTGAGGACTTAGTATTGATTCAATTCCTTGTGAGGAGAGATCGGAAATGTGGTTATCTAGCAAATAGAGATCGGAAATGTGGTTAGCTATCAAGGGGAGACTTAGTACTAGGGATCGGTTTCAAAGTTTATTAATTATGGGGATCGGCCAAAATATGGTGTCGACAGCTGCCCCTCTTTACATAATTTCTATTAAAGGGAAAAATTTTCCCGTGTAGGAATTATGTAAAGATTCAGACCCATATTTTGGACAATTAGGTGTTCGAAGTTAGGGAACTAAAGCATACCTAAGTTAGTGACCTAGAGATCGGCAACATAAGTTAAATTAAAATCAACTTGGATCAAGGAACTAGAGGTTGATAACGGGAAATGTAAATGCATGAAATTAAAATCAACTTAGATCAAGATACCAGAGGTTGATAACAGGAAATGTAAATGCAGGAAATTAAAATCAACTTAGATCAAGGAACCAGAGGTTGATAACAGGAAATGTAAATTGCAGGAAATTAAAATCAACTTAGATCAAGGAACCAGAGGTTGATAACAGAAAATGTAAATTGCAGGAAATTAAAATCAACTTAGATCAAGGAACCAGAGGTTGATAACAGGAAATGTAAATTGCAGGAAATTAAAATCAACTTAGATCAAGGAACCAGAGGTTGATAACAGGAAATGTAAATTGCACGAAATTAAAATCAACTTAGATCAAGGAACCAGAGGTTGATAACAGGAAATGTAAATTGCAGGAAATTAAAATCAACTTAGATCAAGGAACCAGAGGTTGATAACGAGAAATGTAAATTGCAGGAAATTAAAATCAACTTAGATCAAGGAACCAGAGGTTGATAACAGGAAATGTAAATTGCAGGAAATTAAAAACAACTTAGATCAAGGAACCAGAGGTTGATAACAGGAAATGTAAATTGCAGGAAATTAAAATCAACTTAGATCAAGGACCCAGAGGTTAATAACAGGAAATGTAAATTGCACTTACAAAGCAAGCCTAATCCGGACACAAGAAGTTCTTCCCCAATGAAGTGTACTTAACAGAATCCCGAAGGCCAATGATGAATGGAGGACGAGTTGTAAGACTTGACCTATGGCCTCATTTCTTCAAATGCCCCATTTCTTTTTTTTTTGACTTTCTCCAGAAAAGCGCCCTTGCGGGTTTTCACTTCGCCTTCGTCTATATGACTAGAAGCGCCCTTCCGGGTTTTCACCTCTAGTATTTTTTTTTTTTTTTTTTTGCTCGCTCTTTTCAGGACGCCCTTCCGGGTTTTCATCCTTCACTCATTTTACAGAAAGCGCCCCTTTGGGGTTTTCGCCTTCTTTCACACATTTTGCTAGTAGCGCCCTTTCGGGTTTTCACTCCTACCCCCCCTTTTCTTCCAGGTCATTTCCTGCAAATCTCATAGTAAAGTACTTGAGGTTATCAATTGTCAAATCTTAATCTTATGGCAAAAAAAATTTTAACAGATTAATAACGCATTAAATAACGAGATTGCAGAAAGATAATGTTAAAGAGTGAGTATAAAGGGAAGATAAAAAAGCATAGGGAATGAAGTATGACTTTATTATAGCTTTAATAAAAACAAAGATAGAGTTTCAAAGGAAAAGGGTACAAGGATAGATCTCACATATTCCTTGTGGCTGGCTTTGAAATCCCTTAACTGCCATTATTTCAAGTTCTCTGAAGCCTCATGTCGTGACGGTTTCTTCTCCATCCTCGGTTTCATGCCCCATTCCTTATTTCTCCATTTTGGTTCTTGGGACTCCCTTTCGAGTTTTCACCCCTAGCCCCTTTTTTTTTTTTTTTTTTTTTTTTAGGCTCGCTCTTTCAGGACGCCCTTTCGGGTTTTCATCCTTCACTCATTTTACAGAAAGCGCCCCTTTGGGGTTTTCGCCTTCTTTCACACATTTTGCTGGGAGCGCCCTTTCGGGTTTTCACTCCTACCCCATTTTTTTTTTTGGTGTTTTTTTTTTTTTAGGCATAGTATCTCTTGACGGTGTCAGCATTCACAGGTCTTGGCAATTCTTCACCATCCATGTGGGTCAAGATCAAGGCTCCTCCAGAAAATGCCTTTTTAACCACATAGGGTCCCTCGTAGGTTGGTGACCATTTGCCCCGGGGATCGTTTTGATTCGACAGCACTTTCTTCAGAATCAGGTCCCCGGGTTGGAATTCACGTGGGCGAACGCTTTTGTCAAATGCCCTAGCCATTCTCCTCTGGTATAATTGCCCATGACATGCAGCTGTTAACCTTTTCTCATCCAGCAAGTTTAACTGATCCAACCTTGACTGGATCCATTCTAACTCATCAATCCCTGATTCCTTCAGAATCCTTAGGGAAGGAATTTCAACTTCAATAGGTAATACTGCTTCCATCCCGTAAACCAGTGAGTATGGAGTTACCCCGGTTGAGGTTCTTATAGAAGTCCGGTATGCGTGAAGAGCGTAGGGAAGCATATCATGCCAATCCCTATATGTGACCGTCATTTTTCGGATTATCCTCTTGAGATTTTTGTTTGCGGCTTCCACCGCTTCATTCATCTGGGAACGGTATGGGGAGGAATTGAGATGTCGGATTTTGTATTGATCACACAATCTCTAAATCTTTGGACCATTGAGATTCTTGGCATTGTCAGTGACGATTTCATTAGGGAGACCATGCCGGCAGATGATATTGTTTCTGAGGAATTTGAGAAACGTGTTCTGTGTAATATGGGTGTATGACGTGGCTTCGACCCATTTAGAAAAATAGTCGATTTCTACCAGGATAAACCTGTGCCCATTGGATGCCTTAGGGTTGATGGGACCAATCACATCGATGCCCCACATTGCGAAGGGCCATGGTGAGACAAGGTTGAATAACTTGTGAGGTGGCACATTTATCGGATCTGCATAAATCTGACACTTATGGCACTTTCGGAAATACTCGATGCAATCCTTTTCCATTGTAGTCCAAAAATACCCACGTCGCATGATTTGCTTAGCCATCATGTGCCCATTGGCATGGGTTGCACAATTTCCCTCATGAGTCTCAAAAAGGATCTTCTTCGCCTCTTTTGCATCCACTCATCTCAACAATTCGCCGTTGGGGCTCCTCTTGTATAGGGTTTCTCCACTGGGGAAGTATTCCAATGCTAATCTCCGAATCATTCTCCTTTCGTTTTTGCTCGCCCCCGAAGGGAATCCTCTGGTTTTGCAGTAAAACAGGATGTCATGATACCAAGGTTTACCATTAGGTTCTTCTTCAATCATGAAGCAATAAGCTGGCTCATTCCTTGTCTTAATCTTTAATATCTGAGTCATCTGCCCTTCTTCGATTTGAGCCATAATAGCTAGAGTAGCTAAGGCATCAGCAAATTGATTCTTATCTCTGCTGAGATGAGTGAAAGAGATTTCTTCGAATTTCTTAATAAGCTCCAGTAAGTATTTCTGATAAGGGATCAGCTTTGGATCCTTAGTTTGCCATTCTCCCTTGACCTGATAAATAATCAGGGCTGAGTCTCCGTATACTTCCAACTTCCTGATTTTCATTTCGATGGCAGCCTGTAGACCCATCACACAAGCTTCGTATTCCGCGACATTGTTGGTGCAGTCAAATCTCAACTTGACAGCTATCGGAAAGTGTTTTCCATCCGGGGATATCACTACGGCTCCAACTCCATTGCCGGACAAATTGACAGCTCCGTCGAAATACATTTCCCATACATCGGCTGGCCCCTCTTCTTCGCAGTTTACTTCATTAATATGCTCATCAGGGAACTCAAAATCCAGAGCTTTATAATCTTGGATAGGATTTTCTGCTAGGAGGTCGGCGATCACGCTACCTTTCTCCGCCTTTCGGGTCATATAAACTATGTCATATTGGGAGAGTATGACCTACCACTTGGCTATCCTGCCTGGCACGAATGAGCTTTCGAATACATATTTGATAGGATCCATCCTGGAGATGAGCCATGTCTTTTGATTCAACATGTAGTGTTTGAGGCAATTTGCCGTCCAGGCTAACGCGCAGCAAGTTTTCTCTAGGAAAGAGTACCTCGACTCGCAATCATTGAACTTTTTGCTCAGATAATAAATAGCCCTCTCTTTTCGGCTAGTATCATCATGTTGTCCCAAAACACATCCCATCGAGTTCTGTTGGACTGCCATATACAGGATCAGAGGCCTCCCCGCCATGGGTGGAACCAATATGGGTGGGCTTGACAGATACTGCTTGATTGTCTCAAAAGCCTCTTGACAAACTGAATCCCATTGAGTGGTGTTGTTCTTTCGGAGCAGTCTAAAAATAGGCTCGGCCTTAGCAGTGAGATTGGAAATAAACCTTGATATATAGTTCAATTTTCCTGGAAATCGCGCACCTCCTTTCTCGTTCTTGGGATGGCATTTCTTGAATAGCTAGAACCTTGTCTGGATCTAACTCTATTACCTTCTCTCTCTCTATGTATCCCAACAATTTCCGACCTAGCTCGAATATGCATTTGGCAGGTGGTTCAGCCAACCGATATTTCTGAGTCTCTCAAATACTTTCCTCATCACTGAACGTGGCTCTCTTCTCCCTAGATTTGATGATCATATCATCCACGTACACCTCTACTTCTTTATGCATCATATCGTGGAATAATGTGACCATAGCGTTGATAGGTAGCACCGCATTCTTCAACCCGAAAGGCATGACCCGATAGCAAAATACTCCCATTGAGTGATAAAAGCGCTTTTCTTTGTCTTCCTCATCCATTGGGATTTGATTGTACCCAGATGCCCCATCAATGCATGAACACCTGCCCAATCCCACAGCATTGTCTATTAACACATCAATGTGGGGGAGAGGGAAATCATCCTTCAAGCTTGCTCTATTAAGATCCCTGTAATCAATGCACACCCTAACTCTCCCATCCTTCTTCATTACCGGGACAACGTTAGCTATCCATTGGGGATATTTGACTACTTCCAGGAACCCAAAGATCATATCGCTTTCTTGACTTCATCCCGAACTTTGAGCGGGTGTCGATTCATTCTTCTTAGTTTCTGCTTCACAGGGATTGTCCCCGGAATAAGGGGAATTTTGTGCGTCACTATCTGGGGGTCTAAAGCAACCATATCATCATAGCTCCAGGAAAATACGTCCAGGAATTTTCTAAGCAAACTGATCATGTCTCCCGATTCTTCACTCTCCACTATCTTAAGCTCCCTTTTTACTTCTTCAGTGCCTAAGTTTATGGTGCGTGTTTTGTCTCCACAAGGCACTAGGGAAGGTTCATCCTTTTCACCTCTTTCTTTTGTAAGATCTTCCTCAGATTCACTTGAAGTAATGGCAGTCATGGGGATTTCAAAATTAACCAGAGGAATTTCTGAGTCTATTGAATTATTAGGTGTTAATTGATGAATGGTCCTGAATGAATGAAAATTGAACATATTATAAGGATGGAATTCAAAAGGAAAGAAAGAGAGAATTGGATTTAAAATGCGCTATTAATTCATTAATATTTATGCCATAAGAAAGAGGTCCATTTATAGAGTTACACTTGCCACCATGGACAAAATGATCAAGTGTAGATAACCAAAGGTACTTTACTCGAGATTGAGTACAGGGATGTCCTCTGCTGTCCAGTTGTCTAGCTCTTGCCCCTCAGCTATTGGTGAGACTAGAGCCTCATACAAGGAATCCAGGTGGACGACATTAATGGATGGTTCATCAGGTGATTCTTCCACATCCGCCGGATTTTCAATGACCGGTTTAGTGAAGATCTCTGTGATTCTCGGGACTACCTTCCTTTTTCCCATTTTCTGGTCAAATCTTTGATCCCGAAGCATTTTCCTCATCCAGAATCGCCCATCCATAAGGGCATCTTCCTCATATCCCAAACCACAATGGCCTACCTTCTGGATAGCCAGTATGGGTTCCACGACTCCCTGTAATGTGGTGCCTAGGCCTTTGCCTTCTTCGTACCCACTCCTCGACATTATCTTGGCTACCATAGCCATAGCCCCTTCATTTCTGGTTTCTTGTAACTCAAGGGCCTGGAAGGAGATTTCCAACGACTCCTCAGCCGCTTCCACATAAGGGAGTGATTGTGGTTTGGTGACTAAAATGGCTTCTTCTCCTCTTACAGTGATGATTTTGCCGTCCATAATGTATTTTATCTTCTGGTGCAGAGTTGAGGGAACGGCGTTTGCAGAATGGATCCACGGCCTCCCCAGCAACATAGTGTAGGCCGGTTCAATATTCATCACCTGGAATGTGACGTTGAAGGTACATGCACCAATTTGGAGTGGTAAGTCAATATCTCCCAACACTTCTCTTCTAATACCGTCAAAGGCTCTTACCACCATAGCACTTCCACGTATATCAGATTGGTCAACTGGCAATCTAGCCAAGGTAGCACTGGGCAGTACATTAAGAGCTGAACCGTTATCAATAAGTACCTTGGCTACTATACAACCCTTACATTTCACTGTTACATGCAGAGCTTTAGTGTGCCTTAAACCCGTTGGGTTTATCTCGTCTTCCGAGAAAGTAACAAAACTGGATGCCTGGATTTGTCCCACTATCTTCTCAAACTGCCTCGAAGTGATATCGGGGTTTACAAAAGCCTGATCCAGGATTCTCTGCAAGGCTTATCGGTGCACTTCTGAGCTCAGGATCAGCGATAACAGTGAAATTCGGGCAGGTGTCTTTGTCAACTACTCCACCACATCGTATTCACTCTGTTTCATTATTTGGAGTAGCAGTTCTTCCTCTTCTTTATGTTTGGCAGGTTCTACTTCCTCCGTTTTCTCAACCTCCTCTTCTGTATTCTTCAGTGACTCTCTGATTTTTACTTTCCCTTTTCTCTTTTCTTTCTCTTCGTTCCCGTAACACCTCCAACTTCGAGTTATGAACTCGACCTCTTTCTCAAGCGAGGAGGATTTTGTGGCAGCGACGGGCTGAAGATTAACCTGGGGAGTAGTACTGGTGGTAGGTCCGGCATAAGTCATTTTAAAATGCTCATGAGGAGTAAAACATGGTTTTGGTGGTGCCGGAGGCAAGGCAACATAAGGAGCTGATGTACTGCTTGACGCTCCTTGAGTGAAAACTTGGAAATTATAGTTTCAAGGCACAGCGTGAGTATTGGTGACAAGGAGCTGAGGCGGAGTTCCGATAACGGTTACTGGTGGTGAGGCTACTAGGGGTGAGAAGGTGATTCTGGGTTTAGGGGTAGAAGCATTACGGCTGTATCTAGTTGTGTTCACTCCCCCTTCCGTCTTCGACCTTGTCTGGCATCTCAAAACTTTGAGGGATAGCAAGTTCTGAACCTCTTGCTTGAATCCCTCACAACCCCGTAGCTCATGATCAGCTACCCCTCCATGGTAAGGACATCCCGTATCCTTTACTGACCCTGATACCTGAGGGCAAAGGTAGCCTTCCTTCATTTCTACGGCAAAAATTTCCTCAAAGTGAGGAATCAGCTCGTCTACCTCCGGTGTCGACCTTTCTCCGTCAGGCTCTATCATATTTACACCATTGCCCGCATTATGGTTGGGCAATGGGTTTAATGTAACATTGGGGAGGGAACCATTTCCCTCAATTTTCAGCCACCCATTCTGGATTAGAGCGTGTGCTCTCCCCCTGAGTGCTCCGCAGTTGTCAGTTGAATGCCCTTGTGCCCCTCCATGATACTCACAACGGGCAGTGGCATCATACCACCTGGGATATGGAGGCTGAATTGGGTCTAGGGGAACTGGTATAATCTGGTTTATACCGACAAGGTATCAGTATATTTCACTGAGCGGGAGGGGAAGAGGTGGATCAGGGTTTCTTGGGGGTCTTGGGTTGTTTTGTGGTGGTCTTGGTTGAGCAGGAGGAGGAGGTGGTCTAGGTTGGTAATTTGTAGGTGGGGGATACTGTGGGCGCGGGTGTGGATAATTCGGGAAAAGAGGCAGAATGTTTGTGATGGTTTGGCCATGAGGGGAAGCATATGGCCGGTAGTTATTTTGGGGAAGTGGGGAGTAATTATTCTGCCGGGTGATGGAATGCACATCACCCTCCTTTTTCTTGCCAAAATTGGCAGTCTTCTTTGCAGGGTTCTCAGCCAACTCCTGCAGCCGTCCCATTCTTAAGTTGGCCTCTATTCTTTCACCTGCCTGGATGATATCGGAGAAGCTGTTGGAAGTGTTTCCAATCATCAAGTTGAAGTAAGGAGCTTTCAAAGTCTCGATGAACAGAGAGCATAGCTCATTGTCGGTCACCGGGGGGTGTACTTCTGCCACCTTTTCTCTCCATCTCTGGGCATACTCCTTGAAGCTTTCCCTGTCTTTCTGCACCAGGTTCTGGAGGTCCCTCCTTGTAGGGGCCACATCGCAATTAAATTTGTACTGTCTTAAGAAGGCATCAGCTAAATCCTTCCAGGAGCGCAGTTTGCTCCTGTCCAACTGAATGCACCACCTCAGGGCTGCCCCGGAGAGGCTCTCATGAAAGAAGTGGACTAGCAGTCTGTCATCATCTGTCAGAGCGGACATCTTGGCGATATAGGTGGCCAAGTGAATGCGAGGGTCTGAATCCCAAGTGTACTTGTCGAAATCAGGGACTTTGAACTTGGGCGGCACCACCACATCAGGAACCAATCTGAGCGATGCCACATCGACTGAACCATACATATTCAGTCCTTCGATTGCTCTCAATCTCTCTTCTAGAGCAAATAGTTTCTCGTTTTCTCTCGTCTTATTTTCTCTTCCCACTGCATGAAATGCTCCCCCAGTTGGGAGATGAGGGGTGGAGTGAACTGGAGGGATTAGAATTGAAGGGTATGGGTCGGTGTTTGAAACGGTTGGGTAATGAGAGTAAGGTAGGTCATTATTCATGGTAGCCGGATTGACAGTGATTGTCGGGTCCGGAATAGGTGACTGAAAGGTAAAAGAAGTTGAAGCTTGGTGAGGATCCATTGTTGTAGGAGGTGGAGGAGGTAGTGGTAAGTTAGGTTCTGAAGTAGGTTTATTCTGGGACATTTCCCTCATTAGTCTCATAAGTTCTGAGACCTGATCCTTCAATTCGGAAACCTGCCCTTGTAGGTTCTGTACTTGTTCCTGATCTTCCATTATCTTCTTTGTTCGAGATCTTGTTAAGTACACTCGCTTGGGTTGAACCGTGTGCTTGGTCAGACTTGCCTTGTTTGAAGCAATGTTGATTTTCTGCAAGAAGTCAAAAAAGGTTTTTAATGAATTTCAAATTTTGTAAAAAAAACTAAAAGTCCTGGTCCGGACGAAGGATACAGTGGCATTTGTGAGCCAGAATGAAATCTGCGAAAGGATGATTGCATCAACTTTATCATGGCATCGTTCGATAGTCTGACTGTGAATGACTGGATTATATGTGCATTTATGATACCTGTCCATATAACGCATTCAATTTTTTCACATAACCCTAGCGAGGGAGTTCTTACGGGAGTCATACTATTCATTCACAATTTTGCTAAACAATGGTCCAAAAATCATTTTATTAACTGAATAATTTGTACACCAGATTCTTTACATCAGCCTAGGCTCTGGGAGGTTCTTTATAATGAGATGACATTTTCTGAGATACTCATATAACCTTTCTTCTTGTTTGGCAGGGTCGAATGATTTCAGAGCATACTCGGATTCAGGTAATAGTTCTTGTTTTCCCTGTGCTATCGTTCTCTCCAGCTAGTCAACATTCTCTTTCAGCTCTTAATAAAGAGCAGCTTATCTTTCTTTCTCCTTCCTTTCCTTAGCACATTCTTTCAAGATATCATTGATGAGTAGTGCCTGTTCTTTCAATTCGAGCTTCTTCTTTTTGTTTTCTTGTTCATACTCTTCAACGAGTATTTCTTGGTATTTCATTTTTTCCTGAAGCTTACTATTTTGTATTTCTACTTCTTTTACCACAGCTTGGAGAGAGTCTTTTTCCTTTTCCCATCGTTCCTCTTGCTCTTCGAACCCTATCTTTTCGGCCCTTGCCTCTTCCTTGAGTCTTCTCACCTTTCTTTTAAGGTTTTGTTGTTGATCCTCCAACTGTTTTATTTGTTCTTGCAATTGTGAGTTCTCGGTATTTGCCTTTTGTAGTGAGTCAGCCAGACGATTATCAGCTTCTTCTAATAGGACGTTTCGGCGAGGGTCGCTGTCTTCGAATTCTGCAGTTGAGTGTTCTCGGTCCCTGTCAGCCCTCCATTCAAGATAATCGCGTGTGGCACTTGGACCTTTAGGCGACCTTTCCATCAGAGAGATGTTTTCCCAAGATCTGCGAGCCATTTTCAACCCTTCCTCATCTTTGAGCTCATGGTAGAAATGACCTTGGTGGTATTTTCCAATGTTAATTCTGGACCGTGTTGAGCCAAACTGCCTCATTACCAATGCCGGAGTGTAACTTGTGTATCCAGTCACTCCGATTAGGGATACCGACTGATTACCTCCCGTGCTGATCAAAACGGATTGGCTTTGACGCCACGATTTCCTCCAACACTAATCATGGCTATTGAAACTCAAAATCCGTTCCCGCCACTGCTGTTCATTCTTCGGACTGATTACCAACCGGGTCATCTTCTCAATGGGAGGCTGGTCAAGGTACCAAGTCAATCCTTTTGTCTCCACAGGACAAATGTGACTGATAATCCAGAGGTACAACAATTGAGAACAACACTTAATGGACCCTTTGCCCTGTTGTTTACAGTAGGTAAGGGTTAATAAGGTCTCCGCAAGAATTGCCGGTATCGGATTGACCTCCTGCTTTTTTACTGCCCAGAATACTTCCACCGTGCTGCAGGTTATGATTCCCGATGGTCCTGGGAACAAAATCAGGCCATAGATTCCCAAGGCGAGTGTCACTGAAGCTCGATCCCACTGTTTCTCTTGGATGTATTGATCTAACCACTTCTTGAGATGTGTCCAATACCAACCATGCGTGTTTCCTTTGACAGTTTCTTTTGACTTTACTTCTTCTGGGGAAGTACCCATCATATGTGCCAATCGTTTCCAAGCCTACCTATGCTCGAGATGAAGGTAGATCCGATTTTACGTCAGGTAAGGAATCTCTAGTAATGTCTGATATTCTTCCATAGTGGGAACTGTATCAATATCATTGAAAGACAATACTCCGTACTTAGGACTCCAGACCGACAGCATGGCCTTTAATGTCGGGATTTGGACCTTGACTCGCATTAGGGTTGCAATCCTCCCGTACTTCTTCTCAAATCGTGCCTCGACCTGATCGGGAAGCGACCTCCAACCATTAGATAGACCCTCAAGGCTGTTCATTCTGACCTTAATTTTATTCAGATCCAATGAAGGTAGTAAGCTAGCACGTGCCTTGGAAACATCATTTTGCGGGGGTACTGGAGTATGAGCTGATTTGGACCAAAGTTTAGCATTTTGAGCTTCTTCTGCCGACTAACTCGAGGATGCCATGATAAAAATGATGCCTATCCTTTTTACAGACTTTTGGTTTGGTGATGCCTGCGGAAAAACTCGTTAGCAGGATAAATTCAGGTAATCTTGTATTATATTATTGGCAGAGTGGTACCTACACATTTATCAAAGTAGGAAAATGTGTAGATTTTCTTAACAATATGATTTAAGATTACCCTTAAAAATAAGAACAAAATAGAATAAACAGAATAGGGTAAGAGTAAGTATGCCCCTTTTGTCCTAGGATAGGGAGACTTCTGATACCGGATGAGTGCTACCTAATTGGATAGTTCTATCTTATAAGGTAGCTTACTACGGCTTCCAGCTATCGTGATAGTTTAGCTCAGGATCTAGTTTTCTAAGAGCCACAGGTTCCCAAATTGCCCCTACTGTAAACAGTAGAGCCTCATTCTATCCCCATGATATTGTCGGAAAAATTCCACAGATATCACAGTGAATAGAACGAGTTTCAATTTGAGCAGAAGCCTTCACGGATACTAACGGGGTAGAACCCATGGGTACCGCTACATGACCCCCTCCTACTTTCCTAAAAGGGTAAGAAAGCCCGGGTAAAGGGCTGAAGTGTGTGAGGACATCGTGTGAGTGTTCAGTGTGTGAAGGGACATCTTTACCTCTTCCCAATTCAGGGGGATTTTATTTTTCCCATTTTTCTTTTTTTCTTTTTTTTTTCAAACGAAGAGCACTGTAAGGAGTAAAACAAGCAAAACAAGCGGAACAATTAGCAGGAATAAACAAAAATTAACACATAAAATATTACCGGGTGAGCCCACCTAACTCTAATTTGATTGAAAAAATAAATCTACTTTTGGACCTCTAGACCGGGGTTGAGTTGGAATACTTCCCCAGTGGAGTCGCCAAGCTGTCGCAAGGTGTTTTGCGGTCGCCTGAACGAACTCTCACCGAAGCGGAAAAGAATGAGGAGTCGCCACTTTAGTTTTGAGGGAAATTAAAGAAAACCATTTGTGAAGATAAATTGAAATAAAACCACTTCAAAACAGAGATTCTAAGTTCGGGGTCCGTAAACGGGTGGGGAAGGTGTTAGGCACCCCACCTCGTCCCTTAATTAGCGTAAGTAGATTTAACTTCGCACTCTTTATAAATTAGTTAGGAGGACTTGAATGGAAATGTTAATCCTTTTGACAAAAGGAATATTCGATTTTTCATTAATTCGGATTACCTAGATACATAAGTAAATGAGACAACCTTAGTGAGTTACTGCTGTATGTTAGTTTTGTTTGAAGGGCTATTTTATTAGAATCCAATTTTTGAAATTGGATGAGAACTCTCCTCCGATCTCTTTTAAATATTTATTTAAATTTTAGATTGAGAACTGGATAAGAACTCTCCTCCGATCTCTTTTAATATTCATTTAAATTTTAGGTTGAGAACCAGATAAGAACTCTCCTCCGATCTCTTTTAATATTTATTAAAATTTTTAAGCTTGAGAATCGGATAAGAACCCTCCTCCGATCTCTTTTAATATTTATTAAAATTTTTAAGCTTGAGAACCGGATAAGAACCCTCCTCCGATCTCTTTTAAAATATTTATTAAAATTTTTAAGCTTGAGAACTGGATAAGAACCCTCCTCCGATCTCTTTTAATATTTATTAAAATTTTTAACCTTGAGAACCAGATAAGAACCCTCCTCCAATCTCTTTTAAAATATTTATTAAAATTTTTAAGCTTGAGAACCGGAAGAGAACCCTCCTCCGATCTCTTTTAATATTTATTAAAATTTTTAAGCTTGAGAACCGGATAAGAACCCTCCTCTAATCTCTTTTAATATTTATTAAAATTTTTAAGCTTGAGATCCGGATAAGAACCCTTCTCCGATCTCCTTTAAGATATTTGTTAAAATTTTTGATTGAGAATCGGATAAGAACCCTCCTCCGACCTCTTTTAGTTAAATGGTAGTCGGATAAGGATTTTTCGATCTCTCTAAATTTTACCTATCGAGAGGGCCTAAGGCTAAGGGTTCTGACGTTCAAAGGTGTCAGGGGGTCTGCGCAAGACTTCTTTAACTTATTGGTACCTTAGGACTGGGCAGGGGATGCCAAACCGAATCCTCCGACCTTCCTATATGGTCGCTTCACCAGCATTTTTTTTTGGTAGCCGATATATTCCATTTAGTTATCCAGGGTTTGGTTTTAATCTGTCTTATGACGTCTTACCCTATGACCTACTGAGTCATTCTAGTGACTCAGCTTTACCATTTTCCAGGCTTATTATACAGACCTTTCATTATTTCAAAAGGACGCTTAAGTTGCCGTTACCCACATCTCATCCAACCACTTATGTATCACTTGGAACTAGATGAATTACGCTCAGAAATGATAAAGATTAACAAAGGTATCAACACGGGAATAAACTAGAGCATAACCTTTCTCTGTATCTTTCTAGCGTGATATGAACTTAAAGAAAATAACATACGTAAAGAAGAAGAATGGAAATGCGTAAAACAAGAACTAAACTTAATAAAATGGCAACATGAATACTGACCTGTAAGGAGTCGATTCTAGTGAACTAACCGAGAATCACAAAACGCAATAAGATTGCAAGTTGATAGCCGGGAGACCAAAGTTCGCCTTGGAACAAAGAGTGCTTCACTAAATGCAATCGAGTCAGAATTATACCCGAGTTTAAATGAGATTGAGCATCGGCGATCAAAGTGAAAATAAAGATAACAAGGAACTGAAAAAAAAAAATGTGAACGCTACGGGATAATGAACGAGCTGAAAATGGAGAGTTTCAGTGTTCAAAATCTTTTAAGAAAACACTTCAGAAAATTGGTTCCAAAAGTTCTTCTTATGAAAGCAGAGTAACGATCTGAATTAAATTTCAGAGTTCTTCCGCTGTAGTAACTTCCTCCTTTTTTGTCCGTCCCTTAAACAGTTTTTCATGTAGGTATTTATAGGGACCGGGTGTTCCCCTTGAAGGGTCAGGATCTATCTTGAGGGAGATGGAGGGTCAAGATTTCAAAGGACATAATCCTAAGCTCAAGAATTAAAGAGAATCAGAATAGACGGCCGAGATCCACTTCAGAATATTTGTCTTTTTCCTCCTCTAATCTGACGGTCCCAAATTCTCTTGTCCGAGGCAATCCAAGGGCTAGGAGTGAAAGGCGCTGGTTTTGTCGTCTTCTTCTTTGATCCAAGGGCCTTGGGCTCGTCCTTACAAGTTGGATCAACGGTGGAGATTGGGAGGTACTGTATTTGTCATGACATATTCGGCACTTTGTCGATGTCACGGGCGATTCTTGGGCGTGCGGTTGAGATTTTACCTGCAACGCTTTAACTACCTCGGCTCTGATCATGGCGACGGCGGTAGGCGCCTTATTCTTTTTGTTTTCTGCTCTCTATTCCTTTCCGATCTTCTTAACATGATCCTTCTCCAATCTTTTATACCGGTCTCCCCTCTTCGGATCTCTATTATTCCAATATTTCCCTTAATCAGGCCCGGTCCGGTCAAAGCATTAATTCCCCTCGATTCCTTAAGTGTCCGCTTTGTTTTCTGCTTAGCAATAAATGCCCGATTTTCCCCTATATATACCCCTGACAGAAGAGACTTTCCTTATTCGATTTTTCTCTCTTCCTTCTTACTTCCCAATTCTAGCTGCTCCGGCAGTAGTTCTGGCCATGATTGTGGCTGTTGATCCCTTCCCGATGGACCTCTTTATTCCCCGACTGAAAATTTACGACCCCGGTGATCGAATAATCATGATAACCTTATCTGATGATGGTGAGAGAACTGGACCAATTAACCGATCTGGATCGCGGACCTCGATCGTGCCGATCTTGAGTCGTTCGATCGGTATAATCGGCGAACCGATTTCGGCCGAGAAGACTGCTAATGTTTCGCCAACCCTTGGCGGTTGCTCTTCCAAGTTTATTCGGCTTCTCACCACATTGGGTGTTCTGACAGCGGCTTTCCTCCACATTGGGTGTTCCGACAGTGGCTTTCCTCCACATTGGGTGTTCCGACAGCGGCTTTGACATAGGCCCTTTAGATGGGATGTTCCACCGGTCTCTGAGATCGCCCAAATGATGTATTTTATTTTCAATGTAGTCCGATCTCTAGAGATCATCGAAATGATGTAATCCAATTTTAGTGTAATCCGATCCCTAGAGATCGCCCAAATGATGTAATCCGATCTTTTGGAAATAAAGATTTTATTTTATCGATTATCATCTTATTATTATTGCATTAATTATTTTCCGATCTTTTATGTGATTATCCGATCTGATTCTTCATTTGAATGACACTTATCCGATCCGTAACTCAAAACACCTTGATCTGCTGCTCTATAATTAACCGATCTCTTCTTAGAATCTTGGGAATATTCATGAGACGTGTCAGAACAGCTGGTGAGTCCAGCTATCCGATGCACCACCTGGAACATTGTGAGCATTAAATGCTCGGACGAGTATAAATAGGGGTGGGGGTTAGCCATTTGCTCTCTTGTGTCATTTTCAGTTTCTCGCGAACAACTTCAAAATTCTCTCGTTTTCTCAAGCTCTTCCGACTCCGATCAAGCTCCGGTAAGGGTTTTGATCATTCTTTTAGTTTAAATTCTTTATTTCCTTTGAAAATGAGCGGCGCCGAAGGTCAGAGAGTGACGAGCCCTCCTTCCATCCAGTTCTCGTGGTCATCTGATGAAGTAGAGGTGGTCGGGCCAAGCGCGCGACCTGAACCTCCTAGAGTCTCCGTTCCAGCTCGAGAACAAGTGACATCATCAAGGCATGCACCTTCTTCAAGGAAAGAGAATCTTCCCATGGACGAGCTGCCATTGGTCCTTCAAGAAACCGATATGCAGTCATTCAGCCAGGAGTACAACATATTAAAATATTTTTAATATGTATTAGGATCTATGTTTGCCATTTAAGAATATGAATTAACAAATTAATTCATTTAAACCCTAGTTTAAAAGAGGAGTTAGAGCACTAACCTCTTTGATGCACTATAGATGTGATTGGCACCTTTAGGAAGCACCTAGGACCCCAAGTGTTGTCCCTCTAGCTTCTTCACACCAAGATCACCAATGGGCAGCCCTCAATTTGCTTCTCAAGCCTTTGCCAACTAATTATAAATTGGGTTTTTGCCTTTAGAGAGGTAGTATGTATGTATAGAACACTAGAAACAATTTCTAGCAATTTTAATTCAAAGAAATTTGGGCAATTCTCTTTGAATTGATGAGAAAAAAAGAAGAGGAGAGGGAAAATGTTAGCTGCCGCCACCTTTGAGGAGAGGAGTGTTATGTTTTATTTTTTTTCATTCTTTTCCCTTTTATATAATTAGGTCATTAAGTCACTTAAACCCTATGCCACATGTCATTACATCATTGCATCTTGTTTTTAATTGACTCAATCATATTAAGCCAAGTGTCAAAGCTAGACTTAATCTTGACTTTGATCATCTTACATGATAAGAAGACAAATTGCAAGCTAATATGGTGCCATGTGTCACCATCTCATGGTGCCACATGTCACCATGTGAAATAACCAAATTACCTTTATGTTGTAAATTTGAGTTCTCAACCCAACATCATTATTTCTCCTTTTTTAATCAATTTATGTCAAATATAAATTAATGAATTTCCATTAATTAATTTCTCATAATTAAATTCACATTTAAACACTTTAAATATAAATTTAACTTATACTATACATCCAATAACATAGATTTGGTTTTAAGTCATGCTAAGGACTTTGCAATCTTATTACAAACCAAATCTATTTAATTAATCAATTAAACTCTTTAATTAATCAATTAAATCACATTTTACTTGGTGATTGTCTTGTGTATGTGTGTGACTCACTAGGCTCATCACTAATTGGCAATGAGATATGATATTAACTCTTAATATCATCAGAACTCTTTCTTACCATAAATGATTTCTCTAAATCATTTTAGACATCGCATAGACCATGGTTGACATCTAGCATAGTGTGCCATGGCCACCCAATCAGTAACAAGGAATACCTTAAATGAAACTTTAATCATATGTTACAATACACTAGAATCTCTCTGTTACAAAATCCCAATTCGAGCTAGTGTCATGGTTTATGTCAAACCGAATATTATGTTCTCTTTTAATTCCAGTTCTTGATTAATTAGATTTTCTTGTCAGAAGCTCTTTTCTGACTAAATCTGTCTGTCTTAGCTAGGAACTTGAAACATCAAGAACAATTAAATGAATATAGGACTTTATCCCTATTTACTTAGGGTAACAGATTTCATCTTTATTAACACCTACCTCCATATATAACTAGTAGGAGCCAACACATGCCCATATACCCATACACAGTACAAGTATGAAAGTAGTATCAAACTCAAATCACCTATATATAAGATAACTATGCTATCTCAGGTCTAAAGATTATATGCACTGCTATGATATATGATAGTGCATTGACAAGAGTAAACTCCATGTGCTTGTCATATGTGTCATTAGTTCGGCCTATTTATCATGTATAAGTGCCTATCATGTTTGTTATATGGCATGAAACTCACCATTCCATCTTATTTATATCTCATATAAAATACATTGGGAACAAACATGATTACAATCTTTCTGGATAAGTATCCTCGATTGTGAACCAATTTATGATACTTTGTACTAGAAATACTGTCACTCATATTCTTAACAAGTTAAGAATAGAATTTCTAACAAAATATCAATGGACCTATTCTATTACACATAAATACATTATGTAAATGGAAAAGTAAAATTGCCTTTTATTAATAAAATATGTACAAGATACATACTAAATGATATGCTTTAGGGCATATTACTAACAATCTCCCACTAGCACTAGAGCCATTCATTACAACATCTTAGACCCATCTTCTCAAGATATCGGTCTAACTGAGCTTGTGACATAAGCTTCATGAATGGATCAGCTAGATTTTTAGCTGATGCTATTTTCTGTATGGCTATATCACCTCGCCCAACTATTTCTCTGATAATGTGGTAGTGCCTTTCTATGTGTTTGGATTTCTAGTGAGATCGGAGTTCTTTAGCCTGTATGACTGCTCCATTATTGTCACAGTAAAGTGGAACTGCTGACTCAATGTAAGGAACTACTACAAGTTCTGTCACGAATTTCTCTATCCAAACAGATTCTTTTGCAGCATGTGATGCAGCAATTCACTTAGCCTCTGTAGTGGAATTAGCAGTCATACTCTGTTTGGAACACTTCCAACTGACTACACCTCCATTACAAATGAACACAAACCCAGAGGTAGACTTTCTATCATTGATATCTGATTGGAAATCAGAATCAGTATAACCATTCAATTGCAAGTCACGACCTCCATAAATCAAGAATAAATCCTTAGTTCTTCTCAAGTACTTAAGGATATTCTTGACAGCCATCAAGTGTTCCAAACCTAGACTGAATCGAAACCTGCTAGTCAAACTAACAGCATGTGCGATAACCAGCCTAGTATACATCATTGCATACATCAAACTTCCAATAGCCAAAGCATATGAAATCCTGGCCATTTTATCTCTTTCTTCAGGTGTCTTTGGAGACATCTCTTTAGAAAGGTAGATACCATGTCTCACTGGTAACAATCCTCTCTTGGAATCAAGCATGTTAAACCTCTTTAACACCTTTTTCCAAGTATAGACTTTGGGATAAACCAATTATTCTTTTCGCTCTATCTTTATAGATGTGAATTCCAAGAGTCTAGGTTGCCTCCCCTAAGTCTTTCATGGATAATGTATTTGACAACCACACTTTTACAGCTGTAAACATAACTATGTCATTACCTATCAATAGAATATCATCCACATATAAGACAAGGAAAATGATAGCACTATTAGTAACCTTCTTATATACACATGGTTCATCCACATTTTTTATAAAACCAAATGACTTAATGGCTTCATTAAAATAAATGTTCCAACTCCTCGAAGCTTGTTTCTGTTAGTAGTATGCCCTAGACCATATCATTTAGTATGTATCTTGTACATATTTTTATTAATAAAAGGCATTTTCACTTTTCCGTTTACATAATATATTTATGTGTAATAGAAAAGGTCCATTGATATTTTGTTAGAAATATTATTCTTAAGTTGTTAAGAATATGAGTGACAATATTTCTAGCACGAAGTATCATAAATAGGTTCACAATCGAGGATACTTCATAATAAGGACATGAATTATCCAGAAAGATTGTATTCATGTTTGTTCCCAAGTTATTTATATGAGATATAAATAAGATGGAATGGTGAGTCTCATGCCATATAACAAACATGATAGGCACTTATAAATGATAAGTAGGCTGAACCAGTGACACTTATGACAAGCACATGGAGTTTACTCTTGTCAATGTTTTGTCATAAATCATATCAGTGCATATAATCTTTAGACCTGAGATAGCATAGTTATCTTATATATAGGTAGTTTGAGTTTGATACTGCTTTCATACTTGTACTGTGTATGTGTATATGGGCATGTGTTGGCTCCTACTAGTTATATATGGAGGTAGGTGTTGATCAAGATGGAATCTGTTCCTCTAAGTAAATAGAGATAAAATCCTATGTTCATTTAATTGTTCTTGATGTTTCAAGTTCCTGGCCAGGACAGATAGATTTATTAAGAAAAGAGTTTCTGATGAGAAAATCTTTTTAATCAAGAACAGGAATTAAAAGAGAACATAATATTCATAGCAAATGAAGTTTGACATAAACCATGACTCCAGCTTGAGTTGAGATTTTGTAACAGAGAGATTCTAGTGCATGGTAACATATGATTATAGGTTCATTTAAGGTAAACCTTATTACTAATTGGGTGGCCATGGCATGCTATGCTAGGTGTTAACCATGGTCTATGAGGTTCATAAAATGATTTAGAGAAATCATTTATGGTAAGAAAGAGTTCTGATGATATTAAGAGTTGATATCATGTCTCATTGCCAATTAGTGATGAGCCTAGTAAGTCACACACATACACAAGTTATCACCTAATTAAATATGATTTAATTAATTAATTAAAGAGTTTAATTGATTAATTAAATAGGTTTGGTTTGCAATTAGTTTGCAAAGTCCCTAGAATGACTTGAAACAAAATCTAGATTATTGGATGTATAATATAAGTTAAATTTATATTTAAAGTGTGTAAATATGAATTTAATTAATGAGAAATTAATTAATAGAGATTAATTAATTAATTTATTTTTGATATAAATTAATTAGAAGAAGAAAAATAATTATTTTGGGTTGAGAACTCAAAATTAAGGCACAGGGGCATTTTGGTCATTTTGCAGTGTGACACGTGGCACCATGAGATGGTGACACATGGCATAACACATAAGCTTGCCAAATGTTTTTTTTTTTTTTAATCATGTAAGATGATTAAAATCAAGATTACATATAGGTTTGACACTTGGCACAATGTGATTGGGTCACTTAAACCTAGAGCTAATCAAAGGGTGACATGTGGCAAGGGTTTAATGTGTTAACCTAGCTATTTAAGTGTTGTTATGAGAAAATAAAACACAACCAGCAGCCACACTCCTTGGTCATGCCATTTTGCAGCCCTCCCTCTATTCTTCTTCATCTCTCATCAATTCAAAGAGATTAGCCATCAATCTCTTGAATTAAGAACACTAGAAATTTTTTCTAGTGTCTATTTACATCTCTAATCTCTTAAAAGGTAGAACTTGAATTTCTAATTAATAGAAAAGGCTTTAGAAGCTGTTTAAGGGCTGCCATAGGTGTTCTTGGTGTGGACAAGCTAGAGGGACAACATCTGGTGTCCTGAAGACGAATCTCAAAGGTGCAGACACGCTGCAGTGCATCAAGAGGTTAGTGTAATCGTTCTTGATTTAATCTAGGGTTCTAAAATTAATCTGATTAATTTTAAAATCTTAAATAGCAAATACAGATCCAAAAGCATATTAAAAGAGTTTTAATATGCTGTTTATCATTGAAATCAAATAGATAAAAATAAATCTTGCATGATACATGTGACCCTAGGTGAAAATTTTTGAATTCAATGGTATAAACTTGTGTTTTTCACGCTTCCATTCCTTCAATTGGTATCAGAGCCACTATATTTTCCATTTAGATTGTTTATTATATGATTTAATTGTGTGATTTGATCATGAGATGATTGATCCATTGCTGGTTGGATCAAGAGGTGTGGCGGCATGCTTGATGAACTCCAACATGGTGTGCATGGCTTTGGAAGATCATGGTGTGCATGGTTGTTATTAAATTCTGCAATTGTTGCATGATGAAAGGTTCATCATATGACTAATTAAAAAGTTTAATTAGGATTTTTAATCACACAATTAAATTATAATTCAAATAAAAAATTTTATAAATTGTTTGAATGTGATCCAAATATGAATTTTAAAAGTTGTTTGAATGTGATTCAAATCTGAATTTTTAAAGTTGTTTGAATCATATTTAAATCTGATTTTTTAAAATTGATTGAATAAAATTCAGATCTGATTTTTTAAAAAATGTTTGAATGTGATTCAAATCTAATTTTTTTTTAAAAATGTTTGAATGTGATTCAAATCTGAATTTTTGAAGTTATTTGAATGTGATTCAAATCTGAATTTTTAAATTTGTTTGAATGAGATTCAAATTTGAATTTTTAAATTTATTTGAATCATATTCAAATCTGGATTTTTAAGTTGAATATGAGATATTTAATTTAATTTAAGTATGTATGTTTTATTTAATTGTTAAATAGTGATATGCATGATGGATGATCATGGACTATAAAAGACCAATGTGATTGGATTTATTTCTTTTATGTTTCTTTGGGATTGTAAATTAATTAATTTATTTTAATTTATTTTGGGCATATATTATTAAGTTTGTAATGATTTTTGGATTGTAATTTCATTTATTTAAGTTCTTGTAAATTCGCCTTGGTATGCCAAGGATTACTATGTAATATTGGATTGCAAGAAGTTCAAGGAGGTCAAGAGCATTGGTGGGACCAGTGGGAGGAATTCAAGATCAAGTGTTGATTATGTACTCCTTCAGCAACTCTTGTAAAATGAATGAATGAAATGCACCTAGGAATGCCCTGATTCAATTCTTGGTGGCTCAGAATTGAATCCCTTAGAAAGTCCATGATCATACCATATTTACTGCTTATCCATGAATGCATGAGATGTATGGAAATGTATGCAATTATATGATATATGCACGCTAAATGGATAATGTGCAAAGTGAGACCTTAATAGTAATTAGAATGACCATAAAATCTTCCAAACAAATGATTAAGTTGGATATGCTATAATTAAAGTAATTATAACATAGGCCCTCCATTGGGGCAATTATTTTAAGAAATTTTAAATAGTTGCATGCAATGAATTTAAGAGATTTTCTTAAGAATAATTGTTAAGCATGAGATGTTGTAAATATGTAAATGGTTTGGTGGCCAATATTGGATGTACCTGAGGACATTAAAATTATTTACATAATTACTGGCTCAATGGGATCAACTTAACTAATGCAAGATAAGTCAATAATGGATGTACCTGAGATTTTGAGCATTAGGGGCTAGGTAAAGGATTGAACCTCACATGAGATGTGATGGGCAAGGAGTTGCTCACTTATAGTTTATTGTAATTCTAATAATGGATGTACCTGAGGATGATCAATAGAATTATAAGAATTCAATCACCCACTAGAAATCCATCCAACTAGGATTTCCGTTTCCTACTTTGGAAGTGTAGGATTCGCTAAGTTAGTAGGAGGACCAATTTGATTAAAAGGCTATAATCATTTTGGTTAATTACATGATACATTTACTAATTAATCTGGTTATTTTCTGTAGTTAATTTTCTGATAAAAATGAGTACAAAACAACCACCACCATCCAATATCCTTGCAAGCATACTTGATCACAATAGGTTGACAGGACCAAATCTATCTGATTGGCTAAGAAATTTGAAGCTTGTCCTGAACCTTGAACATATAGGATATGTTCTAGATTCAAATGTTCCTGGTCCCTTACCTCCAGAGGCCACACAAGAGGAACATGATACTTTGGACAAGTGGAAGGAGCATGATATGAGAGCTAAGTGTTACATGCTTGCTTCCATGAGTAATGAGTTACAGAAGCAACATGAGAACATGCAGAGTGCGAGTGAGATCCTCCTTCACCTACAAGAGTTGTATGGTGAGCACAGCAGGAATGCTAGGTATGAGATATCCAGGCAGCTATTCCGTATGAGGATGTCTGAAGGACAGAATGTTGGGGATCATGTCCACAAGATGATTCAGCTGATTGAGTAGTTGGAACATCTTGACTTCAACATGGATTTCCAACTATAGACGGATTTGATCCTTCAGTCCCTTCCTGAGTCTTTTGGGAATTTTATGACAAATTTCCATATGACTAAACAGGAATGCACCTTAGCTGGTTTACTCAACATGCTGGTTATTGCCCAAAAGAATATGCCAGGCAATAAAAGTAAAGAGGTAGCTTTGGTTGCATCTTCTTCTGCTGGAAAGTCCAACAAGAAGAAGGGCAATAAGAAAAAGAAACCTCAGATTCCTAGTCCTTCTAAGAAAATAGCTAAACAGAAAACAAAGACCAAAGCTGACAAAGGCAAAGGAAAGTGTTTCCATTGCCAGTTAGAAAGTGTTTCCACTGCCCAGAGTATAACAATCTAAATTAATGCAATGCCATGGTGAAAACCAACTCAAGTTCAAAATATATTTGGCACTTAAGGTTATGTTATGTTGCAGAAGATAGGATTGCAAAACTAGAGAAAATGAGGATTCTATCCTCATTGGGCTCTGAGCCTACTCCAACTTGTGAATCTTGCCTTCAGGGCAAAATGACTAGATCAACCTTTGTTGGACAAGGGCTAAGAGCTGAAAATATTTTGGAGCTAATACATAGTGATGTATGTGGTCCATTTAAAGAAATGGTTAGAGGGGGTTTTCATTATTTTATTACCTTTACTGATGATAAATCAAGGTTTGGGTATTTCTATTTGATGAAATACAAACATGAATCTTTTGAAAAGTTCAAAGAATTTAAATCTGAAGTAGAAAATCAAACAGGAAAGAGTATTAAAGCTCTTCGATCAGATCGTGGAGGTGAATATTTGAGTACTGAATTTGATGAATACTTGAGAGAGCATGGCATTGTTTCTCAGTTGACTCCTCCAGGAACGCCACAGCTGAATGGTGTATCTGAAAGGAGAAATCGCACCCTATTGGATATGGTACGTAGTATGATGAGCTATACTGATATTCCAATCTTCTTTTGGGGATTTGCATTAGAATCAGCTTTGTATATTCTGAATAGGATTCCATCAAAATCAGTTTATTCCACACCTTATGAGATATGGCATGGAAGAAAACCAAGTCTTAAGCATGTTAAGATTTGGGGTTGTCCAGCTTATATCAAAAAGATGAACACTGATAAATTGGAGACCAGATCAGAAAAAGGTCGATTTGTTGGATATCCAAAAGATAGTTTTGGATATTATTTTTATTTGCCTACTTCACAAAAGGTTGTGATAAGTAGAGATGCCACATTTCTTGAACAACAGTTTGTTCAAGAAGGAGGCAAAGGAAGACAAATAGAGTTAGAATTGGAGAATTCTGACCAACCAACAGATCAGATGGATATAGATCCATCTAGTCAACCAATACCCGTTGATGAAACATTTGCAGCTATTCCTCGTAGAACAACCAGGGTATCTCACCCACCAGTGAGATATGGTTTTCTTCATGAAGAAGAACAAGAGTTGTCTACTCATGAAGAAGTAGATCATGGAGATGATCCACTTACCTATGAAGAAGCTATATTAGATATAGACTCTTCAAAATGGATTGATGCTATGAAATCCGAGATTGATTCCATGTATAAGAATCAAGTTTGGGATCTTGTTGACCCACCTGAAGGTATTATACCTATAGGGAACAAATGGGTTTTCAAGAAGAAAATTGGTTCTGATGGAAAGGTAGAGACCTATAAGGCAAGGCTAGTAGCGAAAGGGTTTCGCCAAAGGCAAGGAATCGACTATGAGGAGACTTTCTCGCCTGTTGCTATGCTTAAATCAATTAGGACTTTATTAGCAATAGCTGCATACTATGATTATGAGATTTGGCAGATAGATGTCAAAACAGCTTTTCTCAATGGATACATTGAAGAAAACATTTTCATGGAACAACCTAGGGGATTTGAATCCCAAGATGGTTCCAAGGTATGCAAGCTAAAGCGATCCATTTATGGGTTGAAACAAGCTTCGAGGAGTTGGAACATCCGTTTTGATGAAGCCATTAAATCCTTTGGTTTTATCAAAAATGAGGATGAGCCATATGTATATAAGAAGGTTAGTGACAGTGCAATCACTTTCCTTGTCTTATATGTGGATGACATACTGTTGATGGGTAATGACACAGGTATGTTGACGACTATAAAGGTATTGTTGTCAAATACATTCTCCATGAAAGACTTAGGGGAAGCAACCTATATTCTTGGAATTCGCATCTATAAAGATAGAGCGAAAAGAATAATTGGTTTATCCCAAAGTCTATACTTGGAAAAGGTGTTAAAGAGGTTTAACATGCTTGATTCGAAGAGAGGATTGTTACCAGTGAGACATGGTATCCATCTTTCTAAAGAGATGTCTCCAAAGACACCTGAAGAAAGAGATAAGATGGCCAGGATTCCATATGCTTCAGCTATTGGAAGTTTAATGTATGCAATGTTGTGTACTAGGCCGGATATTGCATATGCTGTTAGTTTGACTAGCAGGTATCAATCCAATCCAGGTTTGGAACACTGGATAGCTGTCAAGAATATTCTTAAGTACTTGAGAAGAACTAAGGATTTATTCTTGATTTATGGAGGTGGAGACTTGCAATTGGATGGTTATACTGATTCTGATTTCCAATCAGATATCGATGATAGAAAGTCTACCTTTGGATATGTGTTCATTTGTAATGGAGATGCAGTCAGTTGGAAGAGTTCCAAACAGAGCACGACTGCAGATTCCACTACGTAGGTGAGTATATTCTTTGCATCGATGTCGCAAAGGAAGCTGTTTGGATAAAGAAGTTCGTGACAGAACTTACAGTAGTTCCTTCCATTGAGTCAGCAGTTCCACTACACTATGACAACAATGGAGCAGTCATACAGGCTAAGGAACTAAGGTCTCACCCAAAATCCAAACACATAGAAAAGTGCTACCACATTATCAGAGAAATAGTTGGGCGAAGCGATGTAGCCATGCAGAAAATAGCATCAGCTGAAAATCCAGCTGATCCATTCACTAAGCCTATGTCACAAGCTCAGTTAAACCGACATCTTGAGAAGATGGGTCTAAGGTGTTGTAATGAATGGCTCTAGCGCTAGTGGGAGATTGTTAGTAGTATGCCCTAGAGCATATCATTTAGTATGTATCTTGTACATATTTTTATTAATAAAAGGCATTTCCACTTTTCCATTTACATAATATATTTATGTGTAATAGAAAAGGTCCATTGATATTTTGTTAGAAATATTATTCTTAAGTTGTTAAGAATATGAGTGACAATATTTCTAACACGAAGTATCATAAATAGGTTCACAATCGAGGATACTTCATAAAAAGGACATGACTTATCCAGAAAGATTGTATTCATGTTTGTTCCCAAGTTATTTATATGAGATATAAATAAAATGGAATGGTGAGTCTCATGCCATATAACAAACATGATAGGCACTTATAAATGATAAGTAGGCCGAACCAGTGACACTTATGACAAGCACATGGAGTTTACTCTTGTCAATGTTTTGTCATAAATCATATCAGTGCATATAATCTTTAGACCTGAGATAGCACAGTTATCTTGTATATAGGTAGTTTGAGTTTGATACTGCTTTCATACTTGTACTATGTATGGGTATATGGGCATGTGTTGGCTCCTACTAGTTATATATGGAGGTAGGTGTTGATCAAGATGGAATCTGTTCCTCTAAGTAAATAGAGATAAAATCCTATGTTCATTTAATTGTTCTTGATGTTTCAAGTTCTGGCCAGACAGATAGATTTATTCGTAAAAGAGTTTACGATGAGAAAATCTTTTAATCAAGAACTGGAATTAAAAGAGAACATAATATTCATAGCAAATGGAGTTTGACATAAACCATGACTCACTTGAGTTGGGATTTTGTAACAGAGAGATTCTAGTGCATGGTAACATATGATTATAGGTTCATTTAAGGTAAACCTTATTACTAATTGGGTGGCCATGGCATGCTATGCTAGGTGTTAACCATGGTCTATGAGGTTCATAAAATGATTTAGAGAAATCATTTATGGTAAGAAAGAGTTCTGATGATATTAAAAGTTGATATCATGTCTCATTGCCAACTAGTGATGAGCCTAGTAAGTCACACACATACACAAGTTATCACCTAATTAAATATGATTTAATTAATTAATTAAAGAGTTTAATTGATTAATTAAATAGGTTTGGTTTGCAATTAGTTTGCAAAGTCCCTAGCATGACTTGAAACCAAATCTAGATTATTGGATGTATAATATAAGTTAAATTTATATTTAAAGTGTTTAAATATGAATTTAATTAATGAGAAATTAATTAATAGAGATTAATTAATTAATTTATATTTGATATAAATTAATTAGAAGAAGAAAAATAATTATTTTGGGTTGAGAACTAAAAATTAAGACACAGGGGCATTTTGGTCATTTTGCAGTGTGACACGTGGCACCATGAGATGGTGACACATGGCATAACACATAAGCTTGCCCAATGTTTTTTTTTAATCATGGAAGATGATTAAAATCAAGATTTCATATAGGTTTGACACTTGGCACAATGTGATTGGGTCACTTAAACCTAGAGCTAATCAAAGGGTGACATGTGGCAAGGGTTTAATGTGTTAACCTAGCTATTTAAGTGTTGTTATGAGAAAATAAAACACAACCAGCAGCCACACTCCTTGGTCACGCCATTTTGTAGCCCTCCCTCTATTCTTCTTCATCTCTCATCAATTCAAAGAGATTAGCCATCAATCTCTTGAATTAAGAACACTAGAAATTGTTTCTAGTGTCTGTTTATATCTCTAATCTCTTAAAAGGCAGAACTTGAATTTCTAATTAATAGAAAAGGCTTTAGAAGCTGTTCAAGGGCTGCCATAGGTGTTCTTGGTGAGGACAAGCTAGAGGGACAACATCTGGTGTCCTGAAGACGAATCTCAAAGGTGCAGACACGCTGCAGTGCATCAAGAGGTTAGTGTAATGGTTCTTGATTTAATCTAGGGTTATAAAATTAATCTGATTAATTTTAAAATCTTATATGGCAAATACAGATCCAAAAACATATTAAAAGAGTTTTAATATGTTGTTTATCATTGAAATCAAGTAGATAAAAATAAATCTTGCATGATGCATGTGACCCTAGGTGAAAATTTTTGAATTCAATGGTATAAACTTGTGTTTTTCATGCTTCCGTTCCTTCAGTTTCAACCTATAAATGGATCGCTTTAGCTTGCATACCTTGGGACCATCTTGGGATTCAAAACCCCTAAGTTGTTCCATGAAAATGTTTTCTTCAATGTATCCATTAAGAAAAGTTATTTTGACATCCATCTACCAAATCTCATAATCATAGTATGCAGCTATTGCTAATAGAATCCTAATTGATTGAAGTATGGCAACAGGTAAGAAAGTCTCCTCATAGTCAATTCCTTACCTTTGGCGAAACCCTTTTGCTACTAGCCTTGCTTTATAGGTCTCTACCTTCCCATCAGAATCAATTTTCTTCTTGAAAACCCTTTTATTCCCTATAGGTACAATACCTTCAAGTAGGTCAACAAGATCCCAGACTTGATTCTTATACATGGAATCAATTTTGGATTTCATAGCTTCAATCTATTTTGAAGAGTCTATATCTGATATAGCTTCTTCATAGGTAAGTGGATCATCTCCATGATCTATTTTTTCATGAGTAAAAACCTCTTGTTCATCTTCATGAAGAAAACCATAACTCATTGGTGGGTAAGATATCCTGGTTGATCTATGAGAAATTACTATAGATGTTTCATCAATAAGTGTAGGTTGACTAGATGGACCTATATCCATTTGGTCTATTGGTTAGTTAGAATTCTCCAATTCTAACTCTATTTGCCTTCCTTTGCCTCCTTCTTGAATAAACTATTGTTCAAGAAATATGGCATCGTTGCTTACCACAACCTTTTATGATATAGGTAAATAAAAATAATATCCAAAACTTTCTTTTGGATATCCAACAAATCGACCCTTTTCTGATCTGGTTTCCAATTTATTAGTGTTTAGCTTTTTGATATAAGCTGGACAACCCCAAATCTTAACATACTTAAGACTTGGTTTTCTTCCATGCCATATCTCATAAGGTGTGGATGAAACTGATTTTGATGGAATCGTATTCAGAAAATGCAAAGCTGATTCTAATACAAATCCCTAAAAAGAGATTGGCATATCAGTATAGCTCATCATACTACGTACCATATCTAATAGGGTACGATTTCTCCTTTTAGATACAACATTTAACTGTGGCATTCTTGAAGGAGTCAGCTGGGAAACAATGCCATGCTCTTTCAAATATTTATTAATTCAGTACTTAAGTATTCACCTACATGATCTGATATAAGAGTTTTAATACTTTTTTCTATTTGATTTTCTACTTCATATTTAAATTCTTTAAACTTTTCAAAGGATTCATATTTGTATTTCATCAAATACAAATACCCAAACCTTGATTTATCATTAGTAAAGGTAATAAAGTAATGAAAACCACCTCTAGCCATTTCCTTAAATGGACCACATGCATCACTATGTATTAGCTCAAAAATATTTTCAGCTCTTAGTCCTTGTCCAACAAAGGGTGATCTAGTCATTTTGCCCTGAAGGCAGGATTCACAAGTTGAAGTAGGTTCAGAACCCAATGAGGATAAAATCTCCATTTTGTCTAGTTTTGCAATTCTATCTTTTGTAACATGACCTAATCTTAAGTGCCAAAGATATTTTGAAGTTGAGTTGATTTTCATCATGGCATTGCATTCTTTTAGATTGCTTGAATTCAATTTGTGTTTATCAATATTATCCAAATAATAAAGACCATCATGCATATAACCTGAGCCAACATATTTATTTCCAAAATAAATATTACGAACATCATCTGTGAACTGAAATTCATAACAATTTCTAGTCAAACTAGATATAGAAATGATGTTCTTAAAAGCATCAGGCACATACAGAATATTATTCAAACACAAAACATGTCCACACATATAAAAAGATTTATATCCTATAGCTAAAGCTTCAATAGTTGAGCCATCACTAATCAATAGTCTAACATCTCAAGCATGCAAGCTGCTACTATTTGCTAGTTCCTGCATATCATAAGAAATGTGAGAACTGGCACCAGTATATAAAACCCAAGCTGTAGATGAACTATGAGCATCATCAACATCTAAATAACAAGATATAGACATACCTTTTGAAGGTATATCCTTCTTGTCCTTCAAAGAAGCAAGATACTCTGGGCAGTTCCTTTTCCAGTGCCCATTCTTCTGGCAGTGGAAACACTTTCCTTTGCCTCCATTAGCTTTGGTCTTTCCTTTCTATTTGGCTATCTTCTTGGAAAGTCCTAGAACTTGAGGTTTCTCTTTCTTATTACCCTTCTTCTTGTTAGACTTTCCAGTAGAAGAAGATGTAATCAAAGCTATCTCTTTTCCTTTATTGCCCGACATATTCTTTTGGGCAATAACAAACATGTTAAGTAAACCAGCCAAGGCGTATTCCTACTGAGTCATATGGAAATTTCTCACAAAATTCCCAAATGACTCAGGTGGGACTAAAGGATCAAATCCATCTGCAATTGGAAATCCATGTTAAAGTCAAGATGTTCCAGCTGCTCAATAAGCTGAATCATCTTGTGGACATGATCTCCTACATTCTGTCCCTTAGACATCCTCATGTGAAATAGCTGCCTAGATAACTTATACCTAGCATTCCTGCTATGCTCACCATATAACTCTTGCAGGTGAAGAAGGATCTCACTTGCACTCTGCATGTTCTCATGCTGCTTCTGTAACTCATTACTCATATAAGCAAGTATATAACATTTGGCTCTCATATCATGCTCTTTCCACTTGTCCAAAGTGTCATGTTCCTCTCGAATGGCCTCTGGAGGTAAGGGAAAAGGAACATTTGAGTCTAGAATATTTCCAATACGTTCTAGGTTCAGGACAAGCTTTAAATTTTTTAGCCAATCAGAAAGATTAGGCCCTGTCAACCTATTGCGATCAAGTATGCTCACAAGGATATTGGATGGTGGTGGTTGTTTTGTGCTCATTATTCTCAGAAGAATAACTGCAGAAAATAACTAGATTAATTAGTAAATGTATCAAGTAATTAACCAAAATGATTATGGTTTTTTAATCAAATTAGTCCTCCCACTAACTTGGCGAATCCTACACTTCCAAAGTAGGAAACGAAAATCCTAGTTGGATGGATTTCTAGTGGGTGATTGAATTTTTATAGTCTTATTGATCATCCTCAGGCACATCCATTATTGGAATTACAACAAACTATAAGTGAGCAACTCCTTGCCCATCACATCTCATGTGAGGTTCAATCCTTTATCTAGCCCCTAATGCTCAAAATCTCAGGCAAATCCAATATTGATTCATCTTGCATTAGTTAAGTTGATCCCATTAAGCTAGTAAACATGCAAATAACTTTAATGTCCTCAGGCACATCCATTATTGGGCATCAACTTATTTACATATTTATAACATCTCATACTTAACAATTATTCTTAAGAAAATCTCTTAAATTAAATGCACAAAATGCAAGTATTTAAAATTTGTTAAAATAATTGGCTTAATAGAGGGCTCATGATATAATTACTTTAATTATAGCATTTCCAAGTTAATTATTTGTTTGGAAGATTTAGTGGTTGGCTTAATTACTATTATGGTCTCACATTGCACATTATCCAATTAGCATGCATATATCATATACTTGCATACATTCCCATACATCTCATGCATACAAGGATAAATAATAAATATGGTATGATCATAGACTTTCTAAGGGATTTAATTCTGAGGCACCAGAATTAAATCTGGGCATTCCTAGGTGTATTTCATTCATTCATTTTACAAGAGTTGCTGAAGGAGTACATAATCAACACTTAATCTTGATTTCCTCCCACTAGTCCCACCAATGTTCTTGACCTCCTTAATCTTTTTGCAATCTAATTACATTGTAATCCTTGGCATACCAAGGTGAATTTACAAGATCATGGACTTTAAAGTCCTTAAAAAAAATAAAATTACAACCCAAATTATTACAACACTTATAATACATGCCACCAAAAATAAAATTAATTATTTTACAACCCAAAGAAAAATAAAAGAAATAAATCCAGTCACATTGATCTTTTATTGTCTATGATCATCCATCATGCATATTACCATTTATCAATTATAAAAAACATATATACTAAAATTAAATTGAATATCTCATATTCAACTAAAAAATTTAGATTTGAATCTCATTCAAACAAATTTAAAATTTTAGATTTGAATCTCATTCAAACAATTGAATCAAAATTTAATTGTGTGATTAAAATTCTTAATTAAAAAATTTAATTAAGCATGGGCTTAATGACATACAACAATTATATTTATAGCCCAATAACCATGCGCACCAAGAAGGAAGCCCAACAACCATGCGCACCATGAGGTGCACAATTATGCCGCCACCTCTAGTGTCACTGTTAGTAGTATGCCCTAGAGCATATCATTTTGTATGTATCTTGTACATATTTTATTAATAAAAGGCATTTCTACTTTTTCGTTTACATAATATATTTATGTGTAATAGAAAAGGTCCATTGATATTTTGTTAGAAATATTATTCTTAAGTTGTTAAGAATATGAGTGACAATATTTCTAGCACAAAGTATCATAAATAGGTTCACAATCGAGCATACTTCATAATAAGGACATGACTTATTGTCGACACCATATTTTGGCCGACCCCTAGAATCAATAAAAATTCTTCTTTGAACAGCTAATCACGTTTCCGATCCCTCTTTGATAGGCGGTCACATTTCCGATCTCTCCTCACAAAGGATTGAATCAATGCTAAGTCCTCATATTCATTAAAGCCTTGCCGATCTCTCAAATCATTTACCGACCTCTCAAACCCGTTGTCGAACTTCCGGACCAGTCAAGTATATTCCTGATCTCTGTTGATAAATAAAATGAACTGGCACTAGATCTTTTCCTACCAGTTTCATTGTCGACCTCCTTTCCGAAGGTTTAAGAGCTAAAGTTTTAGTTCGATTTAATGAGGATTCCGATCTTAAGTGTTCGAGTTAAATTTTCAATCAAGTTCCGTTCAGCATTTCTTCCCTACCGATCTCATGCTTAAAGTGCTTTCCGATCTCTCATACTTAGATTAATAATCACATTTAGTTTTTGTTTCTTTGTGCTCATACAATCAAATACTCAGACAAACAATGGTTTAAAATTTTCCGATCACAATCATTCATTGAACAAAGAGGCATTTCATTTCATGTCATAATCTGTACAAGTTATTCGGCTGGGGGATCACCCCCAGCCTGATCTACATTTGGATCACTCGCCGCTCTCTGACCTTCGGCACCGCTCATTTTTAAAAGAAACAAAGAACTTAAACAAGAAAGAAGATCAAAGTCCTTATCGGAATCTGATCGGCGTCGGAGAGACTGGAGAAAATGAGAGAACTTCGAAGTTGTGAGCAGGGGATTGAAAATGGAATGAGAGAACAACTGGCTGACCCTCCCACCCCTATTTATACTAGTCCGAGCATTTAATGCTCGCGAGGTTCTAGGCGCATCGATTGGTGGGACTCGACAATGTTTCGACACTTTTCTCAAATATCAGAATGTTCTGAGATCGGTTTATTAGAGATCGGCATAATAAGTTAAAAATTTTGAATAAAGGATCAGCTAAGTGTCATTCAGGTAAAGAATCAGATTGGATAATCACATTAGGGATCGGAAAATAATCAATGCAAAAATAATAAGATGATAACCAACAAAATAAAGTCTTTATTTTCAAAAGTTCGGATTACATCATTTGGGCGATCTCTAGGGATCGGATTACACTAACATTGGATCACATCATTTCTGTGATCTCTAGAGATCGGATTGTATTGAAAATAAAATACATCATGTGGGCGATCTCTATGGATCAGACTACAATTGGGCAATCTTTAGAGATCTGATTACATTTCGTGATTACATCATCCGGCGATCTCTAGAGACCGGTGGAACATCCTATCTAAAAGGCCTATGTCAAAGCCTAGTCTTGTGGTGAATCAAAAGATGTGTTCGATCAGAGACCGGCTATTGACATCGGACAGATGTACGGCTCGAGATGGGGTGATTATGACTCCCATGAAGATGAGAGACATCGCCACCGATGTTACCACTCAAACCGACCACCGCCGTAACACCCAATGTGGAGGAAAGACGCCGAACACCCAATGCGGTGAGAAGCCGAATGAACTCGGTTGAGCGACTCGAGATCGGTACAACCGAGGTCCGCAATCTGATCGGTCAAATCCAGTTCTCTCACCATCGTAAGTTAAGGTCATGCGATCACCGGATCATAAATTTTCGGTAAGTAAAGAAGTTCATCGGAAAAGATCAAAGCCACGATTATAGCGAACTTCCACCGAGCAAATGAACAGGAAAGTAAGAAAAGAAGAGAGGAAAGTCGATGAAGAAAATGTCTCCATCGATGTATATATAGGGGAAATGGGCATTTAATGTCGAGCGTAAAACGGCGGACGCTTGAGAATCGAGATGTAATTAATGCTTGGACCGAATCGGCATCGATTAAGGGATAATAGAGATCGGAGATAGGAGATCGGCATGAGAGATCGGAATAGGAGCTAGGGAGGATCGGAAGACAAAAGAATAAGACAAATAACCGCCGAATCGTGAGCCGAGGTAGTTAAAGCGTGGCGCAAGATCTCCACCGCATGCCTAAGAATCGCCCGCAATGCTGACAGGTGCCAGGGTATGTCATGACAGTCCTGTACATCCCAATCTCCACCGTTGATCTCACTTGTAAGGATGAATCCGGAACCCTTGGATCAAAAGAGAAGACGACAATACCAGCGTTTTTCACTCTTAGCCCTCGGATCGTTCCGGACAAGAGGATTCAAGACCGTCAGATTAAAAGAGGAAAAGGACAAATATTCTGGGAAACGATCTCAGCCATTCGTTTTGATTCTCTTTAATTCCTGAACATCCGATCATGTACTTCAAAATCTTGACCCTCCATCTCCCTCAAAATAAATCCTGACCCTTCATGGGGAGCACCCGATTCCTATAAATACCTGCATGAAAAACTGTTCAAGGACGGACAAAAATATAGACAAGAGGCTGCTATTATCGTGGAGGAACTCTGAAACTTCATTCAGTTTGTTACTCTGCTGTTTTGTAGTGATTAAAAAGACTTTTGAAACTAGTTTTCAGGAGTGTTTTCTTGAAAAAGATTGTGAATACTGGAACTCTACATTTCCAGTTTGTTCATTATCTGGTCATACTCTCATCATCTCTGCTTTCTTTTCCTCTGTCCAAGCTCAACTTCCTTCCACTTGGTTCTTACCTGGTTACCTTTTAGCTAAAGCGTCTCTCGGTTTCACGACAGACATCAACTCTCAGGCTGATCAATCCGCCATCTTCATCACTATTTACCACCTCATAGTTATTTCAATACATTTGGCTCCTCACAGACATCAACTCTCGGGCTGATCAATCCGCCATCTTCATCACTATTTACCACCTCACAGTTATTTCAATATATTTGGCTCCTCACAGGTAAGAGTTCATATTACTGTTTTATTAAGTATTTGCGTTTACTTTTCGCACTTTCTTTGTTCTCTTTACGTACGCGGTTTTCTCTAAGTTTATTCTAAGCAAAAAAAATCTCAAAGAACGTTACTCTCGAATTCTCTTTAGTGATCGGTCCATCATTTCATCAATTTTCGTCATTTCTGAATACGAGCTTTTAGCTCCTAGTAGCGTGTAAGTGGTCAGGCAAAATATAGGTATCTGCAACTTAAGGGCCTCTTTTAAAAGAGAAAGCTTGAATAACACGTCAGGAAAATAGCCAAACTATTAGGCTGACGTGAACGGGAATTCGGCAAGATACCATGAAGAGGAATAAAACCAAAATAAACTAGACAGAACAGATCGGACATTAATAGGTATTGGTAAAATGAACACATGGAAGGTCGGTAAATCAAGTCTAGTTTTCCCTATCTAGTCAAAAGGTATCGAGAAGCCTTATCCCCAGCATCTTAGAACGCCAGAATCCTTAGCTTTAGGTTCTTATGTCATGTAGTTGAAATTAAAAATCCGGGAGATCAGAGAAATCCCTTCCGTGCTCTGTTAACTGAAAGAGATCGGAAGAGAGTTCTTGTCGATCTCAATCCAAAATTTTAATATACGTTATAAGAGATCGGAGGAGAGTTCTTATCCGGTCTCCCTTCAAAATTTTAATAAACATTAAATAGGGATCGGAGGAGAGTTCTTATCCGGTCTCAACTCAAAACATTAATAAATAACTCTAAAGGAGATCGGAGGAGGGTTCTTATCCGGTCTCCCCTCAAAATTTTAATAAATAACTTAAAAGAGATCGGAGGAGGGTTCTTATCCGGTCTCCCCCCAAAATTTTAATAAATAACTCTAAAGGAGATCGGAGGAGGGTTCTTATTCGGTCTCCCCTCAAAATTTTAATAAACAACTTAAAAGAGATCGGAGGAGGGTTCTTATCCGATTCTCACACCCGTTCACTAAGGTTGTCTCATTTACTTATGTATCTGGGTGATCCAAATTTAGTGAAAAATCAAATATTCCTTCTACCAAATGGATTAACATTGCCGTCTAAGCCTCCCTAACTAATTTATAAAGGACGCAGAATTAAATCTACTTACCCTTATTAAGGGACGAGGTGGGGTGCCTAACACCTTCCCCACCCGTTTACGGACCCCGAACTTAGAATCTCTGTTTTGAAGTGGTTTCATTTTTAATTTAACTTCTCAAATGGTTTTCTTTAGTTTCCCTCAAAACTAAGGTGGCGACTCCTCACTCTTTCCCACTTCGGTGAGCGATCGTCTAGGCGACCGCAAAATCCATTGCGACAGCTTGGCGACTCCACTGGGGATGTATCCCAAGTCTAGTGGTCCAAAAGTAGATTTAATTTTGTCCGATCAAATTTTGCCTGATCAAATTATAGTTAGATAGGCTCATTCGGCGATGTTGTATGCGTTAATTATTATTGCTACTAACTATTTTGTTTGTTTTACCTGTCTTATCCTCACAGTGCTCTTCGTTTCAAAAAAGGGGAAAAATGAAAAAATAAAATCCCCCGAATTGGGAAGAGGTAAAGGTGTCCCTTCACACACTGAACACTTACACAATGTCCTCACACACTATGGTCCTAACCCGGGCTTTCTTACCCTTTTAGGAAAGTATGAGGGGGTCATGTAGCGGTACCCGTGGGTTTTACCCCGTTAGTATCCGTGAAGGCTTCTGCTCAAATTGAAACTCGTTCTATTTACCGTGATATCCGTGGAATTTTCCCGATAATATCATGGGGATAGAATGGGGCTCTACTGTTTACAGTAGGGGCAATTTGGGAACCTGTGGCTATTAGAAAATTAGATCCTGAGCTTAACTATCACGATAGCTGAAAGCCGTAGTAAGCTACCTTATAAGATAGAACTATCCCAAATAGGTAGCGCTTATCCGATATCAGGAGTCTCCCTATTATAGGACAAAAAGGGACATGTTTACTCTTACCTTGTTCTGCTTTGATTTCCTTTTGTTCATTTTATAAGGGTAATCTTGAATACTACTGAAACACCTACACATTTTCCTACTTTGATAAATGTGTATGTGTCACCTTGTCAACAGTATGATTCAAAATTACCCCAATTTATCTTGCTAACGAATTTTTCCCACAGGCATCACCAAAATAAGGTCTGTAAAAGGATAAGCATCATTTTTAACATGGCATCCTCGAGTCAGTCGGCAGAGGAAGTTTTTTAGACCAGAACAGAATGCTAAACCATTGTTGAACCTATGAGGCGGTTCGGGCCATGGTTTAGCAAAATTGTGAATGAATAGTATGACTCCCGTAGGAACCCCCTCGCTAGGGTTATGCAAAAAATTGAATGCGCCATATGGACAAGTACCATAAATGCGCATTCAATCCAGTCATTCACCGTCGGACTATCGAACGATGCCATGATAAAAGGGATGCAATTATCCCTCTGCAGATTTCGTCTTGGCTCTCAGATGCCATCGTATCCTTTGTCCACACCAGGACCCTTTTAATTTTTAATTCAAAATTCATTGAAAATTTTCCTTTTACTCCCTAAAAATCAAACATTACTTCAAACAAGGCAAGTCTGACCAAGCACGCGATTCAACCCCAGCGAGTGTACTTAATAAGATCTCGAACAAGAAAACTAATGGAAGATCAGGAACAAGTACAGAACCTACAGGGGCAAGTTTCTGAACTAAAAGACCGTGTTTCGTAACTTATGAAGCTGATGAGGGAGATGTCCCAAAATAAGCCAGCTTCAGACCTTAACCTACTATTACCTCCTCCACCACCTCCAACAAATGATCCTCACCAAGCTTCAACTTCTTTTACCTTTCAATCCCCCATCCCGGACCCGACAGTCACTGTCAATCCGGTCGTCATGACTAATGAACTTCCTTTCTCTTATTATCCAGCTATCCCGAATGCTGAACCATCCCTTTCGGTCCCAAGCCCTCCAATTCATTCTGCCCCTCATTTCCCAGTTGGGGGAGCACCTCACACAACAGGAGGAGAAAGTAAGATGAGAGAAAATGAGAAGTTGTCCGCTCTGGAAGAGAGATTGAGAGCTATAGAGGGCCTGAATATGTATGGCTCAGTTGACGTGGCATCACTAAGATTGGTTCCCGATGTGGTGGTGCCGCCCAAATTCAAGGTCCCCGATTTTGACAAGTATACTGGGAATTCGGACCCTCGAATTCATTTGGCCACCTATATTGCCAAGATGTCCTCTATGACAGATGATGATAGACTGTTAATCCACTTCTTTCATGAGAGCCTCTCTGGAGCAGCTCTGAGGTTGTGTGTTCAATTAGACAGGAGCAGACTGCGCTCCTGGAAGGATTTAGCCGAGGCCTTTTTAAAGCAGTACAAATTTAACTGCGATGTGGCCCCCACAAGAAGGGACCTCCAGAACCTGGTACAGAGAGACAGGGAAGGCTTCAAAGAATATGCCCAAAGATGGAGAGAGAAAGCAGTGGAAATATACCCTCCAGTTATTGACAATGAGCTTTGCTCTCTCTTCATTGAGACCTTGAAAGCTCCTTATTTCTATTTGATGATCGGGAACACCTCCAACAACTTTGCTAACATTATACGATCGGGAGAGAATTGAGGCAAATTTGAGACTAGGGAGGTTACAGGAAGTGGTAAGAGAAAATTCGGTGAAAAGTACGATAAATTCGAGAAGAAAATGGAAGGAGGTGCACAATGTGATGTAACAAGCCTATCAACCATGCCCCCCCACAAAACACCTACCGTTCTCGATTTTCTTCCCAAAACCTAATGGTAGCCAATTTTCCACCAAAATTTCTTCTTATCCCAACCACAATAGGTCCCATAACCAATTGCTTACACTTCACGTCTGTCGACTCAAACAAATTAGTTCATCTAAATCACCCACTTCCCAATCCCTACACACCACTGCCTATGCCCTTAAGCGAGATTTAATGTTACCTATTGAGCATAAACCAGATAGTCCCCATACCACTCGACCTTTACAATCCCTATATCCAATGAGGTGTGATCCAAATGCTCATTGTGAATACTATAGGGGGCAATTGGTCACTCAACATACAATTGTGGAGCTTTCAAAGGTAAGGTACAGTCCCTTATCAGAAATGGGTGGTTGGAGATGGAAAGTGAAAGTGCAATTCCTAATGTTGAATTTATTCAATTGCCTAACCACGAACCGTAAAAGAGGCAATGTGCACATAATAGAATGCATAGGAGATGCGTTGGAACCGTAAATGCTGATTGTGCAAATAAAAAGAAATCAAGAGCTTGATACTTGGGGGCAAAGGATATCCTTATACTTTTCTCTGAGTAATGAATATTTGGTTACCTACACTTGACCACTTTGTCCATGGTGTTAAGTGGATTGTGAATGGACCTTCTCTCATGATTAAGTATTAGTAAGTTAATCGCGCATTTTTCCAAACTTTCATATCCGATTACTTCTTTTGTTTAGCCTTTTCTTTGCCTAATAAAACCACTTAATTCTCCTCTTGTAACCGCCCCATTTCCAACCAATACATAATGATTCAATCAACTATGATATTCATGAAGTTAACTTTGAAGGACCAATAATTGCCCTGAATACTAGTGATTCTGATGAAGGGAAACTATGCCACGCAAGCTAACGAACACGATGGCTAAGAAAATCAGACGAGTATGTTTGAAAATGTCACAAGTCTGTACATATGTTGGTCGGAAAACGCCCCATGATCGATTGCAATGCGGGCATCGATGTCATCGGAAGCCTCCGGGGTGATTCATCTTAATTCATCACCTTATCGGCCCCAAATGAACAACGCCATGGAAACTGTAAACAAGAATCTCAAATGAATGATCGAAAAGATGATTGATTAAAGCAACTCCATATTCGTTAGTATATGGCATGGAAGCAGTTTTGCCAATAAAGATGGAAATTCCTTCTCTGTGAATCTTAATGGAGAACAGAGCTAGATGAAATCGAATAGGTCAAAACAAGATTCGAAATCTACCATGGACGGTTATACCAAAGAAGAAAGGCCAGGGTGCTTGAATAAGAATGAACAATCTCGGGAGCTCCAACCAAGAGATCTTATATCGAAGGAAAATACTACAAAATGTGGGACTTGAAAAAAAAAAAGGGTGAAAATTTATAAGGGCGCTCCTAGTAAAATGAGGGAAAGAGGGTGAAAACCCGAGAGGGCATCTTCTGCAAAATGAGTGAAGGATGAAAACTCAAGAGAGCATCCTGAAAAAGTGAGTTATCGGGATTGAAAACCTCAAAGGATGCGCCTAGCAACATGAAGCCTTATTGAGAATGTGAAACGGAGTCAAAAGGTAGCAAGGGACCATGGCACAAGGATTCTTCTCAGACTATTAGTATTTGGGGCAATAAAGGGTCTAGAAAAGTTAATAAAGGAATTCGTGAGATTTCTCTTTCTTCCAAATTCATATCCTTATTCTTTGTTATTAAAAACCATATTTTTCTCATATTCCATCAGCCCATTTACCTTGGAACATGCGCTGTTAACTTGTTAATGCTTTATTATGAGTTAAGAATTTAAACACAGGTAACTTTATATACATTGCATTGAGAATTATAGGGAATGACTAAGCAGTGAACACACAACCTATTGATATGGGAAGTTGGGACTTGAACAAAAAAAAGAAGAAGAAGAAGAAGAAGAAGAAGAAGAAAATGTAGGAATGAAAACCCGAAAGGGCGCTCCTAGTAAAATGTGTGAAAGAGGGTGAAAACCCGAGAGGGCGCCTTCTGTAAAATGAGTGAAGGATGAAACCCAAAGGGCATCCCAAAAGTGAGCTATCAAAAAAAAAAAAAAAAAAAAAAACTAGGGGTGAAAACCCGAAAGGGCGCTAGAAGACAAAATGGAAAAAGGAAAGTCAAAAACCCCAAGGGCGCTTTTTTAGGAAATTCAAGAACAGAAAAGGGGCATCCGAAGAAATGAGGTCGTAGGCCAAGTCTTGTAACTCGTCCTCCATTAATCATCGGTTTTCGGGATCCTGTTAAGTACACTTCGTCAAGGAAAGAACTTCATGTGTCAGGGTTAGACTTGCCTTGTAAGTTGATTTTGATTTCCTGCGATTTTAATTTCCAGCAATTTAAATTTCCACCATCAACCTCTGGTTCCTTGATCTAAGTTGATTTTAATTTCCAGCAATTTAAATTTCCTGTTATCAACCTCTGGTTCCTTGATCTAAGTTGATATTAATTTCCAAAGAATTTAAATTTCCACCATCAACCTCTGGTTCCTTGATCTAAGTTGATTTTAATTTCCAAAGAATTTAAATTTCCACCATCAACCTCTGGTTCCTTGATCTAAGTTGATTTTAATTTCCAGCAATTTAAATTTCCACCATCAACCTCTGGTTCCTTGATCTAAGTTGATTTTAATTTCCAGCAATTTAAATTTCCACCATCAACCTCTGGTTCCTTGATCTAAGTTGATTTTAATTTCCAGCAATTTAAATTTCCTGTTATCAACCTCTGGTTCCTTGATCTAAGTTGATTTTAATTTCCAGCAATTTAAATTTCCTGTTATCAACCTCTGGTTCCTTGATCTAAGTTGATTTTAATTTCCAGCAATTAAATTTCCACCATCAACCTCTGGTTCCTTGATCTAAGTTGATTTTAATTTCCAGCAATTTAAATTTCCACCATCAACCTCTGGTTCCTTGATCTAAGTTGATTTTAATTTCCAACAATTTAAATTTCCTGTTATCAACCTCTGGTTCCTTGATCTAAGTTGATTTTAATTTCCTGCAATTTAAATTTCCACCATCAACCTCTGGTTCCTTGATCTAAGTTGATTTTAATTTCTTGCAATTTACATTTCCACCATCAACCTCTGGTTCCTTGATCTAAGTTGATTTTAATTTCCTGCAATTTAAATTTCCACCATCAACCTCTGGTTCCTTGATCTAAGTTGATTTTAATTTCTTGCAATTTACATTTCCACCATCAACCTCTGGTTCCTTGATCTAAGTTGATTTTAATTTCTTGCAATTTACATTTCCACCATCAACCTCTGGTTCCTTGATCTAAGTTGATTTTAATTTCTTGCAATTTACATTTCCACCATCAACCTCTGGTTCCTTGATCTAAGTTGATTTTAATTTCATGCAATATACATTTCCTGTCATCAACCTCTGGTTCCTTGATCTAAGTTGATTTTAATTTCCAGCAATTTAAATTTCCTGTTATCAACCTCTGGTTCCTTGATCTAAGTTGATTTTAATTTCATGCAATTTACATTTCCTGTTATCAACCTCTGGTTCCTTGATCTAAGTTGATTTTAATTTCCAGCAATTTAAATTTCCTGTTATCAACCTCTAGTTCCTTGATCTAAGTTGATTTTAATTTCCTGCAATTTAAATTTCTGTTATCAACCTCTGGTTCCTTGATCTAAGTTGATTTTAATTTTATGCAATTTACATTTTATGCCATCAACCTCTGGTTCCTTGATCTAAGTTGATTTTAATTTCCTGCAATTTAAATTTCCACCATCAACCTCTGGTTTCTTGATCTAAGTTGATTTTAATTTCTTGCAATTTACATTTCCACCATCAACCTCTGGTTCCTTGATCTAAGTTGATTTTAATTTTCTGCAATTTAAATTTCCACCATCAACCTCTGGTTCCTTGATCTAAGTTGATTTTAATTTCTTGCAATTTACATTTCCACCATCAACCTCTGGTTCCTTGATCTAAGTTGATTTTAATTTCTTGCAATTTACATTTCCACCATGAACCTCTGGTTCCTTGATCTAAGTTGATTTTAATTTCATGCAATTTACATTTCTGCTATCAACCTCTGGTTCCTTGATCTAAGTTGATTTTAATTTCATGCAATTTACATTTCCTGTCATCAACCTCTGGTTCCTTGATCTAAGTTGATTTTAATTTCCAGCAATTTAAATTTCCTGTTATCAACCTCTGGTTCCTTGATCTAAGTTGATTTTAATTTCATGCAATTTACATTTCCTGTTATCAACCTCTGGTTCCTTGATCTAAGTTGATTTTAATTTCCAGCAATTTAAATTTCCTGTTATCAACCTCTGGTTCCTTGATCTAAGTTGATTTTAATTTCCTGCAATTTAAATTTCTGTTATCAACCTCTGGTTCCTTGATCTAAGTTGATTTTAATTTTATGCAATTTACATTTTATGCCATCAACCTCTGGTTCCTTGATCTAAGTTGATTTTAATTTCTTGCGATTTACATTTCCACCATCAACCTCTGGTTCCTTGATCTAAGTTGATTTTAATTTCCTGCAATTTAAATTTCTGCTATCAACCTCTGGTTCCTCGATCTAAGTTGATTTTAAATTCTTGCAATTTTATTTTTCCGCAATTTAATTTTCCTGCTATCAACCTCTGGTTTCTTGATCCAAGTTGATTTTAATTTTCTAAGTATTCTAACTTCCGTTGCCAATTTCTAGGTCGTTAACTTAGGTACACCTAATCGTCCAAAATATGAGTCTGAATCTTTACATAATTCCTATACGGAAAATTTTCCTTTAATAGAAATTATGTAAAGAGGGGCAGCTGTCGACACCATATTTTGGCCGACCCCTAGAATCAATAAAAATTCTTCTTTGAACAGCTAATCACGTTTCCGATCCCTCTTTGATAGGCGGTCACATTTCCGATCTCTCCTCACAAAGGATTGAATCAATGCTAAGTCCTCATATTCATTAAAGCCTTGCCGATCTCTCAAATCATTTACCGACCTCTCAAACCCGTTGTCGAACTTCCGGACCAGTCAAGTATATTCCTGATCTCTGTTGATAAATAAAATGAGCTGGCACTAGATCTTTTCCTACCAGTTTCATTGTCGACCTCCTTTCCGAAGGTTTAAGAGCTAAAGTTTTAGTTCGATTTAATGAGGATTCCGATCTTAAGTGTTCGAGTTAAATTTTCAATCAAGTTCCGTTCAGCATTTCTTCCCTACCGATCTCATGCTTAAAGTGCTTTCCGATCTCTCATACTTAGATTAATAATCACATTTAGTTTTTGTTTTGCTGTGCTCATACAATCAAATACTCAGACAAACAATGGTTTAAAATTTTCCTATCACAATCATTCATTGAACAAAGAGGCATTTCATTTCATGTCATAATCTGTACAAGTTATTCGGCTGGGGGATCACCCCCAGCCTGATCTACATTTGGATCACTCGCCGCTCTCTGACCTTCGGCACCGCTCATTTTTAAAAGAAACAAAGAACTTAAACAAGAAAGAAGATCAAAGTCCTTACCGGAATCTGATCGGCGTCGGAGAGACTGGAGAAAATGAGAGAACTTCGAAGTTGTGAGCAGGGGATTGAAAATGGAATGAGAGAACAACTGGCTGACCCTCCCACCCCTATTTATACTAGTCCGAGCATTTAATGCTCGCGAGGTTCTAGGCAGCGCATCGATTGGTGGGACTCGACAGCTGTTCTGACACTTTTCTCAAATATCCGAATGTTCTGAGATCGGTTTATTAGAGATCGGCATAATAAGTTAAAAATTTTGAATAAAGGATCAGCTAAGTGTCATTCAGGTAAAGAATCAGATTGGATAATCACATTAGGGATCGGAAAATAATCAATGCAAAAATAATAAGATGATAACCGACAAAATAAAGTCTTTATTTTCAAAAGTTCGGATTACATCATTTGGGCGATCTCTAGGGATCGGATTACACTAACATTGGATCACATCATTTCTGTGATCTCTAGAGATCGGATTGTATTGAAAATAAAATACATCATTTGGGCGATCTCTAGGGATCAGACTACAATTGGGCAATCTTTAGAGATCTGATTACATTTCAGGATTACATCATCTGGGCGATCTCTAGAGACCGGTGGAACATCCTATCTAAAAGGCCTATGTCAAAGCCTAGTCTTGTGGCTGAATCAAAAGATGTGTTCGATCAGGAGACCGGCTATTGACATCGGACAGATGTACAAATTTCGATGGGGTGATTATGACTCCCATGAAGATGAGAGACATCGCCACCGATGTTACCACTGAAACCGACCCGCCGTAACACCCAATGTGGAGGAAAGACGCCGAACACCCAATGCGGTGAGAAGTCGAATGAACTCGGTTGAGCGACTCGAGATCGGTACAACCGAGGTCCGCAATACAGATCGGTCAAATCCAGTTCTCTCACCATCGTAAGTTAAGGTCATGCGATCACCGGATCATAAATTTTCACTGGTAAGTAAAGAAGTTCATCGGAAAAGATCAAAGCCACGATTATAGCGTAACTTCCACCGAGCAATGAAGAAGTGGAAAGTAAGAAAAGAAGAGAGGAAAGTCGATGAAGAAAATGTCTCCGTCATGTGGGTATATATAGGGGAAATGGGCATTTAATGTCGAGCGTAAAACGGTTGACGCTTCGAGAATCGAGATGTAATTAATGCTTGGACCGAATCCAGACTGATTAAGGGATAATAGAGATCGGGAGATAGGAGATCAGCATGAGAGATCGGAATAGGAGCTAGGGGAGGGATCGGAAGACAAAAGAATAAGACAAATAACCGCCGCCGTAATCAGAGCCGAGGTAGTTAAAGCGTGGCGCACGAGATCTCCACCGCATGCCTAAGAATCGCCCGCACGTCGATGGTGCCGTGGTATGTCATGACACCCCAGTACATCCCAATCTCCACCGTTGATCTCACTTGTAAGGATGAATCCGAACCCTTGGATCAAAAGAGAAGACGACAATACCAGCTTTTTCACTCTTAGCCCTGGATCGTTCGGACAAGAGGATTCAAGACCGCTGATTAAAAGAGGAAAAGGACAAATATTCGGGAAACGATCTCACCATTCGCTTTGATTCTCTTTAATTCTGAACATCCGATCATGTACTTCAAAATCTTGACCCTCCATCTCCTCAAAATAAATCCCGACCCTTCATGGGGAGCACCGATTCCTATAAATACTGCATGAAAAACTGCTCAAGGACGGACAAAAATATAGACAAGAGGTCGCTATTATCGTGGAGGAACTCAAACTTCATTCAGCTTTGTTACTCATTGCTTTTGTAGTGATTAAAAAGACTTTTGAAACTAGTTTTCGTGGAGTGTTTTCTTGAAAAAGATTGTGAATACTGGAACTCTACATTTCCAGTTTGTTCATTATCTGGTCATACTCTCATCATCTCTGCTTTCTTTTCCTCTGTCCAAGCTCAACTTCCTTCCACTTGGTTCTTACCTGGTTACCTTTTAGCTAAAGCGCCTCTCGGTTTCACGATGCACATCAACTCAGCCGATCAATCCGCCATCTTCATCACTATTTACCACCTCATAGTTATTTCAATACATTTGGCTCCTCACAGACATCAACTCTGGGCCGATCAATCCGCCATCTTCATCACTATTTACCACCTCACGCTTATTTCAATATATTTGGCTCCTCACAGGTAAGAGTTCATATTCTCGTTTTATTAAGTATTTGCGTTTACTTTTCGCACTTTCTTTGTTCTCTTTACGCACGCGCTTTTCTAAGTTTATTCTAAGCAAAAAAATCTCAAAGAACGTTACTCGAATTCTCTTTAGTGATCGGTCCATCATTTCATCAATTTTCGTCATTTCTGAATACGAGCTTTTAGCTCCTAGTAGCGTGTAAGTGGTCAGACAAAATATAGGTATCTGCAACTTAAGGGCCTCTTTTAAAAGAGAAAGCTTGAATAACACGTCAGAAAATAGCCAAACTATTAGGTCGACGTGAACGGAATTCGCAAGATACCATGAAGAGGAATAAAACCAAAATAAACTAGATGTAATGTGATCGGACATTAATAGGTATTGGTAAAATGAACACATGGAAGGTCGGTAAATCAAGTCTAGTTTTCCCTATCTAGTCAAAAGGTATCGAGAAGCCTTATCCCCAGCATCTTAGAACGCCAGAATCCTTAGCTTTAGGTTCTTATGTCATGTAGTTGAAATTAAAAATCCGGGAGATCAGAGAAATCCCTTCCGTGCTCTGTTAATCTGAAAGAGATCTAAGAGAGTTCTTGTCCAGCCTCAATCCAAAATTTTAATAAACGTAAAAGAGATCGAGGAGAGTTCTTATCCGGTCTCCCTTCAAAATTTTAATAAACATTAAATAGGGATCGGAGGAGAGATCTTATCCGGTCTCAACTCAAAACATTAATAAATAACTCTAAAGGAGATCGGAGGAGGGTTATTATCCTGTCTCCCTCAAAATTTTAATAAATAACTTAAAAGAGATCGGAGGAGGGTTCTTATCCTGTATACCCCCAAAATTTTAATAAATAACTCTAAACGAGATCGGAGGAGGGATCTTATCCCGTCTCCCCTCAAAATTTTAAAAAAAAACTTAAAAGAGATCGGAGCAGGTTTCTTATACGATTCTCACACCCGTTCACTAAGGTTGTCTCATTTACTTATGTATCTGGGTGATCCAAATTTAGTGAAAAATCAAATATTCCTTCTACCAAAAGGATTAACATTGCCGTCTAAGCCTCCCTAACTAATTTATAAAGGACGCAGAATTAAATCTACTTACCCTTATTAAGGGACGAGGTGGGGTGCCTAACACCTTCCCCACCCGTTTACGGACCCCGAACTTAGAATCTCTGTTTTGAAGTGGTTTCATTTTTAATTTAACTTCTCAAATGGTTTTCTTTAGTTTCCCTCAAAACTAAGGTGGCGACTCCTCACTCTTTCCCACTTCGGTGAGCGATCGTCCAGGCGACCGCAAAATCCATTGCGACACTTATCCAGAAAGATTGTATTCATGTTTGTTCCCAAGTTATTTATATGAGATATAAATAAGATGGAATGGTGAGTCTCATGCCATATAACAAACATGATAGGCACATATAAATGATAAGTAGGCCGAACCAGTGACACTTATGACAAGCACATGGAGTTTACTCTTGTCAATGTTTTGTCATAAATCATATCAGTGCATATAATCTTTAGACCTGAGATAGCACAGTTATCTTGTATATAGGTAGTTTGAGTTTGATACTGCTTTCATACTTGTACTGTGTATGGGTATATGGGCATGTGTTGGCTTCTACTAGTTATATATGGAGGTAGGTGTTGATCAAGATGGAATCTGTTCCTCTAAGTAAATAGAGATAAAATCCTATGTTCATTTAATTGTTCTTGATGTTTCAAGTTCTGGCCAGAGACAGATATAGATTTATTCGTAAAAGAGTTTCGATGAGAAAATCTTTTAATCAAGAACTGGAATTAAAAGAGAACATAATATTCATAGCAAATGGAGTTTGACATAAACCATGACTCACTTGAGTTGGGATTTTGTAACAGAGATTCTAGTGCATGGTAACATATGATTATAGGTTCATTTAAGGTAAACCTTATTACTAATTGGGTGGCCATGGCATGCTATGCTAGGTGTTAACCATGGTCTATGAGGTTCATAAAATGATTTAGAGAAATCATTTATGGTAAGAAAGAGTTCTGATGATATCAAGAGTTGATATCATGTCTCATTGCCAATTAGTGATGAGCCTAGTAAGTCACACACATACACAAGTTATCACCTAATTAAATATGATTTAATTAATTAATTAAAGAGTTTAATTGATTAATTAAATAGGTTTGGTTTGCAATTAGTTTGCAAAGTCCCTAGCATGACTTGAAACCAAATCTAGATTATTGGATGTATAATATAAGTTAAATTTATATTTAAAGTGTTTAAATACGAATTTAATTAATGAGAAATTAATTAATAGAGATTAATTAATTAATTTATATTTGATATAAATTAATTAGAAGAAGAAAAATAATTATTTTGGGTTGAGAACTAAAAATTAAGACACCGGGGCATTTTGATCATTTTGCAGTGTGACACGTGGCACCATGAGATGGTGACACATGGCATAACACATAAGCTTGCCAAATGTTTTTTAATCATGTAAGATGATTAAAATCAAGATTCCATAGAGGTTTGACACTTGGCACAATATGATTGAGTCACTTAAAGCTAGAGCTAATCAAAGGGTGACATGTGGCAAGGGTTTAATGTGTTAACCTAGCTATTTAAGTGTTGTTATGAGAAAATAAAATACAACCAGCAGCCACACTCCTTGGTCACGCCATTTTGCAGCCCTCCTTCTATTCTTCTTCATCTCTCATCAATTCAAAGAGATTAGCCATCAATCTCTTGAATTAAGAACACTAGAAATTGTTTCTAGTGTCCTGTTTACATCTCTAATCTCTTAAAAGGCAGAACTTGAATTTCTAATTAATCGAAAAGGCTTTAGAAGCTGTTCAAGGGCTGCCATAGGTGTTCTTGGTGTGGACAAGCTAGAGGGACAACATCCGGTATCCTGAAGACGAATCTCAAAGGCGCAGACACGCTGCAGTGCATCAAGAGGTTAGTGTAATCGTTCTTGATTTAATCTAGGGTTTTAAAATTAATCTGATTAATTTAAAAATCTTAAATAGAAAATACAGATCCAAAAACATATTAAAAGAGTTTTAATATGTTGTTTATCATTGAAATCAAATAGATAAAAATAAATCTTGGATGATGCATGTGACCCTAAGTGAAAATTTTTGAATTCAATGGTATAAACTTGTGTTTTTCACGCTTCCGTTCCTTCAATTGGTATCAGAGCCACTATATTTGCCATTTAGATTGTTGATTATATGATTTAATTGTGTGATTTGATCATGAGATGATTGATCCATTGCTGGTTGGATCAAGAGGTATGGCGGCATGCTTGATGAACTCCAACATGGTGCGCATGGCTTTGGAAGATCATGGTGCACATGGTTGTTTTTAAATTCTGCAATTGTTGCATGATGAAAGGTTCATCATATGACTAATTAAAATGTTTAATTAGGATTTTTAATCACACAATTAAATTATTATTCAAATCAGAATTTTAAAAATTGTTTGAATGTGATTCAAATCTGAATTTTAAAAGTTGTTTGATTGTGATTCAAATCTGAATTTTTAAAGTTGTTTGAATCATATTTAAATCTGATTTTTTAAAAAATGTTTGACTGTGATTCAAATCTGATTTTTTAAAAAATGTTTGAATGTGATTCAAATCTGAATTTTTGAAGTTGTTTGAATGAGATTCAAATCTGAATTTTTAAATTTATTTGAATCATATTCAAATCTGGATTTTTATGTTGAATATGAGTTATTCAATTTAATTTAAGTATGTATGTTTTATTTAATTGTTAAATAGTGATATGCATGATGGATGATCATGGACTATAAAAGACCAATGTGATTGGATTTATTTCTTTTATGTTTCTTTGGGATTGTAAATTAATTAATTTATTTTAATTTATTTTGGGCATGTATTATTAAGTTTGTAATAGTTTTTGGGTTGTAATTTCATTTATTTAAGTTTTTGTAAATTCGCCTTAGTATGCCAAAGATTAATATGTAATATTGGATTGCAAGAAGTTCAAGGAGGTCAAGAGCATTGGTGGGACTAGTGGGAGGATTTCAAGATCAAGTGTTGATTATGTACTCCTTCAGCAACTCTTGTAAAATGAATGAATGAAATGCACCTAGGAATGCCCTGATTCAATTCTTGGTGGCTCAGAATTGAATCCCTTAGAAAGTCCATGATCATACCATATTTACTGCTTATTCATGAATGCATGAGATGTATGGGAATGTATGCAATTATATGATATATGCATGCTAAATGGATAATGTGCAAAGTAAGACCTTAATAGTAATTAGAATGACCATAAAATCTTCCAAACAAATGATTAAGTTGGATATGCTATAATTAAAGTAATTATAACATAGGCCCTCCATTGGGGCAATTATTTTAAGAAATTTTAAATAGTTGCATGAGATGCAATTAATTTAAGAGATTTTCTTAAGAATAATTGTTAAGCATGAGATGTTGTAAATATGTAAATGGTTTGGTGGCCAATATTGGATGTACCTGAGGACATTAAAATTATTTACATAATTACTGGCTCAATGAGATCAACTTAACTAATGCAAGATAAGTCAATAATGGATGTACCTGAGATTTTAGCATTAGGGGCTAGGTAAAGGATTGAACCTCACATGAGATGTGATGGGCAAGGAGTTGCTCACTTATAGTTTATTGTAATTCCAATAATGGATGTACCTGAGGATGATCAATAGAATTATAAGAATTCAATAACCCACTAGAAATCCATCCAACTAGGATTTTCGTTTCCTACTTTGGAAGTGTAGGATTCGCTAAGTTAGTGGGAGGACCAATTTGATTAAAAGACCATAATCATTTTGGTTAATTACATGATATATTTACTAATTAATCTGGTTATTTTCTGCAGTTAATTTTCTGATAAAAATGAGCACAAAACAACCACCACCATCCAATATCCTTGCAAGCATACTTGATCACAATAGGTTGACAGGACCAAATCTGTATGATTGGGTAAGAAATTTGAAGCTTTTCCTGAACCTTGAACATATAGGATATGTTCTAGATTCAAATGTTCCTGGTCCCTTACCTCCAGAGGCCACACAAGAGGAATATGATACTTTGGACAAGTGGAAGGAGCATGATATGAGAGCTAAGTGTTACATGCTTGCTTCCATGTTTAATGAGTTACAGAAGCAACATGAGAACATGCAGAGTGCGAGTGAGATCCTCCTTCACCTACAAGAGTTGTATGGTGAGCAAAGCAGGAATGCTAGGTATGAGATATCTAGACAGCTATTCCGTATGAGGATGTTTGAGGGACAGAATGTTGGGGATCATGTCCACAAGATGATTCGGCTGATTGAGCAGTTGGAACATCTTGACTTCAACATGGATTTCCAACTACAGAAGGATTTGATCCTTCAGTCCCTTCCTGAGTCTTTTGGGAATTTTGTGACAAATTTCCATATGACTAAACAGGAATGCACCTTAGCTGGTTTACTCAACATGCTGGTTATTGCCCAAAAGAATATGCCAGGCAATAAAGGGAAAGAGGTAGCTTTGGTTGCATCTTCTTCTGCTGGAAAGTCCAACAAGAAGAAGGGTAATAAGAAAAAGAAACCTCAGATTCTTGGTCCTTCCAAGAAAATAGCTAAATAGAAAAGGAAGACTAAAGCTGATGGAGGCAAAGGAAAGTGTTTCCACTGCCAAAAGGATGGGCACTGGAAAAGGAACTGCCCAGAGTATCTTGCTTCTCTGAAGGACAAGAAGGATACACCTTCGGAAGGTATGTCCATATCTTGTTATTTAGATTCTGATGATACTCATAGTTCATCTACAGCTTGGGTTTTAGATATCTGGTGCGCTTCACATTTCTAATGATATGCAGGAACTAGCAAACAGTAGCAGCTTGTGTTCTCAAGATATTAGAGTCCGGATTGGCAATGGCTCAACTGTTGAAGCTTTAGCCATAGGATCTAAATCTTTTTACATGTTTGGACATGTTTTGTGTTTGGATAATATTTTATATATACCTGATGCTTTTAAGAACATCATTTTTGACTAGAAATAGTTATGAATTTCAGTTCACTGATGATGTTTGCAATATTTATTTTGGAAATAAATATGTTGGTTCGGGTTATATGAATGATGGTCTTTATTATTTGGATAATAATGACAAACACAAATTGAATGCAAGTGATCTAAAAGAATGCAATGCCATGGTGAAAGCCAACTCAAGTTCAAAATATATTTGGCACTTAAGATTATGTCATATTGCAGAAGATAGGATTGCAAAATTGGAGAAAATTGGGATTCTATCCTCATTGGGCTCTGAGCCTACTCCAACTTGTGAATCTTGCCTTCAGGGTAAAATGACTACATCACCCTTTGTTGGACAAGGGCTAAGAGCTGAAAATATTTTGGAGCTAATACATAGTGATGTATGTGGTCCATTTAAAGAAATGGCTAGAGGGGCTTTTCATTATTTTATTACCTTTACTGATGATAAATCAAGGTTTGGGTATTTGTATTTGATGAAATACGAACATGAATCTTTTGAAAAGTTCAAAGAATTTAAATCTGAAGTAGAAAATCAAACAGGAAAGAATATTAAAGCTCTTCGATCAGATCGTGGAGGTGAATATTTGAGTATTGAATTTGATGAATACTTGAGAGAGCATGGCATTGTTTCTCAGCTGACTCCTCCAGGAACGCCACAGCTGAATGGTGTATCTGAAAGGAGAAATCGTACCCTATTGGATATGGTACGTAGTATGATGAGCTATACTGATATGCCAATCTTCTTTTGGGGATTTGCATTAGAATCAGCTTTGTATATTCTGAATAGGATTCCATCAAATCAGTTTCTTCCACACCTTATGAGATATGGCATGGAAGAAAACCAAGTCTTAAGCATGTTAAGATTTGGGGTTGTCCAACTTATATCAAAAAGCTGAACACTAATAAATTGGAGACCAGATCAGAAAAAAGTCGATTTGTTGGATATCCAAAAGATAGTTTTGGATATTATTTTTATTTGCCTACTTCACAAAAGGTTGAGATAAGTAGAGATGCCACATTTCTTGAACAACAGTTTGTTCAAGAAGGTGGCAAAGGAAGGCAAATAGAGTTAGAATTGGAGAATTCTGACCAACCAACAGATCAGATGGATATAGATCCATCTAGTCAACCAATACTCGTTGATGAAACATCTACAACTGTTCCTCGTGGAACAACCAGGGTATCTCACCCACCAGTGAGATATGGTTTTCTTCATGAAGAAGAACAAGAGTTGTCTACTCATGAAGAAGTAGATCATGGAGATGATCCACTTACCTATGAAGAAGCTATATCAGATATAGACTCTTCAAAATGGATTGATGCTATGAAATCCGAGATTGATTCCATGTATAAAAATCAAGTTTGGGATCTTGTTGACCCACTTGAAGGTATTATACCTATAGGGAACAAATGGGTTTTCAAGAAGAAAATTGGTTCTGATGGAAAGGTAGAGACCTATAAGGCAAGGCTAGTAGCGAAAGGGTTTCGCCAAAGGCAAGGAATCGACTATGAGGAGACTTTCTCGCCTGTTGCCATGCTTAAATCAATTAGGATTTTATTAGCAATAGCTGCATACTATGATTATGAGATTTGGCAGATGGATGTCAAAACAGCTTTTCTCAATGGATACATTGAAGAAAACATTTTCATGGAACAACCTAGGGGATTTGAATCCCAAGATGGTTCCAAGGTATGCAAGCTAAAGCGATCCATTTATGAGTTGAAACAAGCTTCGAGGAGTTGGAACATCCATTTTGATGAAGCCATTAAGTCCTTTGGTTTTATCAAAAATGAGGATGAGCCATGTGTATATAAGAAGGTTAGTGACAGTGCTATCACTTTCCTTGTCTTATATGTGGATGACATACTGTTGATGGGTAATGACACAAGTATGTAAACGACTATAAAGGTATGGTTGTCAAATACATTCTCCATGAAAGACTTAGGGGAGGCAACCTATATTCTTGGAATTCACATCTATAGAGATAGAGCGAAAAGAATAATCAGTATATCCCAAAGTCTATACTTGGAAAAGGTGTTAAAGAGGTTTAACATGCTTGATTCCAAGAGAGGATTGTTACCAGTGAGACATGGTATCCATCTTTCTAAAGAGATGTCTCCAAAGACACCTGAAGAAAGAGATAAGATGGCCAGGATTCCATATGTTTCGGCTATTGGAAGTTTAATGTATGCAATGTTGTGTACTAGGATGGATATTACATATGCTATTAGTTTGACTAGCAGGTATCAATCCAATCCAGGTTTGGAACACTGGATAGCTGTCAAGAATATTCTTAAGTACTTGAGAAGAACTAAGGATTTATTCTTGATTAATGGAGGTGGAGACTTGCAATTGGATGGTTATACTGATTCTGATTTCCAATCAGATATCGATGATAGAAAGTCTACCTCTGGATATGTGTTCATTTGTGATGGAGGTGCAGTCAGTTGGAAGAGTTCCAAACAGAGCACGACTGCAGATTCCACTACAGAGGTTGAGTATATTCTCGCATCGATGTCGCAAAGGAAGTCGCTTGATAAAGAAGTTCCTTCCATTGAGTCGCCAGTTCCACTACATCGCGTGACAATAATGGAGCAATCATACTGAGCTAAGGAACCAAGGTCTCACCGTAAATCCAAACACATAAAAAGGCGCTACCACATTATCGGAGAAATAGTTGGGCGAGGCGATGTAGCCATGCGAGAAATAGCATCACCAAAATCCAGTGATCCATTCACTAAGCCTATGTCAGCATACGCTTAGACTGACATCTTGAGAAGATAGGTCTAAGATATTGTAATGAATGGCTCTAGTGCTAGTGGGAGATTGTTAGTAGTATGCCCTAGAGCATATCATTTAGTATGTATCTTGTACATATTTTATTAATAAAGGCATTTCCACTTTTCTGTTTACATAATATATTTATGTGTAATAGAAAAGGTCCATTGATATTTTTTAGAAATATTATTCTTAAGTTGTTAAGAATATGAGTGACAATATTTCTAGCACGAAGTATCATAAATAGGTTCACAATCGAGGATACTTCATAATAAGGACATGACTTATCCAGAAAGATTGTATTCATGTTTGTTCCCAAGTTATTTATATGAGATATAAATAAGATGGAATGGTGAGTCTCATGCCATATAACAAACATGATAGGCACTTATAAATGATAAGTAGGTCGAACCGTGACACTTATGACAAGCACATGGAGTTTACTCTTGTCAATGTTTTGTCATAAATCATATCGATGCATATAATCTTTAGACTGAGATAGCACGATTATCTTGTATATAGGTAGTTTTAGTTTGATAATGCTTTCATACTTGTACTGTGTATGGGTATATGGGCATGTGTTGGCTCCTACTAGTTATATATGGAGGTAGGTGTTGATCAAGATGGAATCTGTTCCTCTAAGTAAATAGAGATAAAATCCTATGTTCATTTAATTGTTCTTGATGTTTCAAGTTCCTGGCCAGGACAGATAGATTTATTCATAAAAGAGTTTCTGATGAGAAAATCTTTTTAATCAAGAACTGGAATTAAAAGAGAACATAATATTCATAGCAAATGGAGTTTGACATAAACCATGACTCCAGATTGAGTTGGGATTTTGTAACAGAGAGATTCTAGTGCATGGTAACATATGATTATAGGTTCATTTAAGGTAAACCTTATTACTAATTGGGTGGCCATGGCATGCTATGCTAGGTGTTAACCATGGTCTATGAGGTTCATAAAATGATTTAGAGAAATCATTTATGGTAAGAAAGAGTTCTGATGATATCAAGAGTTGATATCATGTCTCATTGCCAATTAGTGATGAGCCTAGTAAGTCACACACATACACAAGTTATCACCTAATTAAATATGATTTAATTAATTAATTAAAGAGTTTAATTGATTAATTAAATAGGTTTGGTTTGCAATTAGTTTGCAAAGTCCCTAGCATGACTTGAAACCAAATCTAGATTATTGGATGTATAATATAAGTTAAATTTATATTTAAAGTGTTTAAATATGAATTTAATTAATGAGAAATTAATTAATAGAGATTAATTAATTAATTTATGTTTGATATAAATTAATTAGAAGAAGAAAAATAATTATTTTGGGTTGAGAACTAAAAATTAAGACACAGGGGCATTTTGGTCATTTTGCAGTCTGACACGTGGCACCATGAGATGGTGACACATGGCATAACACATAAGCTTGCCAAATGTTTTTTAATCATGTAAGATGATTAAAATCAAGATTACATATAGGTTTGACACTTGGCACAATGTGATTGGGTCACTTAAACCTAGAGCTAATCAAAGGGTGACATGTGGCAAGGGTTTAATGTGTTAACCTAGCTATTTAAGTGTTGTTATGAGAAAATAAAATACAACCAGCAGCCACACTCCTTGGTCACGCCATTTTGCAGCCCTCCCTCTATTCTTCTTCATCTCTCATCAATTCAAAGAGATTATCCATCAATCTCTTGAATTAAGAACACTAGAAATTGTTTCTAGTGTCCTGTTTACATCTCTAATCTCTTAAAAGGCAGAACTTGAATTTCTAATTAATAGAAAAGGCTTTAGAAGCTGTTCAAGGGCTGTCATAGGTGTTCTTGGTGTGGACAAGCTAGAGGGACAACATCTGGTGTCCTAAAGACGAATCTCAAAGGCGCAGACACGCTGCAGTGCATCAAGAGGTTAATGTAATCGTTCTTGATTTAATCTAGGGTTCTAAAATTAATCTTATTAATTTTAAAATCTTAAATGGCAAATAAAGATCGAAAAACATATTAAAAGAGTTTTAATATGTTGTTTATCATTGAAATCAAATAGATAAAAATAAATCTTGCACGATGCATGTGACCCTAGGTGAAAATTTTAGAATTCAATTGTATAAACTTGTGTTTTTCACGCTTCCGTTCCTTCAGTCACACCCTACCCCTCTGTAAGGTATAACATGATCCCGTAGTATACCTAATGAATTACCAACTCCATCGACTGATAACCCATTAAATACACTACAAGGGATTTTAAAAACTTTTCTTACTTTTTTTACAGTGGTGAGCACTATTTACAGGTGTTAAAAACCTTTTTGAACTGAAGTGATAGAACTAACACATTTGAATTATTTGGAATTTCTATAAAAATTTTGGTAGAGTGCCATCTGTATTTTGGGTAGAACAGTTCTTCAGAAAACCTGTAAAAAGCACTTTAATATATTTCCAAATCTCAACTCTAACATATTTCTCAACACAACATATTTCTCAACTCAAATCCATAGTAATTTTTCAAAGACTGAAATACAAGAAATATAATACAATTTTTACAAGTCAAAATATCTCATAATTTACTTTACAACTTCAATGTACAATTTTAATTTACAACTGCACAAAACCAAAAATAATATATACATACAGTGGTCATACATTACATTACAGTACTCATATACCCGATAATCTCTCGCTGGATGTACTAGCAGCCTAGTCTGCTGCCCTGTCTGTCTGTCTACCTGCGACAGCAATGAAAAGCTATCGCTGAGATAATGTCTCAGTGGTGCACAACATTTACCAAATACAATTTTAAATCACAATTCATAAATCATATAAATAGTGGATACATAAAACCATAGTTAGATTCAAGACAATAAATCTCATAAGGAATTTAAACTCTATTTTACAATATCACTATAAATCTCAGAAATTAAAACACAGTTAAATTCAAAAGACAGTGAATGTCAATAAGAATTTAAACTCCATTTCACAATCTTACAATACATATCAATAAATCACACACAGCTTAATCATGTTCCAAAGTTCAATTCGTCCCAAAAGCCGATGGCTAATGAGGTATTCAATTCGTCCCAAAAGTCGATGACTAATGAGGAATAACACAGCTAGCTAGCTAGCAAAAATATGAGTACTCATCCAATTCGTCCTCAACAGGCACACACCTCAACACTTCAGCCAGAGAGGGAATTCAATTCGTCCCACTAGATAAGCTAGTGAGGAATACAATCAATATACATGATAGCTGTGGTTTCAAACCATTTCCAATGCTTTTCAATCAATCATTATCCATCAATATCATTCAAATAATTTTTCACAGTCTCAAACCATTTACAATGCTTTTCAAGCAATAAATATTCATTCAAACACATTTCCACAATTTAAAACAATAATGTACAAATAGTCATAATTCATTTCAATTGAAAATTTCAAAAGAATTAGCTGTTGTGCACAAACCTCTAATAACTGTTTCCTGGTCTTGACTCAGTGTTTCCTTCCCTTTTCCTGAGTCTTTGCTAACTGAGAAACACAATTTGAAGTGTTTCAGTACTAAATTAAACTGTATCTAATGATAATGCTTGATAAGTAATTCACTGAATGCTATTATTTGCTTAATCAACCTAATATATCGACCCTCGATGCATTCTAGGTAAATTAGGTTTTAATGATACTAACATGTCACATTCGATAGTCTTTTAGGGTTGGTACATGTTACCAAGTTCATTTCCGTGTATACTGCATTTTCTTGCAATTTATTGGATTCCGGGATACTAGTTTGACCTAGTCGGACGACCTAGTTTCTTCGGTTTTTGGGTTTTGGTCAAAACTAAAAACTTGTAGATCTATGTCCTATAGAACGCGGGGCAAAATTTTAGGTCATTCTGAGTTACGTAGACCAAGTTATAGTCATTTTACTATTGTTGGTCAAATTACACTAAAATTGGTCATTTTAGGTCATTTTAGGTCAATTTTGGTTCGGCCAATTTTTGGACCCGAAATTGTGCAAGCTGTTTGACTTGTTTATGTTCATTTCTGGGCTTTTGTTTCTTCCTAAGACTTGTAGATATGGGTCTTAACTATTCATGGTTAAAATTTCAGGTCAATTTGACCTGTTTTGAGTGAGTTATGGCCTAAATACTAACTACTGCCCAAATGGTCAATTTTAAGGCCTTATTTGCACTTAATCCGGATTTGGTCATTTTTCAAGCTACCTTGCAAGTAGAATTTTGGCAAGCTTTCTTCATAAATGTTGGCACATTTTGTGCCTAGTTTTACCTCCAATTGGTCTCATACCAATTGGAGCCACACACTTAAAGGTATAGGCCTAAAACACAAACTGCCTTATTGCATTTCTTTCATACACATCAAGGATCACTCCTAACACTTACCAAACTTAATATTCAAGTCAATTCTGGTTGTATCCTGACCTAAACATAATTCACAACACATTATAGGTCATTTTGGCAGCTTACAATTACATTCAACATACACTATAAAGTGCAGAATTTTTCAACTCAATTTACAACAATTCAATCACCTAACCATAACACTTTTTTCATGTCCAACTTCATACCATCATATATACACTCAAACTGCCATAACATCCAACACAATTCAACATTAATATACCATAAACCAAGCATGAATTCTAGCATTCTTCAAGAGTTAACAACCTGCCGCAATGGTACCTTTACATTCCATTAATTTCCAAGCATCAAATTTCAATTCACATTTACATATACTAAGTATACATCACCCAAACAATTTCCTATACAATATACATTTAATCAATCATTTAATTCACCATTTATAAGCAAAAATAAACTGCCTTCAAGGTGTTCCCATGGCTGCCAAAAGTACACTTCCCCATTCAACATCAAACCTCAAAAATCTCTCCATAAATCAAACACCCATAACATCCTTACAAACTTTAATTAAACAATAATAAAAAACACAAACTTAGCACTTTGGGAATTCTTCAAAACTCTACAAAAACTTTCCTTTCTTGCTGCCTATCTACTGCCCATGGTGTGAGGATCAAAATTAATGAATACAAGTAACCAAAATCTAGCTTGAAAATGGGTGTAAGGAACCATGCATTTGGGTGGCCATGGGAGAACCTTGGAACTTCTTCATTTTGGCAATGGTGAGGAATGAAGGTTGAAGATGAGCTTAGTGGAAGTAATCTGCCCACTTAATGAATATTTTAATTCCCATAGTGCTCCACTCATGCATTTTTAATCATATTATATGTTTAAGTGCTAATTATCCCATTTACCCTCCATTTTTGTTATTTACATTAGGTACCACTAAATTAATTTTTTATTATATTTTCCAAGTGTAATATTATTTATTTTTAATGGACATTTAGGTCAAAAGACAACTCGGGGTGTCAAATGACCACAATGCCCCTGTTCGGGTTACATTCCCGATTTTTCAGTAACACCGGGTTTTGTCCATTTTTCGATTTCTCACTTTTCTTTGTACTAATTAATTAATTTTTCTTTGATATTTCTAATGGCATTTATACTTCAATAGGGGTCTATTTAAGTCCTAAAATTATTTTCCAGGGTTCCCTGCGGTCCAGGGCTAGTCAATGGTCCACGCTGTGACTTCCCGGTGCGGTCACCCATCGCTAGGGTTCTCGGCTCGCTTAACTTAGTTACATTTCTTTGCTATTATTTTTCCTTTGTTTTTCTTGTATGTTCTTTTCTTGTATTTCATTATTTTATGTCTCCTCACTCATATCGAAGTGTAGTTCTAGGCATTCTAGCTGTCCGGACAAGACTGGTCACCGGAACAGTAGAACACACTACCGAACATAGGGGTGTTACAATTCTCCCCCCCTTAAAATAAATTTCGTCTCGAAATTTTACCTAGCATTAGTCTCTGAACAATTGTGGGTGTTGTCTCCTCATATCCTCTTCACGTTCCCAAGTAGCTTCCTGGCCTGAATGATGGTTCCACAACACTTTAACCAGGTGTATCTGTTTATTCTTCTGCTGCTTTACCTCATAAGCCATAATTTTTATGGGTTCTTCCTCATATGAGAGGTCAGGATTTACTTCAATCTCTTCAATTGATAGTACATGAGATGGGTTAGATCTTTACCTCCTTAAAATGGACACATGGAAGACATTGTGTATCCTTGCTAACTCTGGAGGTAATGCCAACCGATATGCCAAAGGACCCACTCTTTCCAGAACCTCATATGGTCTGATGAAACGAGGACTCAGTTTCCCCTTTCTGCCAAATCTCATAATCCTCTTCCAAGGAGAAACTTTGAGGAATACTTTATCACCCACTGCATACTCAATATCTCTTCTCTTCAGATCAACATAGGACTTCTGACGGTCTGATGCAGCCTTGAGTCTATCTCTGATCAATCTAATCTTTTCCTCTGCCTGCTGAACAATTTCTGCCCAATCATCTTCCTTTCACCTACTTCATCCCAACATAAGGGAGTTCTGCACTTTCTGCCATACAAAGCTTCATATGGAGGCATCCCAATGCTTGATTGGCAGCTGTTGTTATAAGCAAACTCAATCAAAGGCAAGTGTGTATCCCAACTACCTTCAAATTCAATCACACAAGCCCTTAGCATATCCTCCAATATCTGAATAACCCTCTCAGACTGGCCATTTGTCTGTGGGTGGAATGCTGTGCTGAAGTTCATTCTAGTTCCTAGGGCTCTCTGAAGACTACCCCAGAATCTAGAAGTGAACCTAGGATCTCTATCAGACACAATTGATACTAGCACCCCATGCAGTTTTACAATCTCATATATGTACAATCTGGCCAATCTTTTCAGGCTATAGTCCATCCGAACTGGCAAAAAGTGAGCAGACTTGGTCAATCTGTCAACTATAACCCATACTGCATCATGACCACTCTGTGTCCTTGAGAGTCCTGTAACAAAATCCATAGTTATTCGTTCCCATTTCCACTATGGTACTGACAAAGGATGTAACAAACCAGCTGAAACTTGATGTTCTGCCTTTACTTGCTGACAAGTTAGGCATTTGGAAACAAACTCAGCTATATCTCTCTTCATACCCATCCACCAGTAATGCTCTTTCAGCCCTCTGTACATTTTAGTTCCACCAGGGTGCATAGCAAAAGGAGACTCATGTGTTTCCTTCATAATGATTTGTCTCAATTCCACATCACTAGGAACGCACACTCTGCCCTGATGTAGTAATAAACTATCATCTCTCACAGAAAATTCGGGTTTCTTGCCCTGCTGGACTTCTTTCAGTAGCTTTTGATATTTATCATCACTTTGAGCAGCCATTCTGATCTGATCAATCAACACTAGCTGTACATGCCATGCAACTACTGTCTGTCCCTCATCATCAATCTCTAAACTGGCATGCTGTGCTTTCAATTCATATACCATGGACAAAGGATAAACTCTGAGACTTGCCATAGTCTTACGACTTAAGGCGTCAGCCACCACATTTGCTTTCCCTGGCTGATAGTCTATTAAGCAATCATAGTCTTTAATCAGTTCTAACCATCTCCTCTGCCTCAAATTCAATTCCTTTTGGGTGCCTAAGTACTTCAAGCTCTTGTGATCTGTGTAAATGTAGCATTTCTCCCCATACAAATAGTGTCTCCAGATCTTCAGAGCAAAAACAATAGCTGCTAGCTCCAGATCATGTGTTGGGTAGTTCCTCTCATGCGGTTTCAGCTGACGTGATGCATAAGCAATGACATTCCGATCTTGCATCAGTACATAGCCTAACCCATTATGAGAAGCATCACTATAAACTGTGTATTCTTTACCCATAGTAGGTAAAGTGAGGACTGGAGCTTCAGTCAAACACCTCTTCAACTCATCAAAACTCTACTGGCATTTATCAGTCCACTGAAATTTTACATCTTTCCGAAGCAGTTTGGTCAGTGGAGAAGATAACATAGAAAACCCCTTCACAAACTGTCGGTAATATCCAGCTAAACCCAGAAAACTGCGAATTTTTGTGATATTCCTGGGCGGCTTCCAATTAAGGATAGCTTCTACCTTGCTGGAATCTACCTTGATCCCTTCAGCTGACACACCATGTCCCAAAAAGGAGATTTCTTTCAGCCAAAATTTACACTTCGACAATTTGGCTTATAGCTGTTTCTCCCTTAAATTCTGCAGTACAATCCGCAGATGTCTGTCATGCTCCTTTGCATTCCTCGAATATATCAAAATGTCATCAATAAACACCACCACAAATTGATCGAGATATGGTCTGAAGATAGTGTTCATCAGATCCATAAAAGCAGCTGGAGCATTTGTTAACCCGAATGGCATTACTAGAAACTCATAGTGGCCATACTGAGTTCTGAAAGCATTTTTTGGAATACTCTGCTTTTACACCTTCAACTGATAATAACCAGATCGCAAATCAATTTTGGAGAATATAGCTGCACCCTTCAACTGGTCAAACAGATCATCAATGCGAGGCAATGGATATCTATTCTTTATTGTCACCTTATTCAAATGCCGGTAATCTATACATAAGCGGAGAATACCATCCTTCTTTTTAACAAACAACACTGGTGCTCCCCAAGGTGACACACTAGGGCGGATGAAGCCCTTTTCAAGTAGTTCCTGCAATTGTATCTTCAACTCCTTTAACTCTGCTGGTGCCATTCTGTATGGCGTTATGGAGATTGGGTCCTCACCAGGCATAACATTAATTTCAAACTGCACTTCTCTTTCTGGAGGTAATCCTGGCAATTCATTAGGAAGAACATCTGGAAAGTCATGTACTATAGGGATGTCTTTCAATGCTGGACTCCCCACTTGGGTGTCTACCACATGTGCCAAGTATGCTTCACACCCCTTTCTAATCATTTTTCTGGCTAGTGCAGCCGAAATGATGTTTGATGGCAACAACTGCCGCTCCCCATGTAGTACCACATCACTATACTGAGGGAGACCGAAAGTGACTGTCTTCAGCCTACAGTCAATCATGGCATGATGCCTAGCTAACCAATCCATGCCTAAGATGATATCATAATCTCTGAAGGGCATTTCAATGAAATCAGACAGAAAAGTGTGTCCTTGGATCACCAAAGGACAATCTCTATATATTCTATTAACCCTGACCTCCTGTCCTAACGGACTTGTTACTAGCACCTCAAAGTCCATTTTTGTACATGGAACAACAATGCAATCAATGATGCTAGCACTCACATAAGAATGGGTAGAACCCGGATCAAATAACACAAACACATCTTGATTAAAAGTTGAGAAGGTACCAGCCACAACATCAGATGTCTCGGCCTCTTCTCTCTGTCTCATTGCATAGATTCTGACTAGAGCACTGTCTTGCTCTGATTGTTTCATTGTGCCTTGGCTGCCTACTGGGCTACCTCTACCCCTGCCTCTACCTCTGCTGGGTGGTTATGAACTTCGTGACAGTGGCTCAATCGACCTTCTGCAGTAGTTGGAGGTGGTCCAACTCTGCGACTACTGGTGCAGTCCTTGGCAAAGTGTCATGTGCCTCCACAGTTATAACAGGCTCCAATAGCCTTGTAGCATATCCCACAATGATTTCTTCCACAGGTTTCACATTGGCGGGGAGGGTAGGAACCTCTGGTACTCTGCTGACCAGAAAGGGGAGGCTTCTGTCCTGAATATCTTCTCCTACTAGACTTCTTGCTACCTCTGCCATGTCCCCCATGATTCTTCCTCTTTCAAGAGGGACCACCGAACTCGTTTCTCTTGATTTTCCCTCTTTCTCTGTCTTTTCTGATTTCTTTTTCTCAGGAGCAGCTTTAGACTCAATTCTTTCTAACTCAAGGGCTTGAGAAACAAGTTCAGAGAAGTTGGTGTGTTTGAATCCGACTACATGTAATCTGATACTGGGCTTCAATCCGGTTTCAAATCTCTTGCATCTCTTCCTGCTAGTAGCAAGTAAACTTACTGCATAATGGCACAGGCTGGAAAATTCTCTTTCATACTCAGCCACTGATCTGCTCCCCTGTTTCAGACTTAGGAACTCTTGTAGCTTCTGGTCTACATAAGCATCAGGGACATATTTTTGTCTGAATTCCCTGAGAAAATCATTCCATGTTAATACTGCAGGTTCTACCAGACTGTGGGGAATGGTTTTCCACCAGTCATAAGCATCCCCCTGTAGCAAAGATACAGATTATTCAAATCTGAGCTCCTCCATGCAATGCAGTTACTTGAATACCCTATCCATCCTCTCTAACCACTGCTCAGCCTCTATAGGATCTACTATCCCCTTGAACTCTGTAGCCCCATATTTCATCAATTTGTCATACTGCCAAGCAGGAGACTGTGGTTGTACCACTGGTGTCTGTATTGGGACTTGAGTAGGCACATTACTAGCCATTTGTTGGAACATTGCAGCCATCTCACGAGCGAATCGAGCAGGAATCGTGGTAATCAGAGGGGCTGGTGTCTGAACCACTAACATTATGTAGGCCTGGGGCATCCCCTTGCACCTCAGCCTCAATAGATTGATCGACTAAACGATCACCCTCTTCCATAGTCAATGCGAGGATCGTAGATATCCTGAACAAATAATACAAGGAGATTTCCTCCCGTTAGTGCATATTTATAATGTAATGTACTGTATGTATCAAACAATGATATTGAGCAGTTGTACAATGAAGAAAGGAATATTTAAATAACAGGTGAAAACAGAATTTAAAAACTAGCTCTGATACCACTAAAATATGTCACACCCTGCCCCTCTGTAAGGCATAACATGATCGCGTAGTATACCTAATGAATTACCAACTCCGTCTACTGATAACCCATTAAATACACTACAAGGGATTTTAAAAACTTTTCTTACTTTTTTTACAGTGGTGAGCACTATTTACAGGTGTTAAAAACCTTTTTGAACTAAAGTGATAGAACTAACAAATTTGAATTATTTGGAATTTCTGTAAAAATTTTGGCAGAGTGCCATCTGTATTTTGGATAAAACAGTTCTTCAGAAAACCTGTAAAAAGCACTTCAATATATTTCCAAATCTCAACTCCAACATATTTCTCAACACAACATATTTCTCAACTCAAATCTATAGTAATTTTTCAAAGACTGAGATACAAGAAATATAATACAATTTTTACAAGTCAAAATATCTCATAATTACTTTACAACATTAATGTACAATTTTAATTTACAACTGCTCAAAACCAAAAACAATATATACATACAGTGGTCATACATTACAGTACAAAATGCAAAATGTGGTATACTCATTATACCCGATAATCTCTCGCTGGATGTACTAGCAGCCTAGTCTGCTGCCCTGTCTGTCTGTCTACCTGCGACAGCAATGAAGAGCTATCGCTGAGATAATGTCTCAGTGGTGCACAACATTTACTAAATACAATTTTAAATCACAATTCATAAATCATATAAATAGTGGATACACAAAACCATAGTTAGATTCAAGACAATAAATGTCATAAGGAATTTAAACTCTATTTTACAATATCACAATAAATCTTAGAAATTAAAACACAGTTAAATTCAAAAGACAGTGAATGTCAATAAGAATTTAAACTCCATTTCACAATCTTACAATACACATCAATAAATCACACACAGCTTAATCATGTTCCAAAGTTCAATTCGTCCCAAAAGCTGATGGCTAATGAGGTATTCAATTCGTCCCTAAAGTCAATGACTAATGAGGAATAAAACAGCTAGCTAGCAAAAATATGAGTACTCATCCAATTCGTCCTCAACAGGCACACACCTCAACACTTCAGCCAGAGAGGGAATTCAATTCGTCCCACTAGATAAGCTAGTGAGGAATACAATCAATATACATGATAGCTGTGGTTTCAAACCATTTCCAATGCTTTTCAATCAATCATTATCCATCAATATCATTCAAACAATTTCTCACAGTCTCAAACCATTTACAATGCTTTTCAAGCAATAAATATTCATTCAAACACATTTCCACAATTTAAACAATAATGTACAAATAGTCATAATTCATTTCAATTGAAAATTTCAAAAGAATTAGCTGTTGTGCACAAACCTCTGATAACTATCTCTTGGTCTTGACTCAGTGTTTCCTTCCCTTTTCCTGAGTCTTTGCTAACTGAGAAACACAATTTGAAGTGTTTCAGTACTAAATTAAACTGTCTCTAACGATAATGATTGATAAGTAATTCACTGAATGCTATTATTTGCTTAATCAACCTAATATATCGACCCTCGATGCATTCTAGGTAAATTAGGTTTTAATGTTACTAACATGTCACATTCGATAGTCTTTTAGGGCTGGTACATGTTACCAAGTTCATTTCCGTGTATACTGCATTTTCTTGCAATTTACTGGATTTTGGGATACTAGTTTGACCTACTCGGACGACCTAGTTTCCTCGGTTTTCAGGTTTCGGTCAAAACTACAAACTTGTAGATCTATGTCTTATGGAACGCGGGGCAAAATTTTAGGTCATTCTGAGTTATGTAGACCATGTTATGGTCATTTTACTATTGCTGGTCAAATTGCACTAAAATTGGTCATTTTAGGTCATTTTAGGTCAATTTTTGTTCAGCCAGTTTTTGGACCTGAAATTATGCAAGCTGTTTGATTTTCTTATGTTCATTTCTGGGATTTGGTGTCTTCATAAGACTTGTAGATATGGGTCTTAAATATTCATGGTTAATATTTTAGGTCAATTGGACCTGTTTTGAGTGAGTTATGGCGTAAACACTAACTACTACCCAAATGGTCAATTTTCAGGCCTTATTTGCACTTAATCCGGATTTGGTCATTTTTCAAGCTACCTTGCAAGCAGAATTTTGGCAAGCTTTCTTCATGAAAGTTGACACATTTTGTGCCTAGTTTCACCTCCAATTGGTCTCATACAAATTGGAGCCACACGCTTAAAGTTATAGGCCTAAAACACAAACTGCCTTATTGCATTTCTTTCATACACATCAAAGATCACTCCTAACACTTACCAAACTCAATATTCAAGTCAATTCTGGTTGTATCATGACCTAAACATAATTCACAACACATTATAGGTCATTTTGGCAGCTTACAATTACATTCAACATACACCATAAAGTGCAGAATTTTTCAACTCAATTTACAACAATTCAATCACCTAACCATAACACTTTTTTCATGTCCAACTTCACACCATCATATATACACTCAAACTGCCATAATATTCAACACAATTCAACATTAATATACCCTAAACCAAATATGAATTCCAGCATTCTTCAAGAGTTAACAACCTGCCGCAATGGTACCTTTACATTCCATTAATTTCCAAGCTTCAAATTTCAATTCACATTTACATATACTAAGTATACATCACCCAAACAATTTCCTATACAATATACATTTAATCAATCATTTAATTCACCATTTACAAGCAAAAATAAACTGCCTTCAAGGTGTTCCCATTGCTGCCAAAAGTACACTTCCCCATTCAACATCAAACCTCAAAAATCTCTCATAAATCAAACACTCATAACATCCTTACAAACTTTAATTAAACAATAATCAAAAACACAAACTTACCACTTTGGAAATTCTTCAAAACTCCACAAAAACTTTCCTTTCTTGCTGCCTACCTACTGCCCATGGTGTGAGGATCAAAATTAATGAAGACAAGTAACCAAAATCTAGCTTGAAAATGGGTGTAAGGAACCATGCATTTGGGTGGCCATGGGAGAACCTTGGAACTTCTTCATTTCGGCAATGGTGAGGAATGAAGGTTGAAGATGAGCTTAGTGGAAGTAATCTGACCACTTAATGAATATTTTCATTCCCATAGTGCTCCACTCATGCATTTTTAATCATATTATATGTTTAAGTGCTAATTATCCCATTTACCCTCCATTTTTGTTATTTACAATAGGTACCACTAAATTAATTTTTCATTATATTTTACAAGTGTAATATTATTTATTTTTAATGGACATTTAGGTCAAAAGACAACTCGGGGTGTCAAATGACCACAATGCCCCTGTTCGGGTTACATTCTCGATTTTCGGTAACACCGGGTTTTGTCCGTTTTTCGATTTTTCACTTTTCTTTGTACTAATTAATTAATTTTTCTTTGATATTTCTAATGGCATTTATACTTCAATAGGGGTCTATTTAAGTCCTAAAAATATTTTTCAGGGTTCCCTGCGGTCCAGGGCTAGTGAACGGTCCACGTTGTGACTTCCCGGTGCGGTCACCCATCGCTAGGGTTCTCGGCTCGCTTAACTTAGTTACATTTCTTTGCTATTATTTTTCCTTTGTTTTTCTTGTATTTCATTATTTTATGTCTCCTCACTCATATCGAAGTGTAGTTCTAGGCATTCTAGCTATCCGGACAAGACTGGTCACCGGAACAGTAGAACGCACTATCGAACATAGGGGCGTTGCATTTTGGTGAACCCAAACAGCTTTTAGATCAATTCAATCACACAATTAAATCTCAATATTCAATCTAAATGGCAAATATAGCGGCTCTGGTACCAATTGAAAGAGCGGAAGCATGAAATTTGTTCATTAGAGCATTGAATTTCAAAATTTTTTTTCTAGGGTTACATGCATCATACCACATCTCTTATCTGCCTAATTAATTTCAATGCTCAATTGCATATTAAAACAATTTTAATATGTATTAGCATCTATGTTTGCCATTCAAGATTGTGAATTAATAAATTAATTCATTTAAACCCTAGTTTAAAAGAGGAGTTAGAGTACTAACCTCTTTGAAGCACTATGGATGTGATTGGCACCTTTAGGAAGCACCTAGGACCCTATGTGTTGTCCCTCTAGCTTGTCTACCATAAGATCACCAATGAGCAGCCCTCAATTTTCTT